>NC_142536.1:4123750-4443437 GCF_056151865.1 Erythranthe guttata
GGAGATTGTGGCTTTTCAGATTCCATTTTGAATGTTTTGATTGATGGGGCTCTTGTCCATGGATCTTGTAGTGGATTAAATCTCTTACAGCGTGCTTCAGTTGACGAGTTAGAGGCTGTTGACGAACCCTTTTTGAGAGCTCTTTTATCTGTGCTCTCTACTTTTTTCCAAGATAATCTGTGGGGAAATGAAAAAGCTACATCACTCTTTAAGCTACTTGTAGACAAACTATACATTGGCGACAACGCAAACCTAAATTGTTTGAAGATTCTTCCATCAATTATGAACATACTTGTTAGACCCTTGAGCATTGGAGCTGAAGATCGAACAAATGATCTGTCTGATCCTTATAGCGAAAGCAAATTACATAATGTAACTGTAGACTGGCTCAACAGAACTGTATGTTTTCCTTCGCTGAGTACGTGGCAAAGTGGAGAAGGTAGTTTACATATTGCTGATGTACCTTATGTAATGAGGAATTACACTTGCGAATTTAAAGAAATAATAATATAATATAGTACTGGCTGTAATGTGTAACGAAATCCTATGCACCTCATTTTACCTCGAGACTGGGATATTCTTGCTTGGTTTTAAGTATTCAATGGCAAAATGCATTTGATTACGACTATGCTTCGGAAGGGCATTTTATAATTTTTTCTGCAACTATTTGCTATCAATTACTATTATTTAGACCATTTTCTGTAGTTGATTTGGCAACTCGAACCTGAATTTTTCAGATATGGAGGACTGGCTTCAGTTGGTTATATCCTGTTTTCCCGTAGAAGTAACAGAAAGGATGCAAGAGATAAAACCAGCGAGATATGTCTTCCCTGCGGAGAGAGCTGTTCTGTATGAGTTATTTCAGAAGCAGAGGCAAGGTGCATCAGCTGTATTAAATAAGCTACCATTGGTACAGAAGCTATTGTCAGAGTTAATGGTGATTTCAGTAGCTTATTGCTGGGAAGATTTTGATGAAGATGATTGGAAATTTGTTTTGCATCGGCTGAGATTTTGGATTGAAGCAGCTGTTGTTATGATGGAAGAAGTTGTTGAAAATGTCAATCACACTTTGGCTAATGGATCTAATGACGTCAATGCCTCATTAAATGAGTTTGAGAATGCTGTTGTAATCAGCGATCCTTTTCCTGTAGAACTCGCCAGAAATGCACTTGTTGGGTTCTCGCTGTTTTGTTCTCTCATTGGGTCGCAAGATAAAGAACATGCCGGAAATTTAAATCATTTGGGGAGTGAGAAATGGGAGATCATGACAGATCGCATTTTCGAAGGTATTCTCCGTTTGTTCTTCTGCACCGCCGCTTCGGAGGCAATAGCAAATTCATGTTGCCACGAAGCATCGTCTATCATCGCATCATCTCGGCTTGGTCATCGCCAGTTCTGGGAGTCGGTTGCTTCATGTGTTCTTCAGTCTAGTTCACATGCAAGAGACAAAGCCATGAAGTCAATCGAAATTTGGGGGCTAAGTAAAGGAGCCATCAGTTCTCTTTACGCCTTGGTGTTTTCATGCAAACCACTTCCACCTCTGCAGTATGCAGCGTTTGTTCTTCTATCAACTGAGCCAGGAGCTCAGTTAGCTTTTACATGCGACACTGGCAAGGTTTCCAATGATGGTACTCTTAATAATGAGGATTCTTTTGATACATCGTCGGCAGAAAATGTTCATTTGAGGGAAGAACTTTCTTACAAACTTGAAAAATTACCTCCAAGGGTTCTTGAAATGGATTTAGTGGCACATGAACGGGTAAGTAATATCTTATTTAGGCAATGGCATTTGACCACGTGCTCTTCTTTGGTGTCTGTTATTCAAATTTTCTTGTAGATCGTAAAAGGGACATGTTTTTTTTGATACATTATACACAAAATATACCACATCTGATATAATTATGATTAGCGTCTCATGCTATGTTAAATTGATAGGTAAATGTTTTAGTTGCTTGGTGTTTACTGCTGGAACATATGACATCATTGCCTTCATCTTCACCGGCAAGGGAGAGAATAATCCAATACGTACAAGAGTCTACCAGTTCAGTAATATTAGATTGTCTTTTCCAACACATACCATTGGAGCTATATATGGGCAGCAGCTCAAGGAAGAAAGATGCAGAACTTCCTGCTGCAGTGTCAGAAGCTGCAAGGCGTGCTATTGCCACCAGTTCAGTATCGGTTTCTGTTCAGTTCCTTTGGCCCATTGGACCCGAGAAAATGGCTTCACTTGCCGGTGCAGTATTCGGTTTAATGCTTCATCATCTTCCTGCCTATGTACGAGGGTGGTTTAGTGATATACGGGATCGTTCGGCATCATCTGCCATTGAGGCTTTCACAAAAGCATGGTGTAGCCCAACTCTGATATCAAACGAATTATCTCAGGTGTGCATGAAGTCATTCGAAATTTTTATATACTTACATTTCTTTTTTTCATACTTGTTTCTTTCACATCAGATGAAGCTTGAGAAACGAGCAGAGTTTGTGGACCTAAATTGCAATACATACATCACGTATTAGAGAATTATATAATTGAGCTCTCACAGCAACAATATTTCCATATTTTTCACATTGGGTACCTCACCATTAATTAATCATTTAAAAAGATGAATATTCTAGTTTAGATTTACAAATCATTGTCTCAAATCGGCACTGATGTCTATAATCAGCTCTCTTCTTGGAAGCATTTTTGCACTGTTTATAATTGCATATGACTGGAGGAGTATGTTGTTTGTGAATGCAGATCAAGAAAGCCAGTTTTGCCGATGAAAATTTCTCTGTAAGTGTGAGTAAATCAGCTAATGAGGTTGTCGCCACCTATACTAAGGATGAGACGGGAATGGATCTGGTAATTCACCTTCCTCCATCTTATCCTCTGAGGGCAGTTGATGTTGATTGCACTAGGAGCCTCGGCATTACTGAGGTGAAGCGAAGGAAATGGTTGATGTCATTGATGTCATTTGTTCGTAATCAGGTTACTTCCTGCGCACTCCAGCTATTTTATTTTTCCTTCTGTGATGTAATGACGTCACACATAGTGTAATGATTCAACATATTTCTCACACCAGTCTTATTGATTTGTCATTTCATTTTGGCTATTCTGAAAACTAGACTCTGATAGTTGTTTCCCGAATTATACAGAACGGAGCCTTAGCTGAAGCAATAAGAATATGGAAAAGCAATTTCGACAAGGAATTTGAAGGTGTGGAGGAGTGCCCGATATGCTATAGTGTCATCCATACCGTCAACCATAGCATGCCACGTCTTGCTTGCAAGACCTGCAAGCATAAATTTCACTCGGCTTGTCTTTATAAGTGGTTCTCAACTTCTCACAAGTCGACTTGTCCGCTGTGCCAATCTCCCTTTTGACCCTGTCAGTAATGAACACACACAACACCTGTTAATATTTCGGTTCAAGATATTCGTTTAGAAGAAAGCAAACTCTATCACTCAAACCAAAGATGTTCTGAAACTGGTCTTTCCCTATATTAACGAGACGAATATTCATTTATTTGAGCTCGATTGAGCATGTTGCAGACAACTTGTCAACTTACTCCAGGAGGCTTTTATCTCTGCAATGTCGACGTGGTAAAACTGCTTACCTTATTCTTTTCTTTTCTTTTCTTCCCGAGTGATGTATGTGAAATATGATTATATATAAAAGATGAGGAAAAATAAATATAGTTCATATGTCAAATGACCTAAATGAATGCAGTTGAAATTTCAAAAAAAAATGAATGCAGTTGAGAAGACAACACTAGTTGTACACGAAATTTTATCTTCATTTGATATTTTCTGAAATTTTGACTAGGTTTTCGTTTTCCATCTCCAACCATGCCATTCATGTATGTACGAGAGATTGCGGTTTGCTTGGAGCCTTATCAGTTGCTAAACGAAAGGCAGACAATTCGAGTTGTTGCTATTTTTATTTTTATTTTTCCTTTTTGTGATAATCATACCATATACTAATTGGTAATCAACTAAACATTAGGGATGATTTTCCGTAGTATTAGTCACTAATATGTTATTGATTTTCTTTTGTTGTGTCGGTATCGATCTTCATAAAGGTCACTTGCTAACAGCAACTTCTCATAGCATCTTATTTTTATACTCAATACTCTTTAACGATTACAATCGAAATCTCTTGGTATTTTCTCGTCGTGCTGTAGATATACTCATTCTCGAGGTTGTATGTATAACGTCTTCAATCTCATAAACAGTGTTGTTTATACTGTATTTATATTCATCATATGCGGCAACTCGAGGGGTTTTTCGATTCTTTTTGAACATTTTTTTAACACAGTGGTGCTATTTCAACCCTTTGAACTTTTCGCAACAGTGCAAATTACATCAGCATATATTAACTAAAGATTTGAAAGCTTATAGAGTAAATTACAAAATGTAATTACGAAAAAAAAAAAAAAAAACTCTTCTTTTTGAGAAACTGCATCCAGCCTCCTCACATTTCGTAAAATTTTACATCCAACCCTTACAAAAGGGTGTTAATGTAAAGAAATCTACAAACCGTAAGATGGGTGGACATAATTATGGAAAAATGAGTGGTTTTTCGTAAATAGACCTTACCTGAGGGGGTGTCCGTAATATATCGAAGCTTATTATAATAATCTTACAACATTTTATGATAATCAACCGTTTTATTCAACACCCATTGAAACAAGAAAACACATATAAACTTGAACACCAACTATAACATAGTCTTGCCTGCAGCCACATTATTAAACTTACACAACAATAACAACACAAATCAAAGCACACACACTGAAACACACACAATTATTTTGAACCTCACAACATGACATAATAAAACATAGATAGATAACCAGGAGCAGCTGCATGCAGACTTGAATTTATTATTTTAGATCTCGAACATTAAACCCGAGCCCCGAAACTTGACCTCCATAAGCTTCTTCATACGTTCAGCCATTGCAGGCGTCAGATAGCTGCTCCAATCTCCGACCGCTCCCTTCCTAAAGAACGAGCTCTTCTTCACCACACCGTAAACATGTCCGTTCTTGTTCACCTTCATATTCTTCAGACTCTCGAAGCTGCAAATCTTTGCTATTTCTTCCATCACCCCGTTTTCCTCCTCCTCGGACGAAAACGGGCACCCCAAAAACTCGCCGATCTTCTTAACGTTAGAAACCACGTCCTCCTTCAAATCCTCGTACTTCAGAAACAATACTTTACCTGGATTCTCCGAATGGGCGTTCCAGAACGCAAGCATGTGCTCCCAAAAGGGTCCGAAGGGCTGAATGCCGTTGCAGAACATGTCAAAAGTCTCGTCTAGTCCGAGCGGCTAGGCTTCCTTCCCGAAGTTTGCGAGCAGGAACTGGCGGAACGAGATGAACTGGTCCAGAGGGTTTCTGCCGAGATAGATAATCTTGCATTTGGATTCACGGATGGAATCCGATAGGGTTTTGAACGGAATGTGGGTAGAGAAGATTCTCGGGCTTTTATTAGTAGTAGTGGAGAGGTGGTCGAGATTAGGGTTTTCTTCGTCCCAAAAGAGATCGAACTCGAGGAAAGGGACAAGCGCCTGAGGGTGGGAAGTGAGTAAAGGGGTTTGATCGATTGTGTGGACCCCACGATTGGCTATGGAGAAAGTTAGGGCTTTCAGCCAGGTGGAACCTGAATTAGGAAGCGTCGACAGTATTATGTCGGAATCTTTTGCTTGGAAGTTCTTTTGAGCGGATAACACGGGTCGGAAAAACATTATTGGGTACCAAAAATCGTCGTATTTAACGATCCGACGGCCATCCCAGTTTGTTCGTTGCTCGAGTGATTGGAGCAACTCCTGGAACTCATCCTTTGTGCCTTGATCTATTTTCTCCATTTGATTTAAATACGAAAGATGTGTATATTATTATGAATTGTTTTTGAGTTGAGTTGATTTTAAAGAAACAAAGTGCATGCATTAATCTTTTATAGTGTGATTTTAGGAGTAGGGTTTCTTTCAATTACCAGGCCACCATATTTATGACATGCAAGTTGGTATGGATATATCAGATAGTATTCCCTCTTCGTTACGCAATACATGCAAATATATATATATATATATATATATATATATATATATATATATATATATATATATATATATATATATATATATATATATATATATATATATATATATATATATATATATTATCCATATATAGATTAAGCTACCTACCTCAATAATTAGTTTGGCACTGTGGTTTTCGCATGCAGGAGAATTGAAGTAGAGTGAGGAATTAAATAACTCCGGTCGAAAGATAAAGTTCCGTTATTTCGAATATTTCGATTTCGGAACTGAAAATTCGATTTCATTTATGGAAATATCGGAAATTAATAATCATTCGGATCTTTATGATTTTTGAAAATTTCGTAAGTTTCAAAAATCGTTGTAGTTTACCCATTTTACCCCAATTCGAGCTTCAACTTTGAAACAAGATGATTATAAAATAAGATGTATCTCTTGACTTGTAAATATCAGATTGTGGTGCATCAAAAACTTCATTTTTTGCACAAAACGAGTACAACAAACTAGCTAGAGAACATTCCACGGAATCAATAAGAGTCTGTTGAATTTGACACCGTAAGGGTGGACGTGTAAAATAGTTGAGGAATGGTTGTCATTATCCAAACATAAGAGGATTTTTCGTAATTTAACCTTACCTCAGGAGGTGACTGTAGATTACCCTATAAATTATCATATAAGTTAATTTTTAAGAACCAGGGTGCTGGTATAGGTTTTACCCATCAGGACTAGGGTTTCTACTTTCTTACACGATATTACAATATAATATATGAGAAATTAAGTATGCCTAATTTTGTCGGGGACTTCTAGCATACAGATGTATCATATATAGTTAAATCTCTATAAATTAAGACAGTTGGGATCATTAAAATCCAATTACTTTAGTGAAATATTAACTTATCGATAAACTAATAATTATTAATTTATACATTAATTAATAACTTATTAATTTATGAAATTATTTTTGTTATTATTTTCAACAAATATATTTTTTTTAATTTTTTACGTTAATATTATTTATTGCACCGTTAGTTCAACGTACTATAGAGCCCATTTCTCAAACGGGAGTTCTCAAAGCAACGATAGTATTGAACAATTTAATTTTTGCTGAGTTATAAGAAAACTATACCAAAAGTTCTAACCATGTTAAAAAAGTGAGGGAAGAGATTGATGTGATGTGAATTTCAATAAGAAATAAACAATAATTAAAATATATTTTATTAAGTTTCTTAGATCTATAAAACATGCATTGTAATAAGTAATTTAAGAATTATTTTTATGCATTATTAATTTATATATTATATGGGGCTTCTTAAAATTTTTGAATGTGTATTATCTTATAAATTTAGCGAATTATTAATTTAGCACGATGTCCCCGAGTCGGGACCGAACAAAAGTATTATTTAAGTGAAGATATTAATTTATCGGGTATTAATTTATCGAGGTTCTACTATATATATATATATATATGTGATAAACAGAAGCTAGGTGCGGAGGTAGAGTTGTGGTTTTAGGGGTAGAGAAGTAATGAGAGAAATTGAGCCATATATACTTGTCAATAGATACATTACCAGAGAAGTTACGTACGTAGCTAGAGTTGCAATTTCCGGTAGACAAGTTATGAGGGTAATTGCGCCATCTTTATCAACCCCCCTCTCTCTCTCTCTCTCTCTCTCTCTCTCTCTCTCTCTCTCTCTCTCTCTCTCTCTCTCTCTCTCTCTCTCTCTCTCTCTCTCTCTCTCTATATATATATCTTAAAATTCCAGAAATTAATAATTCATTCCGATACTATAGAATTATTTAAAAAAATCACAATTTTCAGAAATCAATTTAATTTATTATTTTTCATTTTTTTAATTTAAAATTTCTAATTCCTGATTTGTTTGAGGAAAATTAATATCATTTGTCTTGTCAAATTATTAAATTATGTATATTGTTTTACCAAATATTAAATTTCAAGAAGAGCATGCAAGCTAGTTGAATTTAATTCTAAAACCATGTATTTCATAAAATCAAATGGTAATCATATTACTTCTGATTATATTATGAAAGTTTATTCATTAAATTCAAGATCTCAAATAGAGATTTTGCAAAGAAAGTAAGATATATTGTTATGATGATCCCTGAAACATCGATAAGGATGCTATTATGCCGTACACATTCGAAGCAAGGTGCTCGAAACTCAAAATTTACGCGATTTCTGCTCACATGCAAGAACTAGAATAACGAGCTGCCGAGTTATAAACGAACAAATTTCGGAAATACAAAAACTAAACAAATCGATACCATAAAAAGCCCCGTAACAAAAATAGTTCAACATAAATAAATTGGACCAAAAAATGTTCCCTAATTGAACGAAGTCCCGACTGTGTAACTCTTCAACCTTTTTTCGTCTCCTTCGATTGCTAGATAGAAAGAAATTGAGATTTTCAATGGTTTGCTTAATCATAAAGCTCCGTTTTCGTGCTAATTTAACAAGTAGTGTTTGAGCATCGATCCACTTGTGAGTCACCGCATGAAAGGAACTAAGTATCGCAGCTCTGTTCCATTTCCATTGGACAAGTAGAAAATCTTCTTCCAGTTATCCTCCGTAAAAGCATCACGTTTCACTAGCCTTTGCCTGCCAAATCGAATGTCACGTGAGAAAAAAATAATATTTGACCAAGAAATGACGACACCTGTCACACTCATTAATACTGGAATGGAAATCCATCGTTTATCTTCTTTCAGAATGTAGATACAAATGCATATTTCACATTAATTGTCATCTTCGGTTTCGGAATGCAGATATCAAGGTCAATTTGCCTCTGGTTAAATTTCATTCTTCGATAGTTGTGATTAGTAAAATGTAGTATTTACGAGTTTGAGAGATGCGGACCTGAGATAGTAGTGGCAGACAGTGGCAGCTTCGTCCAAAGTGTATCGTGGGAAATGGATTCGAGCATCAGTAGGAACATCTGGCAATTCTTGACGCAATTTCCCTACTGCAGTTGAATGGGAGAAAGCACCCACCATCATATCGTCGTTCGTCATTGGCCTAAACGCTTTAACCTACAAAATGGTGTAGCACAATAACATCGATGAGATAAACATGTAAAATAAGGTATACGAAGTAGAGGAAAGCAAAAAGAGTGCTTGTCTTGGAGTATAACACTATTCAGGAATATAAAAATCAAAGTTGTTCAGTAACTCTTAATAATGTCTCCAAGACATTATGATGTTTCGATTAAAAGGAATTGCATGATAGATATCCCTCCTCCAATAAGCAAATGTAACATTTAGTAAGGAAACAAGTACTAATCTACTGGATAAAGATATGTTTCTTTCTTAAAGAAGATATAGTTAAGAAACATATGCAAAAGGCTGAAATTGTCAAGTAATAGTTCTAAAAGCCAGATGATTTATAACTTAATATTGGTAGCGAAAACTTATAGCAAGCATCAATTTCAAGTGTACCTTCTTACTAATAAATCAGGAGTCAATTCCTTCTAAGCCAGATAATTGAATATGCGAACCCATACCATTCTGATACCCATAAAATACTCACACAATATAAAAAATTTGAAGTTGTATTGAGTAAATGAATCACAACTTACAATAGCAACGTCTTTAGCATGAATGGGTACGCAAGAACGAACTGTTACTGGCTCCTCAAATTCGGTAAATGTGAACCAACTGTTATACTGTTCAGATACAACAGTAAGCGTTAGCAGCCTGGATGCCAATAAATTTGGAAATTCCAATATAGACCCCTCATTGGAAGAAAAACACTTACTTGATCAATTGCAATAAGGACAGGGATACTCGTCACTTTGGATAATTCCTCCCTCAACCGAACTACTACTCCAACAGCAGCATGCGTATTACTGATTCCAGCCTCAACAAGCTCACAAAGAGTTGAATCAGCTGAAATTTGCATTTTATCACTACCTTTCGGCGGCCCAACACCAGCCCCCTCCCCCAATGGAATAGGATCATGTACATTGCATTTTAAACATTGCAAGATAGACTTGTTGTACTTCAAAAAATCCTGAAGAAAACAACCACGAAATTCAGAATTCAAAAACATTTTCCAAAAAATGCAGACGAAGATAATGATTATGCAGCTTCCATAGATCTTCCAAAAAATGCATATGGAAGCTCCCAGAAAATTTAATTGTTTAAAAATAGAATTAGAAACTATGAGTGGGCCCGATTGGTCTTCTGAATCATCACATGCGCAATCATATTATTGCATACATATGTTGACAATAGCAACAGACGCTATCTTGCAATTTTTAAAGGTGCCACTGTTCTACAAACAACCTGATGTAAGTAAGTATGACATCTTGATAAATTTAATCAAACAACAATGCTAAAAGCAGCACCACCTTGATATCTAATGAGATGATAAACCGAAAATGGAACAAGTGTAGTTGCTACATTACACGATTTAAGGTCTAAATAATTTATACTGAGAAATGTAAAATTCTTACACGCAGAATGTTTGCCGCCTGCACAGGGGTATCCCACAGACCAGTCTGAGGATTTTTATAGAATAATCCACCGTGTGTCCATTCTCGACCTTTGGGAACATAAAGCACAAGCCAACCTTCCTTGCGTGCCCAATGAACAAGCATTGCAAGTGCAATACTCTTGCCGCAACTCAAGGGGCCATCTAATACAATTTGCTTTCTAACTTTGGGAGCTGATATTCAGAAAAATCACGAGTTTATCATTCTCATAGAAAAGAATGGCATCTATAAACTGTTGATTAGTTCCCCCATTTAAGTTATCTATGTCCAGGGATGCAGGACAACACGTGAAATTGATAAAGAAAGAGTCATAATATACTAAATATAATTCATTATCTGCGAGAGTGTTTTTCCACCAACAAATAGAGTGATACACGATGACAGTTGAGTGAAAACAGATCGTTAAAGTTTCAGTTATGTGTCTCAAAGGATGTACTTATTGTATTGGACAATCAAATTCTTGACTTTCCTTAACAATATAGGTTATCTCAAATCTTCAATAGGATCAAATTCTCGACTTCCTTACTAATATAACTTATCTTGAATTTTCAATACAATCAAATTCCTGACTTCCCTTACTAATATATAGCTTGTTACATTGAATTGAATCCTACAAAAAGCTGAAAACCAATAGCTTTGTCTCAAACAGCAAATTTCTTTAAAATTCATGCAAAAACCTTCCCCGTCTATATTAAATTTTGCTGAAGATATTAAACTACTTAAAGGAGAAAAAACACACCTCTAGGCTTGACCGCTAATGAAGGATCAGCAGCCCGCCTGAAATTATCACGAAGATCAACAAAACACTGTCTCATCAGCAAAGCACTCCTGCTTGATTCCTCAAATTCTTTCATCATTCCCATTGGTAAGCCCTCTGGCAAAACCTCTTTCAACTCCTTCATACTACAAACAAAATTCAATGGAAATTGCTAATCAAGATTTGCCACTGTGATAGTAAAAACACAGTAGCACACACCAACTGAACCTAAAGCACATGTCAAACTCTCAACTTTACAGTTATTAACCAGAAATGTTTCCTTCAATCCTTAACCGGCAACTCAACTCAGTTAGCATTGACTTTGGCAAAACACTTGGGATATTGATTCTAGGAAAATAGAAGTTCAATACATTGATTGTCAAACAATTGATTCTACAAAAAATTTGCAACCGGACAAAAGGTAAAAATAACGTTGCTCCTAAAAATTGTTGATTCGTGTCCCGGCATCCAATAGTAGTTTCAGTTTCGAACACCAAACACCGCACAAAATCACCATACAGGCATGTCTAAACGCTGCACAACACACACCCTCATACAGTGGCCAAAAACTAACAGAGCATAGCCAATAAATGAGACTAATAAAATCGATAAGAAGGCAACGACATTCAATTCAGCATATAATCGAACAGGACAGAAGCATTCAGCGCAGAATCGTTTCAATCGAAACCTGTAAACCGTCTAAAGCAACTAATTTTATTGATAAAAAAAGGAGAATACATTACCTGAATTTGAAGTAAGCGTTGGTATCTTCCTTTGTCAGCATAGAGAGAGAAGGAATGGAGGTGAAGAGAGGGCGGCCATTGGGGCCAACGTCGAGAGCGGGGTTCTTATCGTCCTCCGCCAGCAGACGGCGGCGCTTCTCCGCCTCCTCAGCGGCGGAAACATTGGGGCTCACGGTCTGAATCTCTTCGGGAACCTTTTCCTTCTTCGCCTTGGGATCGACCTTCGGTTGGTTCTTCTCTTTGGTGGGCTTCCCTTTCTTAGATGATTTTGATTTCGATTTCGATTTTGATTTCGAAGCCATGCTCCGGCAAAAGGAAAGCTGCCATTGAGACTCTTTGAGTGGTGACGGTGCGGCGGTGGCTGCTCGAAGAATCGATCGCAGCATCATTTTCCTCTTTGGCTTGGGTTTTTTGGGGGTTTTTGGTACGGGTGCAGAAGAACACTCAGTCACCACTGTAGAGGGGTGAAAATGGGTGTTCTTAAGATCGGCAAGGGTTTTTTAGTCTTTTACAACAAAAGGCTTTTCTTCGTCTTTGTCTATTTCCACACCACCAAAATTCTAACCACACTCCACTAATTAAAAAAATAAAGTGCTATATACACTACAGTTTAAACAGCTTAAGAATTCCCGTATTTCGGACACGTTTTGTGTCGTCACTCGAGGACATTTACCGAATACTGTATCGATTGTTTTACAATTTCAAAAAAAATTAGAAACATGTTTGAATAATAAATTTTCAAATATTAGAAATATGATATTTAAAGATCAATTGCAAATTGATATTTGATGTTAAAATTTATTTTGAATATGTTTGTATGAAAATATATAAAAAGAATTTATATATGTTGATATAGTATATTTATAAATCTACCTCTACAATTTTAATATTTACACGTTTTCTTCAAGTTCTTGTATCCCATTTTTGGAACATGTCTTTTTCTCGAAGGGGGCAACTAAAACAAATCTCAAATTTTTCTCACTTCAGTACCTCCAAGTTTAAAACCATTTTTTATAAAAGTTTTTACAACTTTTTCTTAGTTTAAAACCATAAATAAAAAAAATTGTTAGCAAAGTACAAAAACACCCTTCATCAACCAAAATACAATTTATACAAACAATTTTTTTATTCCTCACTTCAATACCAAGGATAAAAAGAAAAACAAATCTCTCTTCTTCTCCCCAAACTCAAATCTCTTAAACCCTATCTTCTTCATCTTCTTAAATCCTCCAAAACATCTCCAAATTCAAAAAATCAAAACCTCACAAAACTTATAAAATGGAGTTATAAGACAATAATATGGTAGTATATATGGAAAGAGAACCCATTAAGGTATGTATCCATGTTTTTTTTGAGCTTCGAAGTCGATTTTGAAGTTTTTTTTTTTGAAACCCGCCGGCAATTTTCGACACATACAGGTCGATTTTTTGGTCAATTTTCGACACCAACGTGTCGAAAAATATATTTAGAAAAAAAAAAAAAAATTACCAACAGTGTTTTTTCGACACATACCTGTCGAAAATTGACCCAAAAATCGACCTGTATGTGTCGAAAATTGCCGGCGGGTTTCAAAAAAAAAAAACTTCAAAATCGACTTCGAAGCTCAAAAAATACATCGATACTTACCTTAATGTGTTCTCCTTCCATATATACTACCATATTATTGTCTTATAACTCCATTTTATAAGTTTTGTGAGGTTTTAATTTCTTTAGTTTTGAGATTTTTTAGAAGGGTTTGTTGTGAGGAAAAAGAAGGAAGAGGTTGAGGAATTTGTGAAGAAGAAGATGGGTTTGAGGGATTTTGTGTGTTTGTATTGAAGAAAGAAAAATGAAGTTTTTAATATTTTTATGGGATTTATTTTCATTAAGGGTATTTATATCATTACTTATTTATTATTCAATTTTTATTTTTTTTGGTATTGAAGTGAGAAACATTTGAGATTTGTTATAGTCGTTCCTTTTCTCGAATCTTGTTTTCCGTTTTATTCGTATCACAATTTCCGTGTCACAATTTGTTTGGGGCCTAATATTATTCGTTTAGTAAATGTGGGCCTGAAATTTTGTAATCCAACTGTTGGCCCATATTACATGAGAGATGAATGACAATTTTATTAGGAAAATTAGCAAGACCCCTTTATTTGAAAATTTAATATAAAAATAACCCCTGTATTTTACTAATTTGAGAGAATTCCCTTAAATATAATCTAGCTAATCTTTAGACATAAAATTTCAATACTATTCCTTTTTGTTATCAATCCTAACCATTTCTCATTTATTCCATCTCACTCTAGGGGTGTGTTTGGATATGGCGGTGGTTGTGATGGGTTTGGAAACGGGATTGTAATAGTGTGGTTTTGCGACCATGTATTGACGATGGAGATCAGATATAGGATTTTTTATTTTTTTTGGTAGATTGCATCGAGGACGACGCGGACGGATGAAGTCGGTTGACATTGGCGACGGAGCTTGGGACGGAACTGAGTAGTCAGTTAAAATTAATTAACTATACTTTAGTAGTCGATTAATATTAATCGACAATAACTTAATTATGCATGTTGCATATATTTAATTTAATTGTACAATGCCTTTGATCAACAACTTTGGCATATTGGGTTTATGATTTTGGCATAGGGTTTGATTAACAATTAAATCAGAAAGTCAAACGAATTAAACAAGGTTTTGACTTTTGCATGAAGTTGGGATATAATTTTCAGATATATAAAAAGATTTAATAAATAAATAAATAATAACAATTCCAATATTTTAATTGGCCAAGAGAAGACGTGTGTTGTAGCATGGGAAGGGGTCCCACCCAGTTTGAGTAACAGATACGCGTGATGACGTGGCTCTCTCAGCCTGCCTTCATTATATTTAGGGGCAATTCCACTTCTTACTCTCGGTTGCATCGATTTGCCCACATATACTTGAAAAATTGTCTCAATATGGCCTCGTCATTAGTTTTCATACCTTTAACCTTAAGACCATTTAGTCTAAGGTCTAAAAATTATATAAAAAAAAAAACCACTCCTCCTAGTTTAAAAAATTATAATTTTTTTTTATAAAAAATAAAAATAAATTGCGGTTGCCGACGTAGATTATATTTTCTCGTTGTCACGATTTATTTATTTTTTTAATAATTATTTAAACTGGGGGTGACGTTTTTGTAATTTCAGAGCTTATGCCAAACGGTGTTAAGGTCAAATGTCCGACAACTAACATCGAGGGCCACATTGAGACAATTTTTCAAGTGAAGGGGATCAAATCGATACGATCGATATTAGTAGGGGGCAAAATGATACCAAACCAAAGTACAGGGAAAAAATGGAATTTGCCTTATATTTATATTGCTTAAGTAGATAGATATTTTAGTCCAATACCACGTGGTTTGACTATAATTTCCCAGTAATTACCTTCAGTTCATTATTTATATAAAAAAGAAAATACGTACACATTTCTCATTTTTCCTTCTTCTTCCCTCTTCTTACAAAACCAATCCACTCCACCAATCACGCAGACTCCATTTTCACACACTAACACACTTTTCTCTGTGTGTGTATGTAATAATATCTTCTTCTCTACACAGTCCACCGCCTCCGACCTTCTCATTTGCCACTGTATATCTCGATGTCTTCAACTTCTTTCACAAGTCTTCTCGCCTCCGACCACCACCTCTCCGCCGCCGCCACCACCACCACCACCTCCGCCGCCGCCGCCGCCGTGAGCAGAGGTCTCGGCGATCGGATAGCAGAGAGAACCGGCTCCGGCATACCTAAATTCAAGTCTCTGCCGCCGCCGTCGCTATCACGGCCGCCGCCGTCCGCCGTCTCTCCTTCCTCGTGGTTCGCTATTCCTCCCGGCCTCAGCCCTGCCGAACTTCTGGATTCACCTATTCTTCTCTCTTCCTCCAACGTAAGTTCATTTCCAATTAAAAATAAATAAGTATTGTTTAATTTTTTAGCAGTTTTTAAGGATGCTCTGTTTCTCTCTGTAATTTTTCTGTCTGCAGATTCTGCCATCTCCGACTACAGGGAGTTTTCCAGTTCATAATTCTTTCAATTGGAATAGCAAATCGCAGCAGCAAACTGATAATTTCAAGTATGAAGAACACAACAACAGCTTTTCAGATTTCTCTTTCCAAACCCGAAGAAACCCTATCTCATCTCACGACAACATGGTATGTCTGAATTTTCTGTTGTCGGATTGTTGCTTTAGTTTGTTAATTTGTTTCCCCTCTTTTCTAGGGTTTGATTATCTAACACAATTGTTAAAATCAGGGAAACCAGAAATGGGGTAATTACCATGAATCCACTAAGCTAGAATCGGCCGTCGATTCGAAACCCGAATCGAATTCAGTTCCAAGTTTTTCCACTGGGATTGCTTCGATCCAAACGAATGACGACAAAAACAACGTAATCTCGAATCGAAAATCGGAAGACGGATATAACTGGAGAAAATACGGGCAGAAACAGGTCAAGGGGAGCGAAAACCCGAGAAGCTACTACAAATGCACTTACCCTAATTGCCCCACGAAGAAGAAAGTCGAAAGATCTAATTTAGACGGAGCGATTACCGAAATCGTTTACAAGGGCTCTCACAATCACCCCAAACCTCAATCCACTCGAAAATCATCGTCTTCCACGTCAGCAAATCAGTCCTACAATAACAATAATAATAACAATGCGCAATTCATCAATGAAATAATCCAAGAACACTCGTACGGTTCGAATAGTATGGGAAAGATCGATTCTTTGGATAACTCGAACTCGATATCGGTTGATGACGATGATTTGGAGCAGAGCTCTGCTAAGAAAAGCGGCCATGGTGAAATTGAGATTGATGACGAAGAGCCTCATCAAAAGAGATGGTAATTGATCACTTCACTATTAAGCTAGTAATTTTAATTTTTTTATTTTATTAAATTTTAATTAAAATTGTTTTTTTTCTTCAGGAAAGGCGAAATCGAAACCGAAGGTGTTGTATCAGCTGTAGGAAACAGGGCAATTAGAGAACCGAGAGTTGTAGTACAAACAACGAGCGACATCGATATACTTGTCGATGGTTATAAATGGAGAAAGTACGGTCAGAAAGTTGTCAAGGGCAATCCCAATCCTAGGTAAGAACAACAAATTACACATATTTATTTTCTTGTCTTAAATCTTAAAATGTTGGTTATTAATTAGATTATACCAAATCTTGATTTTTTCGCCATTAATTTTTTTTCAGGAGTTATTACAAGTGCACTAGTCCTTCATGCCCGGTGAGAAAACACGTGGAGCGAGCAGCTCACGACCCACGAGCTGTAATAACAACGTACGAGGGAAAACACAACCACGATGTTCCCATTGCTCGTGGTAGTGGGACCCACAGGCCGATACCGAATAATATTATTCCCAACAATAACAATGTTATGAATAATAATAATAACAACTCGAATTATTCGATGCTTATGAGCAATTTAAGGCCATCTCAGTTAGTGCCATATTCACTCGAGATGTTACAGAGTGCAAACGGAAGCATTGGATATAATAATTCGGATTTTGGAAATTCGACCGTGTCTGAAAATGGAACGTACGCGAGAGCAAAGGATGAGCCGAGAGACGACTTGTACTTGGATTCGTTGCTATACTGAATTGCATCGAACATGTTATATGTTATAAAATCGACCGCGGAAAAAGTCGAAAACTTTGTTTGTTGGTTATTTCGGGTAGGGATTCGATTTGTTTATTTTATTTTTTGATGTATGTTTTGCTCATTAGATATGTTTTTGTACATCTAAAGAAATACAGTATAGGATTTTCTTGAAGTGTATATTTGTTTGTGTTGCTTTTGAATAAATGTACAAATAGAAAAAAATGTAAAGAATATAATAAATAGTTAAATGGCGTGTTTTATGACGTCATGGATTACGTATAGTGTATAGGTTTGAATGGGTCAAACTGAGAGTGTAGGACCGTACGATTACTTATCGCACACGGCAATCAAGGTCAGCTTTCGCCTTTGCTGAGAAGCTTCTTCTCAAGTGGGCTTTGATAGATTTTCTCTCTCTTTTGGATCCATTTTTTTATTCACACGTGCGATTTATATATAACTTTCAAGAACTTAAAATAAGGGCACTTTTGTAAATGGGTCCAACAGCAAACGAAAATTAGAGGATAATCTACTCTACGGCAATCATGTGGCTGTGGTTGATGCACCCGTTGTGTACGCAACCACAAGGTGATTGTGATCAGGGGTGGTAAACGAGTTGAGCTGACTCGTAAGTTCGAGGAGCTGGCTCGTAAAAAACACGACTTTTTTTTAGCTGTCAGTGAACTCACAAGCCTTATTTTATTATTATTATTTTTTATTTATGTTTATATATTATCTTTTTAAAATAATGTATACTAATATATAATATTGTAGAAATAATATAAATAGAACATATAAATATTAAAAAATATATCTAATCACAGTTTATTGTTTATTTTGTAAATTTTTTATAATAATCTAAATAATATATATGTATATGTATATATATATATATATATATATATATATATATATATATATATATATATATATATATATATTAAAAAAAAAAAAACAAACAAAAAACAACATGGATTTGGGGTCGAGCTCGAGCTCAAGTTTGCCAAAACAGGCGAGTCCGGTGGATTCGGACTCAGTATCCAAACAGTTGGGCGGGCTTGAGTAATCTGATATGGGATGGATAACGAGTTTATGTATTCAAAATCAATTGGTTCTGGTTCGGGTACCTGGTCCTATAGAAACAATTCGAAATTGTTGGAACTATCATTAGTTTGAGGGGTAAATACAATTTCACAAATAGAAGGGATAGTTTTGCAATTTAGACATACTGCAGGTGCTATTTATAATTTACATTATTTTTTTCTCCTTTTTCTTTCTTTACACATGAGCAACTTAGATATTTTACTAGAAATATCAAATATTAGTTTTTTGGGTAAATTACAACCAACCTTGAGATATGGTGAATTTACGAAAAAACCCTTTTTGTTTGAATAATTACATCTACCCCTCAGCTATGCTTTTTTCTTACATCTCCACCCTTATGGTGTCAAATTCAACATAATCATCTAAATTTCATGGAATATGCTCTAGTTTGTACTCGTTTTGTGTAAAAATACATTTTTTGATGCACTACAATCTAGTATATACAAGCCAAAAAACACATATTATGATCATCTTGCTTCAAAATGTGGAGTTCGAATGGGTTAAAACGGGTACAAAAGTGATAATATTTCATATAATCTCAAAGATTTCATTAAATTTGAAACCGCAAGGGTGGACGTGTAAGAAGATTTATAGTTGATGGGTGGTTGTAATTACCCAAACAAGAGGGGGGTTTTGTAATTTAACCTAGTCCTTGAGTGGATAAATATAATTTCGTAAACAATAGAGATCATTTTGTAGTTTAGCCTTATTCTAGGGAGCTAATCGTAATTTTTGTAAATTAATTTCTGGGTCCCAAACATGGCCTTATTTTCCCAACGATATCTCCATGCATCTCTCTAACTGCCCAAATTTTCCTGCCCTTTTTCTCTTCCGGAGAAACCAAAGCAAAATAAATAAATGCTTCCATGGAGATTCCGGCGCTGAAATCCGCCACCAATCTCCGCCTCAGCAACATACTCGTCCGCCTCCTCTCTTTCTGCGTCCTCGTCTTCCTCGCCCGCTTCGCCTACGTCGTCACCGTCAACTCCCACTCCTGCGATTCTCTCGACTCCTGTTTCTTCCCCCAAACCCCCAAACCCTCCTCCGCCGCCGCGGCCGCGGCCGCTCGCCGCCGCGCCCACTACTCCTCCGTTTTCCGAGACCTGCTAACGGAAGGCTTCCTCTCCACCAACTCCGCCTCCCTCTGCATCGAAACCCTAGACGGAGCGGAGGTCCTCGCATTGAGGGAAATCGGGATCGTCAATTCCTTCGGAATTTCGTCGGAGAAATTGCCCTACGGAGAAGGTATTCGCTACGCCAAATCAATTAACCAGCCGTTCGGAAACCGATCGTTCGATTTCGAATTCTCCGGCACCGCCGGTCTGGACCGGACACCGAACCCGGTTCGATTTGCCCTAGAAGTCTCCAGAACCCTAATTCCCGGTGGTTTCTTCGTAGCGCACACTGAGTCGCTCAGCGACGAGTACAGTCTCCACTCGTTTCTTCGACTATTCGATTCCTTTACGTTGATCAAACTGCGTGAAATCAAGGGTTTAGATTCAGTACCTACACGTGAAATTATACTCAGAAAGGAAAACCGAACTCGTAACCACGTAGAAATCGAAAATCGAGAGTGCTCCGTTCCTAAACACAAGCTCGATTTAATTAAAAAAGCAGAGCTTTTGATTGAAGAAGAACCTCTAAAACCATGGATAACACTGAAAAGGAATATCAAGAATGTGAAGTACCTATCTTCAATGGTCGACATAAGTTTCAAGAATCGGTACGTATACATCGACGTCGGAGCAAGAAGCTACGGTTCGAGTATCGGGAGTTGGTTCAAGAAGCAGTACCCCAAACAAGAGAAGCCCTTTGAGATTTATGCGATCGAGGCAGACAGTGCCTTCCACGACGAATACAAGAAGAAGAAGGGGGTGAAACTCTTGCCGTACGCAGCTTGGGTGAAAAACGAGTCGTTGTTCTTCGAAATTAATCGAGAGCCGAATAAAAAAAAGAACGAGGAGGAGAAGGGTAGAGGAATGGGGAGGATTCAATCGGTTCAATCTTCGAGTAATTTTATCGGAGATGTTAATAAGATTGAAGGGTTCGATTTCGCAGTGTGGTTGAAGAGTACGGTGGTGGAGAGGGATTACGTGGTGGTGAAAATGGATGTCGAAGGGACTGAGTTTCATTTGATTCCTAGGTTGATTGAGAATGGGGCTATTTGTTTGATCGACGAGATGTTTATCGAGTGTCATTACAATAGATGGCAGAGGTGCTGCCCTGGTAAGAGAAGCCCTAAGTATCGGAAGACGTATGCGCAGTGTTTGGAGTTGTTTTCGTCTCTCAGAAAACGGGGCGTTCTTGTGCATCAGTGGTGGTGATTTGTATTATTAGTTGATTCCTTTTTTTTCCGGAATTCGTTGATTCTTTAATTTCATCACGTATATATTGTGAATATATAGAAAGAAAAAGATACATATGATATAGGTTCTTGAAATACTCACTTTTTTGGGATGCTCGTGATGTGTTGATTGATCATTATTTTTTAGGTCCTGTTCGAGTTCGAGTTCGTTTAATTAATTGTCTCGGTATTTTGGTTTTACCATTTGCAGATGATAGGCAATTGTAAGAACAAATATACTTTCGACTCGATCCTCGGTTAAAAGCTCATTCAAACAAGGACAAACATATTTTCGACTCGATCCACTCGACTCAACTCCACGCGGGAATGAGTTGTCCATAGTAAATAGTAATTAACACTTAAACTTTAATTCACATCTAAACTTCTACAAGACAACCAGAAAATTGATGATTAAGAACTTAAAACTAACAACTATATTTTATAAAAATCCACATTTCCTGTTTTACCCTTTCCCCTTCTACTAATTAATATTGTTGTTTGACCCAACAATATTAACTGGCTAGCTAGCTTAACACTTAAATATATAGAAAAAGACTTAGATTTGTAGTACTATATATAATTAAAGGGTAAATTACAAACACCCCCCTGAGGTATGGTCAAATTACAAAAACACCCCTCTTGTTTGGATAATTACAACCACCCCCTCAACTCCTCAAATTTAGTGGAATCTTCGAGATTATATGGAATATTATCACTATTGTACCCGTTTTATCCCATTCAAACTCTACATTATGAAGCAAGATGATCATAATATGTGATTTTTAGCTTGTATATATCAGTTTGTGGTGCATCGGAAACTGTATTTTTACACAAAACGAGTACAAACTAGAGCACATTTCACGGAATCTAGATGATTATGTTGAATTTGGCACCATAAGGGTGGAGGTGTAAGAAAAAATCATAGTTGAGGGGGGTAGATGTAATTATCCAAACAAGAGGGGTTTTTTTGTAATTTGACCATACCTCAGGGGGGTGTTTGTAATTTACCCTATAATTAAAACCTTGAAACCTAAATTTGTGCTACTTTAAGACAGACACAAGTAACCCTACTTTAATTTTTTTGAGTTTTTATAAATATTAAGGAATTAATAAAGTGCATGCACACAATAATTTGTACAGCTATGGAGGCTGGCCATCCCTCGACCAAACGCAACATTTGCATATGCATATGCATATGAATTTATGATTGGATTAATTGGAGATAGAATATATATATATATATAATTAGCTAGCCAGCGAATTAACCATGATTAGACTCCCGTGTTGCATGCAAGCGGAAATTATTAAATATTTTAATTAGGTGCACCGTATTTATCACTCATTGCTCTTGGGTCATAAAGCAAGGTGTTGGATCGGCTAGTTTGATAATGTATATGTATCTATACACAATCATATATATATATGGATGTGTGCAAATTGAGTACTTATTAGTATTCTCTCGTATTTGAGATTCACTACAAGAAAAAGTTGCATTAGCGACGCCCCAATTGTGACAAATGCAAAAGTTGTCACTTAATGCATACATTAAGTGACAATATTTTTTTTTGTCACTAATAGCTCTTTTTGTTGTCACTTAATCCTTATTTATTGTCACTATAGAGCATTAGCGACACCCCATTAGTGACAAGCATAGTGACAACACTTTTTGCCTAACTATGTAAAAATAGGTATTGTCACTCGAAAGATTGTTTTTGTAGTGACTTTACACGATGTAATTCATCGAATGTAACATCAAATAAGCTCAAAATTATATACTAATAAACACTTTTGAATACATGAAGCAAAAGAAAAAAATTCGGACTGTCCTCGGGCTCCCAAATATTTTAAATTACCATTTTTCGTAATAAAACCGTCCGTTGTATAAAATATATTGGATATGGCTACCATTCAAGGTGGATTATCGAGTGCATTAACACATTCGAAACTTGGTGTAGACGAAACCCCATTGGCAATCAATTTGTCCCTCAGTGGATTAATTAGTTACCTCATTCGTTTCAAAATAAGTGTCACGTTGACTATTTTTTTTCCATATTAACTGTCACTTAGAGTTTCAAGACAAAATTAAACTTGTTTTTATCAATTTTGCGCTATATCCTTAATTGTTCAAACTCATTAATTTGTACCACTAATTTATCTTTCTAAAAGGTTTGCAAATGGCAATTTAGGGATTTCCATTAAAAATGACGCTACCTACTTATTAGATTTTTTGATCGAGTGTTCGTGTTTACCTTAAAAGACACTTATCTTGAAACGAGTAAAGTAATATGGAAGAATTCAAGAGAACTACAAAACAAAAGTATTTAATTATTTATGGGTGAGATCTAAAGTTTGAGATTATTTGAGCCTTTAAGTATTTTTCTTTTATTTATTATTTAGGTGTAGTTGGAACAAATTTATATTACTATAACAATACAAAATATAACAATAATACTCCTCAAAAAGAGGAAAAATACTTTAATTTCTTTATAAATTACATAAAAATACATTCTCATCTCTCCCTTTTCTCATACATAAAATACTTGAGTAGTAAGTATCATGAGGTAAAAATTAGATAATAACCTCTTTTACAAAAAGAAGAAAGGGAGAGAGAGAATTAATTAATTAATTATCCACATTTTAGTTGGCAAATTAAAAAAAAAAAAAAAAAAAGAAAAGAAAATAAAATACCCCAAGAAATGGGGAAAAAAGTGTTTGTATAAAAATCGTCAGTCCTCGGAGATGCTCTCAAGATTCGGCCTCCACTCACCGCTAGTGTTTTTGCTCCGATCCCGGCGTTTGGACGACGACTTCTTCTCCGGCAACTTTCCGGTGGGGGTATTTTCCGGCGACTTTTTCTTTGAGGAGCTCAACTTCTTGAGGATTTTATTGGTCTTCTCGGCGGGCAAAGAGGAAGCGGGTATCAAGAAGTAAATGGAGCCCCGTTTCAGCTCCGACTCCGGCGAGAGGATGAGGATCCGGCGGGCCATGCCCTGGCAGCACGGCGTGGTGAGGACGTGGTTCGGGTTGTTCTTGAGGACCTCGCCGGCGGTGACCCGACCCGTTAGCTCGTCGACGCACCCGCTTAGGTGCACTATCCGGATCATGTCTAGCGCCCCACATGGAAGAACGCAAGCCAAACAACACCTTAGGCTGTTCCCCATTTTCTTGAATTAGTAGTTAAACTAATTAAACCACTCTCTCTCTCTCTTAAACTCACTTTCTCTCTCTAGTTATGTGTGTGTGTGTAATAAGAGTTTAGATTGACATGGTTTGATTATGTACTTTATATAGGAATGACAAACCAGCTTACACGGATTAGTTAATTATATTAATCAAGCTTATTAATGATTAATTTTCTATATGGAATAACTCACGGTTGTGAAATGTCTAAAATGCCCTTTTTTTTTCTCATGAACATGTTTGTGCTCTTAAAAACTGTGTAGCACTGATATTGGAACGCGGACACGGAAAAACTTCATTTTTCAAAAAGTTTGATACGGAAACATAGGGGAACGTGTAAATACTAAAAATATAGGGGTACATTTATAATTTCTAAAAGTTATTATAAGATTGTCGTCAATTATATTTTTGTATTTACAAATTATGTATAATTTATAAGTTCCAATCCGAAAGGAGTTTTGGATTTTCTTTTGTGGAAACACGTTTCCATCTTTTTATTATTACTAGAAATGTCCCCGAAACTTTGAAATATTTACATAAACAACCCTGAAATATTTCTGACGTATATCACGGAGTTTCGGTTTCCGAAACGTGAAAACACGTGTGGACAAAAGTTTCCGAAATCGTATAGGAAAAAATATTTTCCTACTTGCCCTCATCAAATTAAGATGACCATAAATTCATTTGATTTGGAATTGAATTGAAATAAAATAATTGGTCATAACTCAACTTGATAATGATCCATGATTGGGGGAGCTATAATTCCTATATCTAACAATTTTATATTAATCCTGCATATGTACTTCCAAAGCTTACAGCTGTCATTGATCCAAAGACTTTTTATTTTTTTTCTCTAATTCTTTATTTTTATTTTCTTTATAATTATGAGTATAACAATGTATTTATTTAAGGGAAAATCATTTGGCTGCTGTTATTTATTTATTAATTAATCATCTCCAACTAAAATACATAATGTTGAAATAAATTAATATTAAACATGTATGTATGACTACATTCATCCTTCTTTTCTCCCAACGAATAAAAAAAATTAAATTAAAAAATAAAATAAAATCTTTTTCGTTGTGGTAAATTAGTAATTTATGTTTGGCATCGCGAATCGTGGTTGGGCTTGCCACAGAATCTTCTACTTCGCTGTATTTATTTAGATATTATTATTATTATTTGAAAAAGAATATTTATATTGTTATATTTATATTTATCATATATATTTTGCACGGAAATTTGAAAAATCGTATATATAAAAGCAATAAACATTAGGTCAAACCAAAAAAACCCTAATGATATTTTTTGCAAAAAAAATTGAAATATTTTGTTTGTTTAAATCCAGCATATTTTTTCATAGCAAATCTAGTATATTGTTATTCAATTCTAATCCACTACTAAACCAACAAATGAATTTTGTCACCCTAGCACATTATTTAGCTCCAATTTTTCAATCATTATCTCCTATTTTTGCAATTTATTTTAATTAATCTTATATATATAAAATGGGTTAAAACGTAGGGCAACCTAAGCAAACCTGATGCATCGTTGTAATTAAATTTTTTTATCCACTAATATATTTTTTTATTCTTTTTTTTACCTCAATAAAACGATTAACTTTTATTTGATAATGGCACATTTGTAATTATTATTATTTTCTAATTCTCTAATTTTCGCTTTTGAAATGCTCTCCCGCGGGAAGATGATAGTTTGTTAAAAATCTTTTCTCTCTCTGATTCACATTTTTAATGTTTTATTGTAAACACATTAAAATTAAATTAATTAGGTAAAATATGTTTATTTGAAGTCAAAGTTGGGTCAAGTTGATGATATATAATTGATACGTACTGAATAAGTATGAAACGTACATGTCAAGTTGATGCTATTTATTTATTTATTTTTTTCACATAGAAGTTTGTGCAAAACCTTCTTAAAAGCATAAAGAGCTTAATTAATTATCATTAGAGAAACCTTAATTTTGAATTAACACATAATTAATTGTGATCTCTCTAAAAATTTCATGTGCCCTTTATTTCTCCAAAACAATCCATGTTCACTTAGGTTGATGGACTCTTGTGCAATATTAATAGTCACAAAGCAAAAATAGGGTCGGGGGCCATGGCCCCCCAATGTTATTTCTCGAATATTTATTAATTTTGTATATAAAATAAAAATAAAAATTGTATACAATAGTATTAACGGCCCTCTCGAACTTAAAATCCTTGCTCCGTTAGTGGCAAATATATAATTTCGAACTAAACTATAAATGTGTTCGATTATATATATATTTGTAAAATATAATAAATACCATATGAAATTAATTATTTGCAATAAGTGATTATATTCAGTGTTCTTTTATCGCTTTCATATGATACAGAAAGACTGAGTTAAAATAAAAAATAAAATAATATTTTGAATTGCAAAACTCCATGATATTAATATTAGCAAAACATTTCTTATTATAATTTTTTTTTTTGCATACAACTCTATAAATTGTGATTTTCTTTTTTTTTAGGTAGTTTGTCAAAAAAATTGAAATATTAATTATAAAAATATTTATATTTAAGAAAATAGTAAACCTGCACCAAATCATTAGAAACATTAATGGAGATTATAATTATAATTTAATTATTAATTATATAAGGACGAAACTTCGTTGCACTTAGGTTTACGGCGCACCGACAAATAATTAGCTTCATTCGAAATATTTTATGTTTTTATTTTGATTTTTTTAATTAAAGCTTACAATAATTAATTATACTAAATCTAACACAACAAATGATTAAATGGGGGGAGATTCTTCGTAATACAAGCTTACATTACAGTAACATGCTAACTCTGTTTCAAACAGTACTTCTGCCACAGCAATTAATTCATTAATTAATTAATAATCATTAATCACTAATCAATAATTATTACAATTTTAAATATTATTTCTCTTTCAAGTTACCGTACCCCTGCCCTCATTTTGTACGTATCGTACGTGATCGAAAGTTTAAGTTAATCGAAAACAATACCACGTTCTGCAAGGGATGACCTAACGGTTTATCCAATACATTTATGTGGTTGACTGCGAGTTTTTTTATTATCGAAAAAAAAAAACCGACACCAACATGTGTATATACGTTATAACATAATTTTTTGAAGCTGTGTTTTTTTTTTCTTTTTTCAAATATAAAATATTATATGTTAGACAGTTCATCATAATAGAGTCTCCATGCAATGTATTACAATTAATTTGTAAAAAATAAATTAATTTGTAATAAAATTAATTTTGTGCCCTATTAATTGGTTAGAAGGTGGAGAGTGTTAATGTTTGGTGCATGATGCATGGCAGATTCAAAGATGAGTTGTGCTATAACTATATATATTTATATTTTATTACTAATTAATTAATTATATGTACGATTAAATAAAATATACTATAAATTGTAACACTTGCTAAAAATATATTTTGCTTGACCGTATGTGTATCCGTACGGTACGTATATCATTTTGATGTGGTTATGTGGTTTCATGTGTACTTGTAAAAAAAATAAAAATACAACAAATCCGTTAACTACATATGATTTCATAATTATTAATATTATAATAAAATAAAATAAATTAAAAAATAAATAAATTGGTGGTCAACTTCTTGAAAACAATGCAAATTATAAGTATACTGATCTTACATCGGTGGAATACAAATAAATGACTTACTTACACTTGATGTATAGTATAAGAATTTTCCTTCTCCTAATTTTGGTATAGCAAACATTAGTATGGTTTAATTTAGGGTGAATTACAACCACATCCCTGAGGTGAAGTGTAGTTATGAAAAGATCCCTTTTATTTGAAAAATTACATCTAGTCCCTAAACTTTCTAATTTTCTTACACTAATCCCTTACAAAAGGGTGACAATATAAGAAATATTCAAATTGTAGAGGGTGGATGTAAATTCAAACGTGATTTTGATCATTTTTTAGTCAGAATTTGGCCAAATTCAAAACATGGAATTAGTAGTTCTTTGAGTTAACTTTTTTAATGCAACTTAAATTACCAAGATTGGACATCGGATGATGAGAAAGATAAGCATGAATTAATAAACACCGCCCACGAATTTGATGTTATAAGTTATCTGAAATTTAAAATGTAACTTATTCCTTCATAACTTTGTCACATGACATCTGATTCGAGTTAGATTCCAAAGTCAACTCAAAGGACTACAGTTTTCGTGTTTCGAATTTTGTCAAACTCATACTTAAAAATGGTCAAAATCACGTTCAAAGTTGAAACGGTAATAGTAAACTTGAACCGGTATTTAACATTTCAGGGTTTTTTTTTTTTTTTAACAATGAATTTGTGGCCAACCATATATATAGTCATAGCTTTGGCACCGTTTTCGGGTAGGGTTTTGGTTTAATTGAATGCATTTGTTCTGAATGACATCTAATTTTTCTTAAAATAAAATTCCAACTATTATTTATGAAGGAAAAATAATAAAAAAAAGAAACTTGTTGAAGATACAAATAAAATGGCATCGCTAGGTTCCAATACACAGGTTAATTAATTATATACTTTTAGGCCTCGTTTAGTTAGAAAAATTAGTCATTATTAACTAGATAATTAAACTTTGTTTGATGCTTGGTATACTCAATAACTTAGTGGGTCGATCGGCAAATCTTACTTATCATGGTTTATTGTGCCTTATCTTGCCTTTTAGAGCGTTTTTTTTTATTACGCGTTACGAGATCCGATAAAATAATCTTATCTTGACTAATCTTATATCGTCAGCCAAACGAAGCCTTAGTAAGTAAGGCAAGAAATGGCTGTTTCTAACCTGAGTAGGTGTCAGAAAAATACACAACAAGACATACTTCTTCACAGGCAGAAAAACACACTCACATAGTATACAGACACAGTTTAGAGTTCCCAATGGTTTTCTGTAAGCATTTCCAGTACATAAAATCCAATACACCATTCAAATATAGAAACTCAATTCCTTCTTCCCTTACACATTAATAAACCACCATATATAACTCCATACCACATATTATATACAACACACTTTTTTCGTCTGCGTATTTTGCGATATCGAACAATGCCTCGTAGTAGTACTCTGCTTTTCATACTCATCGCAACAATCGCAGTCGAATGCAATGTCGAAAAACCAACACTACCTAAATTTCCCGCAATTCTCGTATTCGGCGACTCGACGGTCGACACAGGAAACAACAACTACATACTAACGCCGTTCAAAGGAGACCACCCACCGTACGGTTTAGATTTCCCGGGCAGTTTTTCGACGGGGAGATTTTCGAACGGGAAACTCGTACCTGATATACTGGCATCGATGATGGGGTTAAAGGAAACTATACCTCCATTTCTGGACCCGAATCTTTCGGACAGGGAAATTCTTACAGGGGTCAGTTTTGCTTCGGCTGGATCAGGGTTTGATGAGTTGACCACGTCTCTGTCTCGTGTGATTCCCATGTCGAAGCAGCCACGTTTGTTCGAGCAGTATGTCAAGAGAGTTGAGGGCGTTGTCGGTCGAGACGAGGCTGGGAGGATTTTGAGCGGCGCTTTGGTTATTGTTAGTGCTGGAACGAATGACTTTATATTTAACTATTACGA
This sequence comes from Erythranthe guttata, assembly GCF_056151865.1. Lineage (NCBI taxonomy): Eukaryota > Viridiplantae > Streptophyta > Magnoliopsida > Lamiales > Phrymaceae > Erythranthe > Erythranthe guttata. The sequence goes on from NC_142536.1 coordinate 4,153,684, forward strand.
CGTACCGACACGGAGGATTCAGTTCGTTACTGTCGGGATGTATCAAGACTTCCTGCTAAACAAGCTGCAAAACATGGTTAAGGTAAAAAAAAAATTATCGATTATGATTTTCTTGAATTGCTTTTGCGTTTATGATTGCGTTTTTATGTTTCGATAAACTTACAGGAACTGTACAATCTTGGATGCCGGAAAATGGTGGTATCGGGGCTGCCGCCGATAGGCTGTCTGCCAATACAAATAACGACAAAATCACCGATTCTGAGGAGTTGCAGTCGCAAGGAGAACGCGGATGCACAGTCTTACAATCACAAGCTCGAAAAGCAGCTGCTTCCACAGTTAGAAGCCGAGCTTCCGCGGAGCAAAATCGTCTACGTGGATTCGTACAATCCTCTCATGGACATGATCAACGACCCACACAAATATGGTAAGTTTTTCTCGAAAATCTGTGTACGTAATATATCATGTAGTTGTTACTTGTTACTAATAGTTTTTTTTTCCTCGTGTCGAAGGATTTGTGGAAACTAGAAGAGGGTGTTGCGGGACTGGATTTCTTGAAGCCGGACCTCTCTGCACACAGTTAACTCCCGTGTGTGCAAATCCATCGCAGTACTTGTTCTGGGATAGCATCCACCCCGGTGAATCAACTTATAGAATCCTTTCCGAGAAACTATCCGCGTCGCTTCTTACAAAGCTGTCGCTATTTTGACAAACAACTGGTTATTGAATCGAACTATCTTCTCAATCATGAACTCATGCATTTCGAGAATATCCAAATTTATGAAAATGAGAATTTACGATACTTACAGCACTCGGCAAATCGAAAACATGTTGACATTATTATAAAACGATGCATCTCGGTAGTTGCAAATTTGCAATGAGTTCCGAATTTATTACACAAAGTTGTAGAAAAGAATGAACAAGTCAAAAACAAGATCAATAGGGCCATAATACACAAGAACAGCGAAATCTTTCCGAAAAACTAGACTAGTGTATATACGACACAAAACACAACACAAAAGATCACACACGCAACACAATCTTTACATATTTTCCCATCTCACCTTTTCCCACTGCACATTCCACGAAACAAATCGTCGATCAAAGCCTCGATATCCTCCACGCTGTACTTGATATGCCTATCACCATGCTTCCCAAATCTTTGAATGAAGCCGCTGTATGCTTCGGACACAGTCTCCGAAACCGAAACCGTAAACTCCTCGCACAGCTCCTCGTTGAAGATCACCCACGTGGATTGAGTCTTGCACGTCTCCTCAAAGTACGAATTGAACAGCTTCAGTTTTTCCCTCAAAATCTTGGTTGTCGTTCCATGAGAGCTATTATCGACACTGAGTACATCCAAAACCTTACTCCACGAACTCTTTTGATAAGTTACGTGATACTGCCTCACTTTAGCAGTGTGTTTCTTGATCCAATTACCACCCAACACCGCTCCCATCTCGTTATCTTTCACCTTCTGCAACATATAACTCAGGTTGTTGATCATAAATACGCAGCACAACGCAGTGTCCCCCCTGTAAAGCTTCGACTTCGACTCCAGATTATTCTCCAGAAGCTCCATCATCCACGTAAGTTGGATAGCTAACGGGGACAAACCCCGTTCGTCCCCTTTTCCGTCACTCTCCTCGAAAACCTGTTCCAGCGTCTGCCTCGAACTACACGCTGCACGAAGATAATTCATCATGTACCGATTAATGGGGTGCAAACCCCCACCGGGGATCGCGGACTTGGCCACATCACGGCGGATCGAATTCTCCAACTCCAAGAATATGACCCTGATAACATCTCCCACTCTTCTCCTAACAGCTACGGCTTCATCAATCAACGAAAAAGAGTGATCCCTCGAAAAAATCAACTCGAATTGAGGGATCAAGTCCCTTACAGCTTCGTAAACGTCCAGCAACTTGAACAACCGGTCTGGAATGCGGCTGACGATCGCCACTTCATCGGCGAAATTCAAGAGCTGGATGGTTGAATCCCTGCAAACCTCCGCGAACGAAAGGTCCACGGCGGAGGGGAAGCCGTAGAAGACACGATCGCATAAGCGAAGCTCGCTCGGGAAGAGAATCTGAGCGGCGACGGTGATTCCTTTGCTCCATTTCTCGATCTCATCTTCTACCTGGCTCCACGGCATGCTCTGTAAATCGTCTCCGGTGAGCTTCTGCAGCCCCAATCTGGAGAAGCTTTGCTCCAGGAAATCCCTCCGGCACGCGCTGTACACGCCGGAGCACTCTTTCATGTACCCCGCCGCCACCATCCGCTTGGCGATGTCGTTTAAGTCGTCGGCGGTCCTCTCCGGCAAAGCGTCGACCACGAGCTTGTAATCGGTCATCGGCCGCGCCACGGGGATGAAATCGACGCTGTCGACCGAAACGTCGTCGTCTAGGTCCTCATCGGAGTAGTCGGAGTGATCGGCGGTCGACCAGCCGCGTTCGATTAGGGCTCGGAACTCGTTCTCCAACCGGTACATGGACTGCTGGAGCAGATCCTCGGCGCGGTCGAGGGAGGTGGAGATGTTGTCGCGGTCGGCGATAGGGTTCCATTCGCGGACGACGGCGATTAATTGGTCGACGGCGTCGAGGAATGAAGCGGAATTGCGGGGGTTCAGCCAAATTGACGCGGCGGAGGAGATGTAACGGGAGATCCGGCGGTCGAGGGACTTTAGGGTATGGTCCACGCCGCCGCCGTCGTCGGAGAAGCTCTCGCGTGGTTTTGCGTCGGAGTTGGAGAGAATGCTGAGAATATCGTCGGTGGCGGAGTTGTTCGGGCCGAGAGTCTGGGCTATTTGCCGGGCTAGAGCCATAAGCTTCTCATCGGCGATTTCTGCCATTAGAGCTGAGCCAATAGTTTTCCGATGTTGGAAATTTCGAACTTTTGGTTTTCAATTAAACTAGAGAGTCAACTCTCAGGGTTTGGCGCTGTGTTGCAGAAGTTGACTTTTGAACCGGCCAAAAGTCAACGGATTACGCGGTTTACGTGAGGGAGAGTAGGGGGTACTGTACTCCAGCTAAATCTTCGATAACAATTTCACGTAGTTTTAATGGTAGTCCTTCGACTATATATTTTGTTCTAATTTAATCCCTCTTCTGTTAAATGTTATCGTACTAGTACTTTATATATCATAATCATCTCATAGTAATCCTTTTTAAAACATTATGTTAACCATTAATTTTTTTAATAATTATTTAAGTTGGGAGGGGTGCTTTTTTGTAATTTTCAGACTTAGATCAAACGGTGTTAATGTTAAATGTGTGAAAACTAACAGCGAGGGCCGCATTGAGACAATTTTTTAAGTACAGGTAGGGCAAATTGATGCAATTGATAATAGAAAGGTGTAAAGTGATATCGAGTCAAAGTATAAGGGGGTAAATCGATGCAATTGAGAGTACAAGGGGGTAAAATGACATCGAACCAAAGTACAATTGGGCAAATCGAAGCAATTGAGAGTAGGAGGGGGTAAAGTGATATCAAGCCAAAGTACAAGGGGCAAATCGATGAAATTGAGAGTAGAATGGGGTAAAATGATATTGAGCCAAAGTATAAGGGGGAAAGTAAAATTTACCCTAAAATAAAACATTCATTTGTATTTTGATGAATTTTGAGGTAATGAGAGATCGAACCCTCGTCTACCAAAGACTGGTATTTTATTTTTCATAGAGAAACCCTGAGACAAAAGCCTCCATAGCAGAGTACCCTTTCTTCTCCGCTCATCTTCATCGAGGGTAAAAATGCGAGCCCTCCTCCTTCGCACCTTAAAGCAGCTCTCCTGCAACGCCGACTCCAAAACGACGCAGTTTCGCCACCTCTCCCCTTTCCTCAAACCCTATTCCACTCAAGATGAAAGCGGCGGCACCAAAGACCCGGATTGGGCGGCGCATTTCGGTGGAACCAAGTCCTCCGGTGCCGACTCATTGGGCTGGGATGTCGGCGGTTCGTCCTGGTCGACTGGGATGACGAAGGAGCACTTCGACGGCGAGGTAATTGGGCAGAAGGTGGCTCCGGATCCGGGCCAAAATCAGCCGGCTCCGAGTGGTCCGGTTCGACCCGTTTCGGGCGGTATGGGTCAGTCGGGTCGGGGCAAGTGGTATTCAGATGCCAGGTGGACGGAGCAGGAGATGGCGAAAATGAAGCAGTTGGAAGCTGAGCAGCGTAAGAGTAAGGCGTTTATAGATGGCTGGGATGATAAAGTGAATGATATGACAGTGTTGATGAAACAGGTACGGATTATTTTGTCCTTTTTTTTTTCGGATTAGTGAATTTAAGTATCTTATTGTATATGCGTTCGTGTTCTTCGTAATGTGATTCGCCGTAATGAAAGGGATATAGGGGTTTGTGGAATGATTGATTAGAATGCTGACACAACCAAAATTTCTAGTGAAAGCGGGATCCTAGATTAAATAGAAATATATAAACGATTCAATTTATAGATTTTCGAATTTTAGGGATTTTGTTTCTAAAGTAAAATTAAAAAAAGACAAGCATGTTTGAATTTTATAGTGATATCTTGATCTTAGTTAGTTTTTTCGTCATTTATGCATATAAGATAGTGACAATAGTTTTTATGATCTTTGTCGTGTGCGTATGTTTTGTATTTCCAGGGCGAGAATTAGGAAATGAGAATTTGACATATTTGTATTATGTTACCATACGATCATTTTTTTAAAGAATTTGAAATCATTTGCATGGTCTCGTTCTATTCTTGGCTATGCTTGAATATTATTGACGTAGCAGTGCATTTACTTCTCTGAATCGATCTATTTCATCTGCTGCAATGTTACTGTCGTTTATATTTTCAAAGGTGTTAGCAGTTGCATTTGTCCCACATTGCCAATTTGTCGGGACCTTACAATGTTTAATTCACGTTCTGAAAAAACAAAACGGATAAGTAAATTAGTGGTAATAATATTCTTGAAAAACTATCGATGAAGGTGAGGGAGCCTGGTGCAAGAGGCTCATACTTGAAGGATTCAGAGAAAGCAGAGATGTACAAAAAGCACAAAGAGAATCCAGAGACGTACACCGTGGAAAGGTTGGCAAAGGATTACAGGGTGATGAGGCAGCGAGTGCATGCAATTTTGTGGCTGAAAGAACTTGAAGAGGAGGAAGAGAAAAAGCTCGGGCACCCATTGGATGACTCGGTCGAGCTTTTGCTTGATACATGTCCTGAGTAAGTGGATTTAATGCCATTTTTTTCTGCTTTATTATTGTGCTTGCTAATGTGTGGTATTTAACTGTGCATTTTTATTTGCTTTCTTGATTTTTTTTATGAGTTGGTTCTATCAGTAACTTGTTAGGCCTCGTTTGGTTGGGAAGATAGGATTAGCCAAGATAAGATTAAATAATCTAATGAAACTGAATTGTATTATTGGACCATGGAAGGTCCAATAAAAAAGCTCCCTAAAAGGCAAGATAAGCATGGTAACATAATATCTCCGGGTCGACCCATTATACCAAACATCAAACAAAGTTTAATTATTTAGTTAATCATGGCTAATCTCCCTAACAAAACGAGGCCTTAGTGTTTATGTAATATGCAGGGGGTAGTGGTTCTAGTTGTATTGAGAGATTGTTCTGTACTCTATCACCTAGCAATGAATTTCTTATTGCTGAGTTTCTAGCTATAAACACCCCTACACAAGTAAATTTGCCTGAATTTGAGGGATCTTTTCTGCATATGTAATTGGTTCTGTTATTGAATATATTTACAATCTTTATCTTCATCAAATGGTTGTCGCATCCAAGGTTTCTCATGGTATCAAAATGATATTATGCTTTCTATTCGACCGTGTCTGCCTCAGTTTCTGTGTTATGTGCCAGTCAAGTTTCGGTTGTTCTTGCCTTTGTTTTTACTTGTTTCCCATTCATTGTTCTTTTGATATTGGAGTACGACTTCCATGTTGTTGTTTTGTGTGAGGAATGTTCGTTGTAATTTTGATATTTTTAATATTAAACCTCTTTCAAACGCATAAAATTGCGCATATGTTGGGAGTCTTTTTGTACTGAATTTTACAGGTTCACTTCTCTTTTGATGCACATGCATTTTCACTTCTCTTTTGAAACTTGATGAAATGAAGTTTATAAATTTTTTAGACTTTCGTAAGATTTTTTCGTCCTAATATCTTATCTTTATAGTCTTTTAGAGGTTAGAGAATACCTCTGCCACCTCAGCTACTCTGCTTTTTCCAAAGTCCGCTAAATAAATAGTTTTTGAGCACATAAGAAAAGGAGAGTTAGGATATGTAAAATTGATTTATATTGTATTGTCCCTGGAATTGTTTACACTAAAAAAAGAGTATCGGTTTCGTAATAAGTTTTGACTTTTCACGAGCTAGCTCGATGTTTTAAAGGTTTATCTTTCACATACTAGCCAAAATCTGATTCCTCAGTTTTACGAGTACAAAGGGCATATACTATTATTCCCTATAAAGCGAGACTTCACCTTCCTTTAGTATTTATCATGTCGAATATCAGCTTGTAGAAAGTATTACCTGGTTCCTTGGTCTGCTGCCCGACTAAAATAAACATCAAATAGAAAAAAAGATCAGAATGCATGCCTCACAACAGCTCGACACCCAACTTACCCCAGTGTGAAAATTCATCAAATTGCTAGAAAAAAAATATTGAAAAGCCTAAATAGCACTAGATTGCATTTTTATATGTATATATTTTGTCATTTAATCATAATCACGAGAATGGATTTTTTGAGTAATTTCCCTGATTAACTTTTGCCCAATGCAAAAGGTTTTTTGTCTCCCACGACAGAGAATTCCATGTTGCTTCTCTGCCGTACAAGCCGGATTTCAAAGTCATGCCCGAGGGCTGGGATGGAACCACGCGGGACCCAGACGAGGTGCACTACGAGATCTCAATGAAAGAGGATGAAATGCTGTACCAAGAATTCGTCCAGCGGATGAATTTCAACAAAATGAAGGTAATAATAATAAAAAAAAAAATTCTCAACATAAGTATTTTTTTAATTATTGTTGTTGTTGCCCTTATGTGACATCACCATTCTCTCATGTCGATTGTTTTTTTCGAAAAGATGGCGAACAAGGTGAAATGCCATAAATACAGCAGGAGGCGCCCATCTGAAGGCTGGAATTTCATGGTGGAGAAATTGGGTTCGAAAGGCAAACGTGGCAGTGGAGGTGGGTGGAAGTTTGTAAGTGAAGCGGATGGCTCAACTAGGCCTCTAAATGACTTTGAGAAAATGTTCGTCAAACGAGAGACGCCACGTAGGCGCCGCAAGATCCTCCCTTGATTGGTCGATATTGGGAAAAGGGCAAAATGGGAATGTATACACAAACAAGAACATCATTTTGGCTTTCTTGAATGACCAACTAAAACGGCATGCATCTCTCTTATTTTCTATGGATTTGTTACCTTTGCTTTTTTAACTTCACGATAAAATTAGGTCATTTGTACCTCCAAAGAATGCAAAATCCAGACGAATGTTTAGAATATTTTGTAGTGATGATGTATGCAGCACATTGAGGGTTTATGTGGGAATCCTATGGCAGCTTTTCCTTAGTTCGACCGTTTGGACGATTGTCTCCGATTTTAAGGTTTTTGGTAGTTTTTGACTGTGGAGTAATAAAGTTTTGTTTGGATAGATAAATATATATGTTTTTTTGGCTATGTATTTTCTATGGTTCAAATTTTCGATTTACAGAGAACCAGGTCGATCCCAAAAGGTGTCGGTGTTGCAAGAGAAAATTTCATTAAGCTAATAACAACTTTTAAGCTCATAACAACTTCCATACATGCTAAAATTACATTTGATTGATGGTTATGTACACTTGTACAATATCTACTACTTTCTTGTACAGAAAGAATAACCTCCTAATACACTAGTCGAAGAACCCTTGTCTTGACCTCGTAAAACTTGCTGTTGCACCGCTAAAACCGAAGCCCTGCTATCGAAATCTGCAGAAGCAACATAGTCTCCTATAACTCCAAGCTCGTTATTCTCGCTCCAATTCGATAACCCTTTCAGAAGAACCGGATTTATTCCATTCTTCCTCCCCACGATCCAAAGATCGTACCTTTCTTTATCCAAAGCCTGGATCGAAGCAATCGTTTCTTCCCCATTTCTCACCACAACTTCCCTATAAACTATCCGATTACTCCCTTCGCTCTTCACCCAAAACCAAGTCACAAGTCCATCATCAAGCTTCTTCTCCATCTTATTATCTCCCTCGTTTTCGTGCGACAGAAACCTAATTACGGTGAGTGATATATCCGGATTTACAGCCATTCGATCGGCATACGATAGTGCCTCTCTTGCATCCGCTCCACCTAGGAAAATAACCGCCAAGTGGCGGTGCATCGAGTTTTTAACGAGATTCTGGAACGGGCTTCTGCTTCTGTCAACGAGAATTCCGACCGAGCAAGGCGCGTGTGCCAAAACATTAGAGTTCACCCCGTTGTTCTTGTTAAACAGCACGATAATCATACAAGCTTTCTTGGAAAGCGCCAGCTCGCAAATGTCTTGATACATGCTTTTCTTGGAAGTGATTGTTGTGTAGGAACTAATCTTCAAGCACTCGCCTCTTGTCTCCTGGAAAATTCTCAATGCGTGCTGAATTGAACTGAAGTTTGAGTTATCCGATACTACTTGTTCTTGGTTTTCTTTTTTGTGGTCAATGAGAACTGGGTTCGAACGGCCGACGAGTTCGACCATGTACAGAGTGTAGACTGATATAGGACTGTTCACAGTTGGATTCGAGACCTCTAGTAATTTCAATACGCCGGAGAGATTTTCTTCACCGTCAATACAAGCGACAATGTGGAGTTCAGTGTTCGGAGGGGAGTGTTGGATATTTCTTCTCTTGTTCACCATGTATGGTCTTGTGGGGTTGTAGAGTATACTTATCAAGGGTGTCACTAAGGCGGTCACGGACGCTACAGTTATCACGATAATGGTGAAATGTTCCCGCCCTATTATCTGCGAGTCAAAAAAAGAAGATTCTAGAACCAACCGGAACAAGGAAAGAAAATCAAGAAATATGAAATATCGAAAACGAGCCTTTCGGAAAAATTGAATTTTTTTTCGGAAATTAAATACAACTTCCGATTCCAATTCCAATTCCAAAATTTTTGGAATGAAAATCTATTCCAATTCGAGAAATTTTGTATATTCGGAAATTACATAAAAAGAAATCACAATTGGAACAAATTTCGGAAATTTATTTGGAAATATTCGAAATTTCTGTAATTCAACAAAAAAAAAATTACAAATAAATTGTCTTTGTCTAATGAGTTAGTTAAATACAAAACTAATCTAGTCACACATAGCAAGTATACAATATGTCATATATTTTTATAAATATAATATAAAATAATTATCTAATAAAATAATAAGGAAAAATTGTAATTTTTTCGGATAACAATTGGATCGAAAATCAGAATTTCCAATATATATATATATATATATATATATATATATATATATATATATATATATATATATATATATATATATATATATATATATATATAATTCCAATTCCAATCCGAAAAAAGATCGGAAAAATCGAGAATCAGAATATCGGATAACGTAATGTGTTTACCGTTCTATCTGTCAAGTGGAGAAACAGCAGAATATCCACCTCCCCCTTCAAACTCATTATCAGGCTAAGGGCAAGACTGTCTTTCACCACCATGTCGAAGAAACGAGAAGCAACGAGAGTCGAAACCAGTCTCGCCACGAATGCGGCCAAAACCATGAGAACAAACGGTTTCAACTGAGACCACTGCTCGCTCACATACGAAAAATCGAAGATTATGCCTATATACAAAAACGAAAACGGCATGAAAATATTCCTCACGAACGTCTCGCTCTTCTCGACAACAATGGCCCCCAAGGGGGGGCCGTCGGGCACAGCAAGACCAAGCCAAAGGGGCCCGTTGACTATGGTCAGCCCGAACATGTCAGCAATAAACCCAACGACCATAACCGCAGCCAAGATAGTGACCACGTATATCTGATCCACCGGCTTCCCTTCAGGGGTATTTCGGACAATCCACAGCATGGCCTGCCTGGCGGCACCCACAATGGACGTAACAATGCCCACGAAACAAACAACGTACCATAAAGCTACGATAGCCCTGTGTTCGCCTTGTTTCCAAGCCTCGAATATAAGTAGCGTGTTCATCCCCGTTACATCACTGACAATTGCTGTATACAAAGCCATTCTTCCGATTCCAGAGCTGAGTAGATTGAGCTCTCTGATTATAGGATACAGAACAGGGAAAGATGCCATGGAGAGAGACGAACTAATCCCCCAAATAGAGGAAGCTTTTGCGGTTTCCTTATCGAGCGATTTTCTTTCCAGAAACGCGATGGTTAGACTAGAACAGAAGGGTGCTACTACTCCAGCCAGACCGATGTACCAATGTTTCTTCCGTGCTCTAGTTATTACAGTAATGTCCATCTTCACTCCGGCCAAGAAGAAGAAATACATGAACCCCACAACTCCTATGTTTTTAATCATGTAGTAGGAGTTAACCGGGAACATGTAGGCACGGTATTTCTCGTTTCGGCCTAGTACAGACGGTCCGAGTATAATGCCACCCTATATCAATACCAGTAGTTTTTTTTTTGGGTCAGACATTTCATCAAACAGAAAGCGAGCATAAAAAAAAAAGGAGAGGATTAAAGAAAAGAGAAACTCACAAGAATCTCGGAGACAATCTTAGGCTGCCGGAAGGGCTTGAGCAGAAAATGGAGAAGATGAGTAACGAGGATGACGAGCGACATCTGCAACAGGACAAGGGGGAAAGTGAAATCCAATGGATTTTCGCCATAGAAAATACCGTAGGAGTGCTCCTTCGGCTTCTTCTGGCATACGATAAGACCATTGTTGAAGAGGTCGGAGGGTTCGAAGAGGCGGGCGGTGTTCACCATTAACGGGGGAATTTTGTACGCGCGAGGAAAGTTTCATCTGATGATCATGGTGCATGCGCATGGCGGAAAGGTGAAATTGAGAGGGGGGAAAGGGATTGGATAACCGTTAATGTAGTTTTTTATCACTTTTTGGAGAGTCAGGTTAAATATATAATTAGTGTTTCTCCTTTCTTGTTGATTTTGATTTTTTTTTTTTTTTTAAATCTTGGATTATTTAAATAAATCCATTAGATATTAGATATAAGCTTGCTAAATTACGAAAAAACTCCTCATATTTTGGTAATTATAACCACCCATCAATTATGAATCATCTTACATATTTACGGTTGCACTGTGTCAAATTTAGTAGAATCTTCTAGATTATGTGCAATATTCTTCAGTTTGTTTTAAATTTTATCACATTCGAGCTCCACATTTAGAAACAAGATGATCGTGAGATGTATCTCTTGGCTTGTAAATATCACATTACGGTGCATCAAAAACTGCATTTTTGCACAAAACGAGTACAAACTAGAGAACATTCCATGAAATTAAATCTAGAAAATTGTGTTGAATTTGACACCATAAAAGTAGACGTATAAGAAAATTTATAATTGATGGGTGGTTGTAATACCAAGAAATAAGAGATATTTTTGTAATTTAACCTTATCTCGGGAGCTTAATTATCCAAAAAAAAATGGAAGTATGCGTTAACTTAGGTACCTTTTAAAAATCAGTTTATTGGTTTTTATAGAGTATACAAATATATCGTTCACCATTTAGATGAAATTAATATAATTAAGACTAACAAAATTCTATTAATTTAACAGAATATTAAATTATCGAATCAACAACTAGCATGTTCTCATCGAGTCGAAACCGAAAAAAATTATTATTCAAATAATGTTATTAATTTATCGAGTATTGATACACCGATGTTCTAGTGTACATTGGACAAATGAACAATGCTAAGATGATAAGTAGAAAAAAGGAGTCAAACATCTACAGTCTAAATATTAATGGCGCTCATTATTAAAAAGCCTGCACAACAAAAATTAATTAAAAAACATATAAAAGAAACCCTTTTTTTTTTTTTTTTTTTTGATGAGAATATAAAAGAAACCCTAAAACCTTAATAACTGATACAATTAAATGCTTCTGATGCATGGTGCATGCATGCGTATCATGCTTCAGACTGCATGCATGCATTAATTTATTCCTCTCTCTCTAGCTAACACACACTAGCCAAAATATATCAAATTAAAATTAATATCAAAGAACAAAATTAAGCTGCAGTAATAATATATTTTAATTATTTCCTCTAAACCACAAAAAAAAAGGGAGAATTTTAAATAAATTAAATTGTGAAATAAAATAGAGGAAGCTGCAATGCAATGTCACCCCTCTCACAAACCAACACAAAAACTCTAATATATGTAGGAATAATTTAATAATTTTGAATAAAGAGAAAAAAGCATGCAACAAAGAAAAAAAGAAAAAAAAAAAACCTTGTGTGTGTGTTTGTGTATTATATATAGATCTGCGACGAGTTGTAAGCGAGCAAGAAGGAGCGGTGAAACTCAGGATGGATAGCGCCATGGATTAAGTACTAAATTAGCGAGATCGATCGTGTGTATATATATGGCGCTATCCCTCCTGAGCTTTACAGATCCTTCTTATACTAAGAAATTTTTCAGCTAGCACTATATATATATACATACATATTATATGTATGTATATATCATGTATAAGAGAATTAAGGAGGTTTTCAAGAATGGAAATGGTGGATGAGTTGAATGAAAAGGCAAGGTCCTATATATATAGGAGGGGTGACTGAACTGGCACAAAGGATAAAGGGCATAAATGGAAATTTCATAATATTGTAATAAGGACATTTATTGGAACAATTATATAATTACCTGCACACACACACACACATCGATACAACTATAGGTATTTAATGCAATGTTAATTAGAAATTTTTTATGATTAATTTCCCATTCTATTTTCTTGCATATATTAAATTGGCTGCCGATCGACCTATATCATTAAGCATTTGATTCTGAATTTTGTCTATGATATATCAATATGTGTTCTTATTTTCTCCACCAATATTACTTATGATAAATAACAAAAACAAGAAGATTTTTTTGAAAATTACTTTTTTTTTTTTTTTATGTTTACTTTTATTATAGCATAAAACAAGAGAATATACCGACGAAAAGTATAAGTGAGTAGAGAGTATAGAAAAGAGTGTGTGTTCTTGTATTATTGTAAAAACATACCCCTACAAGAGCTCCGTACATTCTTTTACATACGATGTTTTACAATGGTTCTTTCCTCTCTCAACAAGTCTATATATATTGTACAATATTCCCTATAATTTAATAATATTATCCGCCCTTAATTCGTACCTCAAATTTATATATTTTTTGCGTTTTATCTTCAAATATGCCTTCCCTGGTCAGTTCGCCACCTACTGCGTTGGGGTCTCTTTTCTATTTCACGAGTGGGTAAGGAGCGAGTGTCTACGACTCTACTTCGTGCGAGCTTAAGAAGCGGACGTCTACTTTATAATGTCAGCTCTTCGTTTAGTAGGCTTGTGTACTTTAATAGGCTAGCTGCCCGAATCCTCTCTATCCTTCGAACTCTGGCCCAATGGACTCGTTTTCAGCTCGTTGGCCCCCGACCTTGCCAAATTAGCCCCCATCACTAATATATATGAAGTCAGGAGGGTAAATTCGTCAATTGGCGGTCCGTGGGACTTATTTGCCAACAGTTAAAATAACGGGGCTACATTTGTTAGGTTTTTATTCACGCAATTCCTCTAAATAATTAACCGATAATTCAAATAGAAACCAAAAAAATCTACGATTTTTCGCCAAAGGAAAAACTCCGTGGCAAAATGTGTGGACGCTCTCACTCGAAACACACAATACAAAAATAGAGATGAATTTGAGGAGCTGAGCGATAAAGCAGAAGACGAAAAAAATGGCTCCCGTCCCTCTCGGCTGCTCGTTGCCGCCGCAAACGCTATATCTTCGCACGCAGCAGCAGCCGCACAAATTCTCCGACGCCGTGTGTTGCTGCGCTTCAACGGCGTCAACTCCACAGCAAGGCCTCAGCAAAAGTCGAAGCAGCAATACCGAGAGTACTGTTGTTGCTGGGGTAAGCTTGAAGCCGATAGTAGTGAACGGCGATCCGCCGACCTCTGTCTCCGCCCCCGGCCGCCGAATCATTGCCGGTATGGATGTCATGTGATCATTTTTTTGGATGCGGCATTTTTACAAGTAGTTTGCGTGCGTTAGCGGAGTTTTTGCAATTGTGTTCTGATGGACTTATCACATATGATATATCTGCCCTTTTTTACGACTTTTAACTTAGAAATCATAATCATAATGTGAAATGAAATTTGTATTGATTTTTTTTTTTGGGTGTAGATTAGCTATTGTATTGGATGCTTCTTGTTGTTTACTGTATGTCTTTCGATATGCTGTTCTTTAGTAACGACGATTATGGATTGGAGGGCTGTAGATTGTTGAATTGGTATTTGTGATGAGTACTTGGAAAGTGTTTGAGGAGGTGGTGTATATAATGCTTATTGCCGATAATTTGAATTTGTGCTGTTAATAATCAAAGATTACATGTGTGAGTGTGTTTTCCTTGTTTTCTGCTGAAATTAGTTTTCCATTTGATATGAATCCGTTAGCTTATGCATAGTAGGATACTGGTGTATCTGACCTGTTGTGTTTATAAGAATTATGTAGATCTGTAGAGGAGGTGCAAATGAAGACGAGTTGATGCTATCCAACTGAGAAATGTCAATTTCAATTTTTTTAAATTAGTTTGAGTTATTTTTCACTAGCTAATAAGATGACAGATCAAAATCTAGAAAAAAAAAAAAAAGAACTTGCAAGCTTCTGAATTCCTGTATTCGAGCTCTGTGATCGGGCTTAAGTTGAGCTTTACTATATCAAGAGCGATTTACCTTATACTTGTATTAGGAATTCTGAAACTTATTTAACTGAAGGTCTTTTTTAAGTAGAGACCATTTCAATAAATTGTTTATCCTTTCACGTGATAATATGAGGTCCCCCTTGTTTCTTCTATACAATAGCTGATTTAGTTGACATCACGTTGTGTGAGCTACCGTAGGGAACGCACCTACTATAAGACACTTCCAAATAACTATTCAGACATTTTAGTATGTCATTAACACATTATGGTTGAACTTTTATATGGATCATCTATGTGATGATATAAAGAATTTGTGTTACCTGATTCACGAGCGATAAAAGAATGGAAAGGTGATGATCGACGATTGTCATACTGCCTCTTTAGAAGTTTAACTGTGCTGGGACATACATCTTGAATATTCTCTAATAAACAAAATTTTGGTCATAAACATCATTCATTTTGCCGTGTTACTTATTTTGTTGTTATGACTACCAGTTGGAGATTTGCATGGAGACCTTGATAAAGCTAGATATGCTCTTCAGATGGCTGGTATCTTGAGTTCTGATGGTCAAGATTTGTGGGTTGGTGGACAAACGGTATGCATCTTTTGCTATTTTAGAAACATAGGAAACTCTGTTTTAGAGGATAATTGTAATGCGTATTTCAATATGCACACTGTACTTCGAATTAGATGGTTGTTGAGGAGCTTAATGAACCTTATTATTGAAACTTTTTATTCATGATCAGGTATTAGTACAACTTGGAGATATACTTGATAGGGGTGAAGATGAAATTGCAATTTTATCCCTGTTGAAGTCATTAAATATCCAGGCGAAACTTAATGGAGGTGCAGTTTTCCAGGTCTGTTGTGCTTCTGCGTGTATCTTGAAATCTAGATTGCCAGTGAACTACTAAAATGCACCTTGTTATTCTACCATACTATTGTTGAATAAATTTCTTCTACTTTCAAAGCCGGAACTACTAAACCAGTGAGTTCTTATTTTCACATATATAGAGAGTTAATTCTCTAACCTTCTTATATTTCTAGGTTAACGGAAATCATGAAACCATGAACGTGGAAGGGGATTTTAGATATGTTGATTCCGGTGGATTCGATGAGTGCGCTGACTTCCTTGAACATTTGGAAATCTGTGACCATAACTGGGAAGAAGCATTTGTTGGTTGGGCTGGTGTATCTAAAAGATGGAAAGAGGATCGTAAGGTGCAGCAAAATTCTTGGGGTCCATGGAATTTGGTGAAGGTAAGTAGTGATTTTGATTATATCATTGAAATTGAATATATTGATTTCTGTTGACAAAAGCTTTTCTTTTTAACGTAATCCAATCAGCGTCAACTATTTCTAATGTCTGAATTAGATAGTTTAATCCAGGTTTAGTATTTCCTTTCTAATTCAGTCGTCTGACTATTAGGACAGCGACAGAAAGGAGTCATTGCAAGATCAGTTCTCCTAAGACCAGGCGGTCCATTGGCATCTGAATTGGCACGGCATGCAGTTGTTCTGAAAGTCAATGACTGGATATTCTGTCATGGTGGCCTTCTTCCTCATCATGGTAATTGCTTCACTCCCTACTCTCCGTGGTTTGGATATTTAAAAAAATAATCCTACTGACTACTGACCTTTTGTGCTGGTGCAGTTGAGTACGGGATAGAGAGGATAAATAGAGAAGTATCTTATTGGATGGAAGGCCTCGGCACAGAAGATGATTATCCACAAATCCCGTTTATAGCTACCAGAGGGTATGACAGTGTCGTATGGAGTCGTTTATACTCAAGAGACACATCGGATCTGGAAGATTATCAGATCAATCAGGTAGTTGTTATATTGATCATATGGTTGATGGCCTAGTGTCACAAGTTGACTTTCTTGGGTGGGAGGTCAAGGCTTCATTCCCTTTTGAGTACCTATGAAAGCATTTGACGTTGTGCAGTTCAGTTGAATATGTTTGTCGCTTCGCCAATTATATATAAATATTCTTTTGATGGACAGTTGATCGGTTTTATTGTTTGAACCGTACCGTGTATGTGATTAAGAGTCTTTTGCTTCTTATCAGATCGAATCTATTCTCCGGGAGACACTTCAAGCAGTAGGTGCCAAGGCAATGGTGGTCGGGCATACTCCACAAGTGACGGGAGTGAATTGGTAAAGAAACTTGAATGTGTTTTCGTTTCTTTATTCCTGCAAAAAGTTCATACAACCCATACGACTTATGAGCACTAGAGGACTTTTGACATACCTATTTCAGTCCCGTCGTTTCTATAGTTAAATGCCAATTAAGTCTTAGTCTGCTACGAAACACTCCTGGAAATCTCCAAAATATACGGCAATGAAACTTGTACCCAGATTGGAATGATTGTGATTTAATTGTCTCTGAACTGAACGAGAGTTTACTTTGTTCTGCAGCGATTTCAACTGTAGTATTTGGCGCATTGATGTCGGGATGTCTAGTGGAGTTCTTGATTCAAGGCCTGAGGTAAACGGTTGTTTCACTGTATTTCATAACTCTCGACAGCTTTGTAAATTTTGTATAACATCTGATCACCTTTCTACATTTACAGAACTCAATTCCTTGCACCCCATCACTATAACTATTTTTTTTTTAATATAAAAATAAAAATGTAACTAAGTAAAGACATAAGATTGGTAAATTTGCATAAACAAAGATGAATAAGACGTGGTTTTTCTTCATGTAAAGTTGTACTGTCACAATTGTATTTGTTTTCTATAGAAGTAAATTTTTTATTTCGTCGGGCCTCGATGATCTGTTAGAAATAGATGAAACAATTGTATAATCATGATTATTTTTATTTATTTTCACCAGGTTCTCGAAATACGAGAAGGTAGAGCAAGGGCAATCAGGAGCAAAAGAGATGTACATAGTGAGCTCCAAGTAGTTGATTATACATAAAGAGCGCGCAGTTCAAAGGGCAATCTAGGTAATTCAAATCCCACTTTACTCACATCACCGAAACAGTTTATGCAAAATCGTGTTCCCATTCTGTTCATTTCCATATTTATCAAGTCTCCGATATGAGACAAATGATCTATGACCATATTCATGGAGAAATCAGTGAATCTGTCGGAGCTTCTCTTTGCGCCCGAAACATTGAGGGGTACTTTAGGGAATTGCTGGCTTGCCACAACATAAAGCTTTCCGGAGAAAGACTGGTGGTATAAAGGCTTCTTTTATATGATCAAGACCCTCTGAAGTTCACATACAGTAGAAAAGTATGTACTAAAAACTTGTATATCGTTGTTTCCCGAATAATCGAAACTTGTAAGTTAATGTGCAGCATTGTTTATAGGGATTTACTTTTTAGTGTATATATGCATAAGAAGTGAACTTACCACTAATAACATTATTTAAAACATCATCTTTTTTTCGTGATTAAGCCCCGTCGATCTTAATTAACACTAATAATCTTTCGACAACTCAATGAGAAGAGTATTTCTCATCGTCTGCATGCAATATCTCGGAGAAAATGAGCTAATTTTCCATATATACTTCACCTATCTTCTATAGCAAATCATAACCAGTTTAGAAAAAAAATACTTCAATGCCTCTATACTCATTATTCAATAAATTAAACTTTTTAAAAATAAATAAAAATGTTAAAACAAAAAATAAAAGTAAATGCACCAGCCGGGAATCGAACCCGGGTCTGTACCGTGGCAGGGTACTATTCTACCACTAGACCACTGGTGCTGATTTGTTGAATCTATACAACATAAATTACTTAACAAAAACTTTACTTTGCTTACGTGGAGCAAAGAGAAACTCACGTCCCTGGTTTGTTTTGGGTGTAATCATTTGGTGGGAAGAGAAAGAAAGCAGGAGGAGCAAGTGATATTTTTCGTAGCTTGGTGGGAAATGGCAATTCCTCTGTTTACAACTATTTCTTCTTACAGTACTACTACTACTACACACAGACACAGATACTTGCACCATCCCATTTTTTCTTACAACAAGCTGCTTTGTTGTGCTTCTTCTTCATCACCACCTGTTTCCTCCAATTTTGTTGGGTAATAGTTTCATTAATTTTTTGGTCCACACATTCATTCATTCATATAATCCCATTTCAGATTAATTCTTGAAGCCCCACTTCTTCTTTCTTGTAGTAGTTCAGAGGCAGGTGTGTGTTTGAGTATCGGAACCCACCTCATTCCACATCCCGACAAGGTACAATTAATTACTTCTGTTTTTCTTTCTTTTCTGTGTTTCTTCTGTTGAACAGGGGCTTTTTTTGGTTTATGTGCAGGTTGAGAAAGGCGGAGAAGATGCGTTTTTTGTTAGCAGCCACGGCGGCGGTGTTATTGCAGTCGCCGATGGTGTTTCTGGGTAAATCCAATATTCTTTCCCCAGTGTTGTATGGAACCCTCTTAAATAAATAAATAAATAAATAAAATAGTTTGAATGGTTTTGGCAGTTGGGCTGAGAAAGATGTGAATCCTGCTCTCTTCTCCCGCGAGCTTATGACTAATGCCTCCATCTTTGTCCAAGATCAAGAAGTTTCTTTCTTTCTTTCTTTCTTCTTTATTGTTTTCTTTTGTTTTCTTGTTTTTGGTTAATATATATATATGTGGTGTAAATTCATACATTTACAGGTTGACTATAATCCACGGAATCTGATAAGGAAAGCACACGCCGCCACCACTTCCATTGGCTCCGCCACTGCGTATGTTTGTTCTTCTGAAATAAGTGTTTTTTTTTTCTCTTTTCGAAATCTGTTTTCAGGAATGCCCACCAGGTGTTTGATAAAATTCCTTTTCAAAATCAATCCTTAATTTGCACCATCTGCCTCTTAGTGTTGTTGCAATGCTGGAAAGAAACGGGACACTCAAGATCGCTAATGTAGGTGATTGCGGCTTAAGAGTCGTACGAAAAGGTATTCTTCACGTTGATTTTTTCGGTTTTTTTTTTCTTTTTTTTTTTTTGTTGGAGTAAATATATGTTGTTGTTGCTTTGCTAATTATAGGTCAAATAGTATATTCTACGTCTCCACAAGAACATTATTTCGACTGCCCGTATCAGTTGAGTTCAGAGGCCATCGGTCAGACATTTCTTGACGCAACGGTATCGAAATTCACTTCCGTCCTAAAACATTTCTTAGCCACTAAATTTCCGATTAGTTTAGATTCTTCTTTTCAATTTCGAGATATTTCGAATTGATTGAAAACACAGGTTACGACTGTGGAGTTAATGGAAGAGGATACTATTGTGGTGGGTTCAGATGGTCTCTTCGATAATGTCTTTGATCGAGAAATCGTTTCTGTTCTCAGCTCATGCAATAACGTTTCTGATGCTGGTAACTTTCTAGTAAAAAGTTTTCGTTTGTCGTTAATTGTTATACTTGAAGCTCGTTTTTTTTTTTTCCGAAACTTACTGAATATGTGGTTTTGGACACTAGCAAAGGCATTAGCTAACCTGGCTCATAATCATTCAAAGGATCCGAGTTTCGATTCCCCCTATTCGCAAGAAGCTCGAACCCAAGTGAGTTTTGATAAATTTCGACATGCTATTTAATATAATGAGAAAATTCTGATTTTTTTTTTTTATTTAATTTTTTTTTTTTAAAACAGGGTTTTGATGTTCCTTGGTGGAAGAAAATTATGGGGATGAAGTTAACAGGCACGATTTTATTCATTCGGTTAAATAACTTCGAATTCCCGTCGCATTTTACGTTTTTTTTTTTCAATGCTAAAAATTGAATGGTGTTTGTTATTTTTAACTGGACAGGGGGGAAACTTGATGATGTGACTGTAATAGTTGGGCAGGTGAAGAGCTCATTAAGCTCGTAAAAGCTCGCCTTTCTTCGTATGGTGATTCGAGACCCGAGTGGCTACCTTAGTGACCGATGTTTATTGAAAAGAAATATTTTTTATAGTATACTATTCATCTTAATCAAACAAAAATAGACGTTTTATTGAAATTTATCGAGAGAAAAATACATCGAATTAACGAATAATGAAAGCAATGAACCAGAATATCGAGGCACATGCTCATATTATATATATGCTGTTTGCATGGATTTTCATTCAAGGTTTTACCCTGCATAATTCTAAAGTCAAGTGACAATTATAAATAAAAAATTAGAACAACATACATAAATAAATAAAAACTCTCAGATTCATCACCATTCAATGATCAAAATTTTCAGGGAAACAAGCCTAGAACTAGCAATTACACAAATTTGGGTCTAAGAACTCAGTCCACAAACTAACGACGAAAAATGATCCTCTACTTCGAACCAGATTATTGCAACGAATCACAAACTAATGTTACATATAAAGAGCAATGCACGCACGCTCCGAGATACTTGAAATGTTCGCCTCTCCGCATCTGTATAAATAAAACCAAGTCATATGGGGGTGAGTTCTCCTTCCTTCCAATGGTGCTTCCCCAATCATCGAGTGCTTCTCCAAATACAACAAACTGAAGAAAGAACGAAAGAAAGAAAAATCGTGTATCTATTTCTTTTATTTTTTATATTTATCTTTTCTCAGGTGAGGTTGTTGCCGTCGTTTGATTCTTGGAAGAAGGATTTGGCAGCTTCATAAGTAGACCAGCAAATAGCTGCAGCAGGAGCGTGGAAGAGCATTCGAGGCATCCACCCTCTCATAAGACCTCTGTATCCGTCTTTCTCTACTATTGTCCTAACAACATCCCGTATTGAACTGCTCACAAATCTATCACATCCACACACACCCTGCAATTTAATCCACTCAATTGATTAATAAGAGGACTCCGTACAGTTGTAGCTCAAAAAACCGAATAAAGCAGCTGATAAAAATATCAAATTGTGTTTTCAAAAGATATGATTTACATGTTTGATATGCATCTACTTAGAAAGTGCTGTAACATCCACTAAACTAAATTGCTACTTCATTATAGCATCGTATAGGCGGTTTAGTTTGGATGACTCGTCTACTTTTGATGATTTTGAAAGACACTGCGAGGCCATGGACTAACCTAAAACGACACCCTTATATAATATAGTTTCGTTTATAAAATATTGTGTTTAGCATAGTTCCTAGGAATTAACAGGTGATATTAAATCAGAAACAGATAAAAGTTATCCATGATTGAAAAACTGTGGTATGATAATAATAATGGAGGGAAACAAAAATCAAGGACATGGAAAACCCAACCAAGTTATATATGAATGAGAAATTGTGGGATGCAAATTATATCAGAAAGAAGAGGAAATAAAAGGGGTGAGGGTGGGGGTGGGGCGCAAGACATGTCCCTGAAGAAATAAAACTGAACACCCACTTCTTACAGTTTCATTAATGAAGGGTGCTTATATAAAACCGCAACTTGTCTAGCACCTTTCTCTCTCAAGCTGTTCTTGTTTTTACAATTCTTACATCATTCCACACCCCCCACAGCCCACTCAAACCAGTAGGTTATGAGGTTTTCTAATGAAACTGGATCATGCCAGACTCGGTTACAAACTTACATACCACTGAGTTTACAAGCAATTGCTTGCAGATGGGCCCAGCTAATGTAGACATCATGCGTCGAAGTATAGAAACTAGACAACTAATTCTTATGCTACTTTATAGATACTTCACTTCGTAATTATTTTTTTACGATCCAATGATATTTATATACACGTAAATGTAACAGACTCCGAGGTCAGAGAGTGACAAAAACACGCCGCAGCTCTACTAGAATTCATCAATTTTATCTCACTCAACTCTAAAACCCCATGGCCTAACAAGAATTTACACCACAAACTAACACATTCAATATGCGATACTAAGAGTAAAATATCGATAAAATCTAAAACGGAAACAATATATGTCCAAAGGGGTTCATCCAAATATCAAAAGAAGTCAAACTAATGCGTCCTATTTCAGCCCTGCAGTTGCATAATTCAAATTAGAAGGGACAAATTAACTGATTGACACACTTAACAGTGGTTGAAACTCCTACAATTCTCACACCTACTATAATAAAAGAAAAGGTGTACCCTCTCAAATCGTAAGTTACTTCGCGATTACTAATATAATTGAATGATGCTCACACGCCCAAATCTATTTAAGGATTGAAGACAAATATCCCTTTCAAACTGCTTGAAGAGGGCTTTCTTTCAAGATGCTCTTTTTTGATCTTTCAAACGGCAAAAATACACAAAGAGACTTCAATTACAGACGAAATTGAAATTCAAATACCTGGCACTGTAATTGAGTCTTCACCACATCAAGAGGAGTAGTCAAGGCGGCAGCCAGTGCTCCAGCCGCTGCTCCGGCAGTAGCATGAACAACCAACGTCTCTTCACTCGTACTCTCCGGCGAGACCTCCATCATACCTCTCTTTGCCGCCTCGTAGGTTGCGAAATGAACTGCGGTGAAGGGCGCATTCATCAGCACGGTTGTCCTGTAAGAAGCGTAAAACGCCCCAAACCCTTCCTCTCTCAGCACTCTCTTCACGCAGTCCCACACGCCTTTGTACGGACTATCACCCAATTGCAGCCTCTGCTTCACCATATCCATGGGAGTAAGCACCCCATCGCTGACAACAGTGGCACAAACCCCAGAGGCAGCGTGCGCCGCGTGATTGTCCGGATTGCCGCCGGAGAATCTCTTCTTACAGAACTCGTAAACGGAGAAATAGACGGCGTGCGCCGGCCCCGCGCCGAGCGCCATGGCTCCAATCCCGCGGTAGAACCCCTTCGGGCCGTCGGATTTGAGAATAGAACGCACCGCTTGGTTGACGCTGGCGGATTTAATCGGGCAGGAACCTAGGGCTTGCATTCGGGTTTTGATTGTGTCGACGGGGAACATGGACATGTGCTCCACCATGCCGGCGGTCGAGCCGGCGACCATGAACTGCCAGAAGTGAAGTCCGTCGTGCTCCACCGCGGCGGCGGCGGCGATTGCAGGTTGATAATCGGGCTGGTGCGGCACGGCGAGGAGGTCCGGCTTCTGGAATTTCGGGGATGCGTCGGTGGCCATGGGAGATTGGAAGAAAACGATCTAGGGTTGAACAATTCTGTATCAGAGAAAGGGCTTATCGCCATAAAAAGGAATTCATATGTATAGAGATTTGGTATTGAGAATGGTCAAAAGAGTAAGATGGTGGAAGATTCCAATGGCAAAAACTAGGGTTCCAGAAATTTGGGGGTTTTGCAATTTGCAGTAACCAACAGTAATTATAATTAGTGCCGTCATAGATTTTACCTCTTCTTCTTTTTGCTTTCCCTTACCTATTTGGATAATGTTATTTGATTTATTGTTTTATTTCTAATTAACAATTTATTCCAATTAAGGGCAATTTCAATTTGAGAAAAAACTCTCATCTCTAGGTCAATATATTATATAGTTTTTTTTTTTGTTTTGTCCATGTGTTACAGAAAAAGAATAATAATAAATCTTCAATTTAGTTAGTTAAAAATCTTTTACCTTTTCAAATGTTGCGTTAATTCGTCCCGTGTCATCTTCATCTCGAGTCAACTAATTTAAATCAATTGATTTCGAAGGGAAGGATAGATAGATAATTAACTGAACTCAATGCTTTTAGAACCGGCTATAGAATCGGACGACCATTTGAGACATGGGTTCATAGGGTCGAACCGGTTCAACCGGATTTTTGATTTTTTTTAATATGCCATTATTTTATTAATTTTAATGTTTTTAAAATATTATTTTCTTTATATTTTTAAACTCCGAGTTATTATTTTCACTTTTATCTACTTCACCTCACTTTTTATTATATTTATTGCTTATATATTTTTCTATTTTTATTCTTCAAATCCGGCAATCGGTCACCCCTATTCGATCACCCATGATCATATCCGACAATCCTTCGACCACTCATGATTAGATCCGGCCACCTACTACTAAGTATATGAAGGTTCGCTCAAATCTAGCCACAAATAACCAATTCAACGGTGATTCGAGACGTTTTGGCCGAAAACCGGGTTCCTTGATTGATTCGGCGGTTCTTGGGTATTACCCATTCGAACCGAATTTTGGTCATTTGACCCCAATTTTTGATTTTACCGATTTTAGATGTTAAACCAGACCGCTTTATTGTCGGGTCACGGTCGCACCGGTCCGACCGGCCCGTTCGGCCCGGTTCTAACAACATTGACTGAACTCAATTGATTCAACAAAAAAATGACTCAGCAAATTGTCAAAACAAAGTAATAAATATATGGAAATATTTAGGTCAAGTAATGGAAATTGTCAAAACATAATAAAAAAAAACATGGAAATGTTTAGTTCAAATAAAAATATAAACCAAAAATCGTTATCCATTTTTCTGACCATTTGTTACTCGACTAAATTGGTTGTCAACTATTATCTGATCCATAATAATTGGGCCGATAATGATTTTCAATATTCAGTAAACTCAATTGGTCGGTCGAATAGATAACTGTCCGACAAGATGGTGTTCAGCCTAGTATAGTATAGTTATGTAGTTTATAAATCACTTTGACAGTTCTTTCATAACTATTGTAACATAATTGTAAAATCCTAATTACACCTATAAAATACATATAGTTAAACTTCTGAAATTAATACAGTTGAGACCATCAAAATTTTATTAATTTAACGAAATATTAACTTATCGATAAATTAATAATTATTAATTTATACATTAATTAATAACTTATTAATTTATGAAATTACTTTTATTATTATTTTCAATAAATACATTTTTTTAATTTTTTTACGTGTATATTATACATTGTACCATTAGTTCAATGCACTATAGAGCCTGTTTCACAAACGGAAGCTCTTAAAGCAGCAGTGGTATATAACGATTTTATATTAAGTCATGAAAAAACTATATTGAAAGTTCTAACCATATTAAGAAAAGTGAGGGACGATGTAATTTTATATTGCATTAAGCCTTCATAGATCTATAAAATATGTACTGTACCATGTAATTTAAGAATTATTTTTTATGCATTATTAATTTATATAATATATGGGGCTTCTTAAAATTTTCGCATGTGTATTATCTTATAAATTTAGAAAATTATTAATTTATTACAATGTCCTCAAATCGGGACCGAAAAAAAATATTTAAACGAGATTATTAATTTATAGAGGTTCTAGTTAGTATACGCTGACACTAATGTGAATCAATTAGTAGTCAATACGCAGAGAATAGAATATAGCCTTTTTTTCATATCCCAATGGTAAAATATTTATTTGTAACGTCTGAATTTTGCTTTTTACAGTAACAAAACAGCACATCCAAATTACACTCCCCCCACGGTGACAATCAATTCGCCGATCACCAATGGCGGGACGAAACCACAACACCCCAGCCGCCGGCTTAAAGCACCGCCACAACAACCACCGCCCTCGCAACGACGGCGTCGTCCACCCCCACCGCCGCCTCACCGCGACGGAGGTCCGTCTGATCGAGGACCGAATCGCCGCGCAGAGCCGCGAAATCGAAACCCTCCTCCTCGACAACCAGCGGCTGGCCACCAGCTACGTGGCTCTCAAGCAGGATTTGGTCGCCGCCGAACAGGAGCTCCGTCACATCTCCGCCACGGCCGCCTCCGTCAAGGCCGAGAGGGACGCTCAGGTGCGCGAGGTCTACGAGCGGTCTCTTAGATTGGAGGACGAGGCCCGCTCCGTCGATGGGATTTCCGCCGAATTGGAACGGGTTCGGGCCGACATTAATGCACTCCGGTCCGAGCGCAAGGAACTGTTGGAGAAGCTGAAGGATATCGACGGCGATGTTGTCACGGCTCGTGCGGAGTTGCAGCAGCTGCCTGATCTCAAGAGTGAAATTGAGGCGGCGCAAATAGAAATCCAACGAGGAAGGTATGCGCAAATGCATCTACTTTGTATCCAATTTCCGAAGCTCTTTATCATTTGTTTTGAATTTGGTACAGAGTTATTGAAGAATGGTGGATTGTCATAGATCCTTTAATTGTGTTTCTGCAACATTTCGAACAGGGGAGAAGAAGAATTGGACCGAAAAAATAGAATTTTATTTTAGGAGTAACTAATTTCCCTAACGAATCGAATCTCGGTATGATTCGGACTGAATCTTATTTAAATTTAACGAAATGCTAACGGATTTTAACTAATTCTTAATCGCTTCCCCCAAACGGCGTCATGTGTGTGCGCCTCACTTACGAAGTCGTGTGCACGTTTCTGATAAGCCATGCGATTTACCTCACTCACCTTTGATTAATCTTTTCTTTATAAACCTTGCGAAAATGTGGTTGTAAGTATAACTTGGAAACTGGTGCATTGGCACTATATTTCGATGCTTAGAGTTGAGTTCTTAGAGCTAAAATGTATGACTTGAAGTACTTGTAGTTTCAATTTCACGGAGGCAAGCGTTCGATTTCAAACATTATTAAGAAATTTGTTGTGTGGAGTGTCGGAAGTGGAATAAGAACTCCACACCGCAGAAGCTAAATCTTCTGAAGAGATTGTTTTATACTGTAGAAATAAATGTGTGTCACAGTTTCGTCTTATTTTCTTTTGCCTGTCTAGGTAATTTTATTTTTCCCCCGAAAAATAATGTGTACTTATTCTGTGTTTTAGAAGTCAATGTTTTTTCCTTATATTGTTGGCGACTACAGCTTCTTTTTTTTCGTTCAAATTTGTCGTCATTCATCCAATGGCAGATAAAGTCTAATTGATTGGTACTGGTCTCGAATGTCGCACTTGATTTTGGAAATATTTTATTATGAAAATATCCTCGGTACTAAATGTTTCACGTGTCATTTATTTTGCAGTGTTATGTTCGTGCATAAGATTGTCATTGTAATTTATCGTCAGAAGATAATAATTTGTAAAATTGAGAATAATAAAAATGCAATCTTGTGGCTGTGAATATGACAGGGCTGCTATTGAACACGAAAGAAAGATGTCATCCAACAATTTTGAACAAAGTGAGGCAATGGAGAAGCATATGATTTCCTTGGCTCGTGAAGCAGAAAAACTGCGTTCCGAACTTGCAAATGCAGAGCAGAGGGCAATGGCAGCTGCCGCAGCGGCAGCCTCAGCTGCCAATCCAGGTAACTGATGCAGGACTTTACCTTTTTGCCCCTTCACAGTGACTAAAAATCACGAGGTTTTCGTAATGTGCAATCACATGTCTTAACAGGGCCCGTGTATGCTACACACCAGATAAACTACGATCCTAGCTATGGTGGAAATCCATTGTATAATCCACATGTTGTTAATCAGGTTTGATATATCACCTCTTATTAAATTATGAATTATTTTGATTCCCTGTTTAAGTTTTATGGTCGTCAAGCGAAACTATCAAACAGTGCAAAAAGCACGACTCAGATGCTGTTGAATTTCCTCCTTCCATTCTGCTCTTTTAGCGTTGCTTCTTTCTTGAAACGTGATATAACTCTTCGGTTTCAATGTTATCTACTTCTTAAAATTGATTGAATACTCGTTATATCGTATTTTCTTTTAGATCTGAATTTTCCCAGTTAAGCATTATATAGGACATTAAAGATCTTCTACTACACTTATTGTCTCTTAACAGTCATCAGTTTCGCGCTATCGTTTGTTTGCGTATACACTGCTCTTATTACAATTTTTTTAATTGGCTGTATCCAGAAAGGTTGGGGTATTAAGGTGCTAGAAAATTGTATTTTAGTGTAGGAACGAAGAGATATCATGTTATATTATTTAAAGGGTGCTCTCAACTTTTCTGCAATGCTCAATTTCTCTCTCTGCTGCTAGTTGTGATTGTCAAATCCAAGGTACCTGAGGGAGGATGTATATATGGATACAGTGGGAAGAAAGAAACGGCCTGAAAGTATATAGAAATACCTGTTGCATAAAATATAATGAAAATTACATAGAAACAAAACCGTGACGCATAAATCGGGTATTCCAATTCTTTTTACAGGAGTGATATCTGGAAACGAGTAGTCCTCTTTAGATCTTTTACGGGTGTCTACTCTAACTTTCTTTTTTATGTTTCATCTAAGTAGTTTACAACTCAGTTCTGTCTCAACACGTAAGTATTTTACGAGTGCTAATTGAATTATCTAGTTCTGATGATTTTTTTATTTAATTTATTGGAAACAGGTTACTTTTGATGCCGGTGCTAATTATGGTCTCGGAGCAGGGATTCCTGGTCCTCCTCCTCCTCCTCTTCCTCCTCCTCCGCCCCCTCCTCCTGGTACATATGACATGCAAGGACCGCAAGTACATAGTTAAGCTGCTAGTTTACAATGGCTGCATATAAGTCAAATGTAGTTTGTCTTATCCGTTAAATTTCATTAAAGCTTAATTTACTAGACAAGCATACAGAATCGTAAGAGGCTTGGCTTTAACAACGTATCATCCGGATTCCATTCTAAAAAATCGAAACTTCACTATGATGGCGAGTTAACTATGTCAATTGTCTTCATCAGTAAGTACATAGTACACTGTATCTGAACTTCTCTTACCAGTCAGTATATGTCTAGAAACTTGCTCGAGTCGGCTTTTATTTTTTATTTTTTTTTATTTTTGGAACTTTTATATGATGATAGATAGCACTAATGCATTACTTGTAGAAAATGATTTGGGGTGTGCTAAGTATCAGGAGAAATGATTCCAACAAAATTACTGTGTAATAATCAGATTGCTTAGTGTTAAGAGCTTCTTCAGGATAACCGAACTTGAACACATATTTTGGTCAATACAATTGGAGGACAAAATAATAAAACATGTATAAAAAAAAAATCAACATCCTTAAAGCTCAATTTGTGTTTGGCTCGAATTAGATTGGCTATCAAACTAAGCTCAAAAACAACTTCAAAACTCGATAAAAGTTCACACAAATTTAAAAAATTGGGCTTGATTCACAATCAGTTTACGCCCATAATAATAAGCATCCATTGTCGAACAATAAGATAGAGTACGCGCAAAAATGCATGCTATTAAATCCGAACCAAATTGGGGAAAAAAACACGAAAGGATTACGTTTAAAAGAAAGCTTTAGGTTCATACTACCCTCCTCGGTTCAGCCTCTGTAATCCATCTAATGCAGATGGAAGAATTATCAACTAATTCAGTCATGCTGCTACGGCGTCAAGCTTGGAGCGTTTGATCAAAGTGCCACACACCTGAGGAAATTATTATTCAAAGTAATATAGTTAAGAAAATATTGATGCAACTGTTGTAACGAAACATAACAATGAAAATAGACTAAGGAAAATGGAAATTAAACGGGTGAAAATACCATGGCCTCCGCCAACCCTTCTCAACTGAGCAACGTATTCAGATATTTTCTTGATCGACTCGACCTGAAGTTTCGCAAGTATCAATCGTTAAACAATTATGAAGGGGAAAAAAATTGAAACGAGTTCTATAAGAATATGCAGAAAGATGAAAATTAATATTTAATTCACCTGCTCTACCAAAAATTCGCTCTCCACAAAATCAGCTAGCTGAGCATCGTTGTTCTCATCAGCCACCTATCGAGAATTTGGAAATAGAAATCAGTAGTGCAACTTCAAGTATAAATAACTGCATTATATTGAATTAAGTATCTAATGTCCTAAGAATATATGCAGGGATATAACGAAAAAATTGTAATGATGGTAGAAAAATGTAGGACTGTACCCTCTGCAAATTCAGAAGTTTTTCGTTCGTCAACTTTTCCAGCGATAAAGCAAGCTCCATAGCTGAAATGGAGAAGAGATAAGGATGTTATAAACGGCAATTCTGTTGAGTGAACTAGTAGAGCTAAAAAAAACATTTAAATTAGACATAGGTTAAATTAAACTTACCGTACAACGCATCTCCCTTCTCAAGGTGATCATAGTCCGATATCGGCATGTTCATCGCGTGCAACTTCACTTTTCCACCTCTCTTATTCTACACATCATTTAGAGCAAAATGAAATTTATAAATCATTGAATCAATACGGTAACATAGAAAACAACCTCATAAGATACATTGAAAATCAAATCACCTGGTATTCCATAAATTTCTCTGCATGCTCCCTTTCTTCTACACTAGCTTCCTTGAAGAACCTGCATTAATTTAGGACAACAACTTGTAATCAATGTAAATACAGAAAATGAACAGCATGCATGATGAGAAAATAGCGTGCAAGTATATATTTATATATAGCTCGGAATAAATTACTTGGCGAGCCCCTTGAGAGCAACGTTGTCTCTGTCGAAAAAGGCATACATTGCGTGATACACGTAAGAGACATTATATTCCACACTGCACAAAAAAATGAGTAACATGAAATTCTAGCAAAAAAACAGAACCAAGCAATAAATTATAGTTTAAAGCAACATCTCTGATGATTAACCAACCCTCACTAGGAGAGAGTTGATACCTAGCCTCTACTATTAGAATAGAGAGGTCTAGGGTTCGAATCCTGCCAATTTGGTACGAGTATTTGTAACAGAATTTGAATTTTCTCAAAAAAAAATAATAATGGTCCATATTTATTATATCATTTAATTAGCCTTATTTCCTTTTCTTTTTTAAAAAAATCTCTGATGATTAATATTTTTTTATAGCATGACTACATCAATGACTTCAAAAGATCCCAATTCCCAACCATATATATGGGCAAATTACGGCCACTCCTGAGTTACGGTCAAATTACGAAAACCCCCCTCCTCTTTGGGTAATTACATGTTTGGGTAATTACAGTCAACCCTCAACTACGTATTATCTTACGAAAATACCCCTCAAATTTAGAGATGTTAAATCAGTAAATCCGAATCAAAATTTCGGTACGCCAACATTTCATACCGTTTACCGAACTGAATATACAGTTTGTTCCGTAAACATACATTTTATGTAAAAATATATAAAATGAGGGGTGGCTGTAATTACCCAAACACGAGGGGTTTTTTCGTAATTTGGCCACATCTCAAGGGTGGCCGTAATTTGCCCTATATAACATCGGAAAAACCTCTCGAGCTAAATGTCCACTCGGTAAAACCGCAAAAAATGGTTGTGGTTAGGGGGAAATCAAAATCAAATGAATAAATAACTCAGACCTCCAACAAAACCTAACTACAATTAAATAAACAAACACATATATATACATGCAGCATATAATTTGAAACATAAATTAACTCGAAAATTACTTGATCTGATCGTTGATGGCGGCTTCACATGGATCAGAGTAGCGGTGGCGAGCGATGGAGGCTTGGGGGTGAGACGGTACGAGGAGGAGCTCCTTCTTCACTTCCTCAAACGGCTCGAAAACGGTGGTGAGAATGGCTCCGTTATTGGCTTCGTTAGCCGCCGCCGCCGCCTTAATTACGAGACCGTCCACGTTCCGGCGCCGCAGAGGCAGAGCGCCGCAGCCGCTGCGGAGGTTGACGCGAGGAGAGAGAGAATGGACAAGGGGAGCAGCTGCTGAGCAGGATCTGAGTGACATTTTTTTTTTTTCTTTTTTGTTTTGAATGTTTTAGGGAAGAGAGCAAAATGAGGAAGGTGATTGATACGCCACCCTGTATATATGCAGAAATTGGAGGGCGAGATGCGGCGTTGGCCGTCGATGGAGGGACACGTGGACGGTGTTGATTGAGGGGAGACGAAGGGGCGTGTGCCTGCCTCGTGCAACTAATATTACTATTTTATAGGGGCAACTCAAATGTTTGTAACCTCTACTAAAGTGTTTTATTTTTAAGCCAAATTACGAATAAACCCCTCATGTTTGCATAATTGCATAGTTGAGAGGTGGTTGTAATTATGCAAATATGTGGGAGGTTTCGTAATTATATCTTACCTCAGGGGTGGTGGCAATAATTTGCCCTTATTTTTATTTTAAGAAATTAAAATCAAATAAAAAATTGGGGAAGTAGGGGAGCGGCATAATTCGAACATAGACCTCTATTCTGACGCAGAAAACCTTACATTTTCATGGGAGGGGGTGGTTTCCTATTTGCAGTTACTCTCATCGGACCCCAAGAAGCCCTTAAATCGAATAGGAATATGCCAGTTCGCCGATGTTACCAACTTTCCGCACGTCCCATGGTATTTCAGACAATCATCACCATCTAATCGACCATCCGCCGCTTAATCACGCCCGTGGACACAACCTTTTGGTACGAAATCATTGCCTTCTCCAGCTTTTTCGGTTGTCGACAGACACTTGAGCATTAAATGCTTGTGCCAGGATATTAAATACGCCTATTCGTGCATTCCATACGCTCGACATAGCAAAAAATGTGCCTATCCGGACGCCGCCGGTCGAGCTCGACGCTTATCCGTAGGTTCGCCCCCGCTCGAGCGGTCGACGAGGGTAGACTCCCTAATGGGCCTCATAGGTTTGGGCTTCCTGTCTTAGTGGGCTTTCACGGACTGGATTTTTCTATTAATGGACTTTTATACTTTAGTTTTAACTGAGGAATTTTATACTTTTATTAATGGGCCAATTGGGCATTTTTGGTCAAAGTCAACGCAAAAAGAGGCATGATTCCCACGTGTGAGGTTTAAATCAGACCCAATCGTGTGCCCACCTTCAGGTGAATTCTCTAAAAGGGGACCAGAATCTACAGTACCCTTTCCCACTAGTCTTAGTTCATACTACATAAAGCAAACACCAGAAATTCATTATCAGAAATTAAATTCATTTTAAATTAAATCTTTATTTAAATTAAATTAAATTAAATCTTCATATAAATTGAAAAAAAAAATTAAGGTAAGGGGTTGGCTTGATTAATTGAAGCACGCCTAATTAATCCATTAATTAAACTTTTCAATAGCGGGAAAAACAATTCGTTCTTGAATATATATATTATTATTATATTCGATAATAATTCACAATTAAGAGAAATATAATACCAAGTTGAAATATCAAATAATAATATACTAAAAGATATTATAAAGAATAGGACCGACGGCCACTAAATTAATTATATACTAATACGAATTATTACTAACTTAGTAGCTACGGCTGCTGCAGGCACATTAGTCTCCGCAGGTCAACTCCGATCATCGCCGCCGCCGCCGCCGCCGCTACTACCTCCAGCACCACCGCCAGTGACAGCTGTATTAGGAGGGTTTCGTTTCCGCTTCTTCTTCTCATAGGGTATCCCTCTAGCTTTGGCCTGGCTCTCTCTAACTTCTCTCAGATATATCCTGACGGCTTTGGCTCCGAACGGGTTGGTATCGGGGCGGCCGCCGTTCTCTTCGTAGGCGGCTCGGAGCCGGCCGATGAGCGCGTCGAGGCTGCCCCAGGCCTGCTTGAGCTGGCACGCGCAGGGCGCCGGCGGGTCGGGCTGGCCGAAGTAGGGGCAACCCGTCACGTGCACCTTCGTCTTCCCGAACTGGTCAAGGTACTTGAGGAACTCGATCACGTGCGCGCCGCTGCACCGGGCCAGCGTCAGCGGCGGCTTGTGGTTCCTCAGGTACTGCTGGAACGTGTTCCAGTCCCGCCTCTTCTGCGACTCGTAGCGGCTCGGCGGTGCCGCCGCCGCCGCGGAATCCGTTGACGCTGAAGGCGGACCGGCCTGATCGGCGGATACTGTTGGATCGGATCCTTCTCCTGCTCCGGATCCGGATCCGGGATCCATGTGGATTGAATTTTGTTTGATTGGGAAAATGGAGTGTGAAAAGGAGAAAAAAAAGAAAGAAAAGAAGAATCGGGTTTAAAAGATTGGCCGAGATGGGACAGGACGTAAAAGAGAAAACGTAATTGGAAATTGGGAATTTGAATAATGAACGAGACTTTTGTGCTCAAATGTAGACTACTAGCTACTACATAATTGATCAAATAAAATTAAATTAAATTAAGGTAGAGTGCTATAGTATAAACAAAATAGTACTATACTATTTTAAAAATCGGACTGGACATTGACTCGGACAAGTTATTGGGGCATAGTTGGATCGATTTAATCGGGTTTTCCCTTTTTTTTTTTGGTTTTCTTTTTGCATGATTTATAAGCCTATTTTTATTTTACACATACAACATATGAACACATATATCACACAACTCAATCGGTTCAAATATTATAGATTGCAATTTCAAAGTTTTATAGTTGGGTTTAGAAAAAAATAAAAGATCAACTCGGCAGTAACAAAGCTTTGTTTTAGCCATTTTGACAAAAGAAACTCGATTTTCAGGCGGGTTCCAATTTTACGGTTCAACTGGTCAAATTGGACCAGGCAAAACAATGGTTCGCGGTCAACCGGCCGGTTTGATTCGGGTTTCAAAAGAGTGAATATTGTACTTGTTGGCCCGGCCTAAAAATGAATGAACAAAAAAAAAAGGAATTAAATTCCTTAATTCATGTTCCGTGTATATTTAAGATTTGCATTCTATATAATACAATTCACCATGGCATAAGTGTTGGGGACCCACATTCATAATACTAACTTGTAGAAACTAGAGAGAGAGAGAGAGAGAGAGAGAGAGAGAGAATCCAAGGGAGAGGGGGGAAGGCTGAGAGCGGCGGTGGAGAGGTGGTGGAGGGAGGGGGAGATTGATTTTGTTTTTGTCACGTGGTGGGCCCATGAAAGATATGACAATATTTACTATTCAACGCACCGGCGGCCCCTCCATTTGCCGGTTTCAACCTTTTCTTACTTCTTTCTCCATAATAATACTAATTGGATGTCGTTTTCACCTAGGCTAGGTTTTTTCTTTTTTCCTTTTTTAATGAAATTATTATGATAATTAAAAAGTAATAATTAGTAATTACATGAGAAAACTATTTTTTTTTTTTAAACATGAATTTCTATATGCTTTGTTATGATATATTTCCCTATAAAAAGCTCTTGATTTTTTATTTATACAAAATATTTATTTTTTTGAAATTCAATATATACAAAAAAAAATGACCATAGAAAGAAAATAAGTAATATAATCCTAATCCAAAAATGACAAACTAATAACACTACACAAGGTCAGTCAACTTTAATAATAATAATTATTAAAAAAAAATTAGTTTGAATCAATTATTAGTAATTTAATTTTGGAATACACATCTATTTGGATATTTAATTTGCCATTCTCCAGTTGCATATAAATACTTAGGAATATATATATAAATTCAAGGAGTGAGTAGCCAGTTTCAATCAAACCTTTCAATAAGCATAAAAGACTTGGTTGTACTACCAGTTCTTGTCAGCACCTTCATCAAATTCAGCGGAACCAGAGACTCGGAAATCGAGCTGTTTCTGATGCTTTAATCGACGACGCTCGTCAAAACTCTCCCATCCTTCAAACTGTCAAATGAGATGATACACTCAGATATTATATATGATCGTAAATGGAAACGTTAACTAACCGATGAAGCTAACTTTCCATTACTAAAACCGCGAAAAATTAATTTAAAAAATTGAAACAGTTGTTGGTAAGGATGATGACACGTACCTGGCGGAGAAGGTCCGTTGTTATTTCTGTGTTATGAAGATCCAGGGTCGAAAGCTGTAAGCACATTTTAAATAGCTTACTTGGAAGGGACTTTAGCCCGTTATTACCAAGATAGAATGCCTGCACGAATTTCAAATTTTTAATACAGTGAAAATATACAAAACAAAATAGTATATTTGAAAAACAGGGGAATAAACCTTCAAATTTTTTAAACGGTCACACGTCTCGGGTAACTCAGCCAGTAGATTACATGAAAGATCAACCTGCAACAGCATATTGACAATTAAAAAGGCTAGACCTAACATCTCAAATAACTTGGTGAATGAATGCATGCAATCACTAGTAAGTGAAAAATGGAAGAAAGAACAGGGTCATACTTCAATAAGAGAAACACATTCCCCTATACTTGTAGGAATCGTCTTTATCCTGCATTCAACAAGATATTATCAATGTGAAGATCGAGTAAAGCAGAGAATACGATTTGCAACTGCATAATTCTCACTTGAGCTAAGACTCTCGAATGAATGAGGTGGGGTGATTTGCAAATACGATTAAGGAAAACAGAGAATACGATTTGCAATTGAATGATCGATCGA
Organism: Erythranthe guttata; assembly: GCF_056151865.1. Lineage (NCBI taxonomy): Eukaryota > Viridiplantae > Streptophyta > Magnoliopsida > Lamiales > Phrymaceae > Erythranthe > Erythranthe guttata. The sequence goes on from NC_142536.1 coordinate 4,190,463, forward strand.
TTCTTTGAACAATTTGTTTACCTGTTATTCTGGGCTTTTAAAACCTGAAGCTCTGTCAGAAAACCTATTTCAGTAGGGAGACACGTCAATTGGTTGTTTTCGATATGGAGTTGCTTCAGGGATTTTAGAGCACCAATTGCAGAAGGTAATGCTTTCAAACTGAAAGAGTAAAGAGTTCAGTACAAACTGCATGCGATGTACAAATCGAATTACAAGGACAGTTAATTGGACAAAAAAAAGAGTTGAGCTTTGCCATGTAACACATGCAGTTATCAAGATTCAAAAAAAAAAGGAAAAAAAACGAGCTATTCTCGAAAATGGAAACTGCAAAATTTTGCTAGGGTGGGGCTTTAGGTATATCTACCAGTGCTTAAATATTTTGTGCTCAAAAGAAAATGCAAGCTGTAATTAAAACTGGCTGAACCATCAACACAAGTAAAAGATAACAATGAAGACCTGATACAGAAAAAGTTGGACAACAGTAAAACACCCCTCATAATCACTTTTGACTATTAATTTTGGCTTTTGACTCTAATTTAGTCGGTTAACTTTATCTATTAAACGTCAGTAAGTCCCTCGTTGTCATAAGCTCTGTAACTGTCACCTCTCTCCTTTTCTTCCACAGCTATTACTCTTTAACTATGTTGCATGTGAATATAACGAATCAAATTTTCTTTTATCATTCACAAAGTTCTTCTTATAGCACATCTGGATGTGCACTATTTACAAGAGAGATAAGATATAACAAGAATACACGTACTTATTTTGGCTCAACGATAGAATCGTAAGAAGCTTCAAAGACGTCAGTCCCTCCCAGCCAATAGACTCGTTGAATAAATTATTTCCATTTAGATGCAATTTCTACAGAAAGCATTACAAAGAAGACGAGGCTATTGTGAGTGAAAAAAACGTAACTCGTGCATAAAGTAGCTATTTTTTATGTGAGAGCAAACATTTTCTTTTTGCAGACCTGTAAGGAGCGTAACTGCCCAATTGTAGCTGGCACCTCAAGGTAGGAATTTTGGCTTATATCAAGTACTCTGACTGAAGGTACAGAAGTCCATATTTCTTCAGGTATAGTCTTGCATGTACAAAATAGAAGCGTAAGCATTCTTAAGATACAACAGAAGAATATATAACCAACAAATATTAAGAAATTCTCAAACACAATAAATTTAGCAAGAAATGCAAATGCAAGGAAATAATAACACAATTTCGTGAGCTATTAATGCCTGACACCATAAGAGGGGCACTGCTCGATTATTTTTCGCAGTTATATAGATATTTACATACAGCCAATATATGTCGCGATCACAGCTGGCAGACATTCCAGGAAAAAGAAATGTGCATTTAAAATCTTCATGTTACTTATCAAATAAAATAACCACTTGATTGATATTTATATATATATAGTTCAATAATATACATTGCACATTTTACTATCAATTACTTATTGATTGGATCCCACCAACAATTTTTTTCTGACTCGAGTTACTTTGTTTAAGGATAAACAAGAAAACATATAAATAACCACTTGATTGATCTTTATCTATATAGTTAAATGATATACATTGCACATTTTACTATCAATTACTTGTTGGATCCCACCACCCATTTTTGTCTGACTCGAGTTACTTTGTTTTAAGGATAAACAAGAAAACATATAAATAACCTACTATGCATCATTCACCAAAACTGTATAGAGTATAAAACAACCAACAAACTGTCATCCAATTTATTTCTCAAGGTAAGATTTATGTACCGTGAGACCACAGTCGGACAATGCAATGACCCCAGTTGCTTTCCAACGTTCAACTTGGCTCTTTACGATAGAATCTTTGGTCGTTGCTTTCTCTCTTCTTGTGCTATCAGGCACAATAGCTGCCTCCTTTTTCACCGGGCCACCCTGTTCAGAAACATCAAACACCGTGTCAATTGATTCGCACTCTCACAATCAACAAATGCACTGAATGCCAATCTTGATTTTTGAATGAAATTCAGAATACACATTTTAAACCAAATACTCTGCAAACAAAAACGAAAACCATACACACACACACACACACACACACGCACACACACATTATACATACCCCTTGGTGAAGTCCCTGTGAAGCCATGAGCATAATTTTGGAGCCATCAATAATACCCGACGACGCCAACGTCGATTCGTCGGAAAGAACCTTCCCTGAGAATTGTGCGGTGATAATCAGCAAATTTAAAACCTAGTTGACAGTAAAAGGGAAATGGAGAAAGAAGAAGAAGACCTTTGAAGATGAGCTTTTGGCCGCGAGGGAGGACATTGGTAAGGGTTTGAAGTAGGGATTTGAGGTCCTTGATTGTGGTGTTTCCGGCGATTTCAACCGGAATTGATCGGCCGCTGAACTTTATTTGCAGCTTTAATCTACTCGCATTCGATGATTCGGAATCCATTGTTTTGCTTTCTTAGCTGCTCGGTGACAAAAACGACGTCGTTCGGATCAAATTATTTCGTGAGATTTGTGGAGTTCGAAACCAGAGCTCTTTGGATGAAATGAGAGATCCTATTCAATTTCAAAAACTATTTTATATTGTTATTGGGGGAAATTACAGTTTCATCCCTCAATGTTTCACCAATTATATATTTGGTCCCCATGTTCTCAATAGAGACATTTGGTCCTTCAAGTTCCAATAATTCAACATTTTTTGTCATTTCGGTCAATCTAATGTTAGCCTGTGAGTTCAGTGATGTGAACATGCTTGATTCCGTTAGTTTTAATGGACAATTGACAGGAAGGACTAACAGTGTTGATGTTTTGAAATATAAGGGATCCAATGTGTTTTCTATGAACATAGAGGACCAAATATGAAATCAGTGTAAATGTGAGGGACTAAAACTTAATTTTTCCCATTTTTATTGTTAATAATTAGCTTCAACTTTATCATTTAATTCATGTAAATTATTTAACTGAATTGCTAATTGTAGCGGGACTTTTACTAACATTAGCTTATTCGCAGCGGTACTTTCATTTCAATTTTTTTCAATTTTCTAAAAAACTCAAAACGCTCTCAACTAAAAAAAGTCGAAAACAAAGAATTTCGTGTTTGTTTGATAAATCGACTGCCCAACGACAACAAATAACATAATGGCCGATTCAGATGACTTCTACGAGATAAAATCGAAGAAATTAGTGAAATTTCTATTTGTTTCGCGGTATTTTCGTGTTGTGCAGCACGAGAACCCAATTTTTTTGGGTTTCCCGTGCTACACAATACGGAAAATTCAAAAAAAAAAAAAATAAATAAAAAAGAGAAGAACAATCGTGCTCTAGGGAACGGGAACACCAATTTCAGTAAAACTCCGGCTAGAAATAAGAACACCCATTATTTAATAATTAACAATGGCGTCGTCATTATTTAACGGTGGGCTGAGTGGCCCAAAAGACTTCCTTTTGGACTTTTAATTGACATTTGTATTCCAGACAGTCTCACCATTTATTTAATAATAATAATAATAATAAATGATGCAAAATAAATCGTCCGGTTTCGAGTTTTGGCTTTCTATTTTTCTAATCCAACAATAATAATATGAATATGAAAGTCAAAAAATATTCACTGAATTTACCTGCATTGTCATTAGCCTTTGCTAACAGTACGATGATTATTTAATTTTAATTATACTAGCATTTTTTTCCCGTGCGATGCACGGGATCGTATTTAAAAAGTGAAAAAAAATGATCAATTTAATACATAACAAAAAAAATATATAATATACTAACATAGTAAAATTTAAGAAAGTTGTACTATTCATATTTCATATAACATTAGTAAAATTTAATATGTTAATAATTAGCAAATCGAATTTCTATCTTTATCTCTTAAAATTTGAGATACAGTGTCAAATATTTTATGTATTTTAGTAGCTGTATTTTATATTGTAATAACAAATAGAGAAAGAATATCTAAAATTACACTAAAAAAATAGAAAAGAAAATAAAAGTAGGGGAGGGGGAAAAACACATATTTGTATAATAGTATGTCAAAAATAATATTTAGGAGATAAAAATCTGATAAAGATAGAAAATAATATTTAGGTGATAAAAATTGGATGAAGATCGAAAATAATATTTAGGATATAAAAACCTGATTAAAACCGAAAATAATATTTAAAATAATATTTAGGAGATAAAATTTTGATAAAAATCGAAAAATAATATTTAGGAGATAAAAATCTAATAAAAATTAAAATAATATTTAAAATAATATTTAGGGGATAAAAATTGATAAAAATCGAAATACTATATAGGAGATAAAAATCTGATAAAAATTGAAAATAATGTTTAGGAAATAAAAGTTTGATAAAATTAGAAAATAATATTTAAAATAATATTTAGGAGATAAAAATTTGATAAAAATAGAAAATAATAGTTAGGAGATAAAAATCTGATAAAAATCGAAAATAATATTTAGGAGATAAAGTTTTGATAAAAATCAAAAATAATATTTAAAATAATATTTAGGAGATAAAAATTTGATAAAAATTGAAATAATATTTAGGAGGTAAAAATTTGATAAAATTAGAAAATAATATTTAAAATAATATTTAGGAGATAAAAATCAGATAAAAATCAAAAATAATATTTATGAGATAAAAATCGAAAATAATATTTTGTAGATAAATATCTGATAAAACTCGAAAATAATATTTAGGAGATAAAAATTGATAAAAAAAATCGAAAATAATATTTAAAATAACATTTAGGAGATAAAAATTTGATAAAATTCGAAAATAATATTTAAAATAGTATGTAGGAGATAAAAGTTTGATAAAATTAAAAAATAATGTTTAAAATAATATTTAGAAGATAAAAATTGATAAAAATCAAAAATAATATTTAGGAGATAAAAATCTGATAAAAACTGAAATAATATTTAGGAGATAATTTTTTTATAAAATTCCAAAAAAAAAATTACTAATTTGTCATTAGGGTTTTTTAAGTTGTTCTAGCGTTTCTTTCTTTTATATATAAGATTCAATTATAAACAAAAAAAATAGTACGAATTTGTCTAATCATTTTATGTTTTAATATTTATTTAAAACATATTATGTTAAAAATCATACACAAATTTTAAATTGATCAAACCCGTATACATTTATGGAATCGAGAAGAAAATAATTCAATTTTTACTTTTAACAAACCAAAATAATAATTTTAAAGAAAAAAAGGGAAAGGGAAGAACACGCGCGTCCCAAGCCTGTGAAAGTCCGGAATTTAGACAATCCCAACCATGCATATATGGAATCTATATGAAATTTATCATAAACGAATAAAATTCTACTTACTACGTACAATCTACGTGATATTTATATCGTACATACGTCATTTTTCGTGATTCTCAATAATCACTCTTAATCGATCGGGTGATTTTGTTCGAATAATAAGGAGAATAAAAGTTAATGCTATTAAATATACTCTGTTCTTTTTATTTTATTTGTCGTTTTGCAATAATGCCGCTGCACAACATATTAAGAAAACTAATAAATGTAAATAAATTCTAGGAAAAATATAATAAAATGAGTAAAATAAATAAGAACGTAAGGATAAAATTTTTTAAAAAAAAAAAAAGAAAAACAAATATAGTAAATATTTCATCGGAATTCAAAAATGATAAATAATAATTTGAAAAACAAAATTTTATCCAAAACGACAAATTATACAGGAAAAATGTAGTAATAACATTTTTTGGCATAAGAAAATTGAAATATTTAGATTCATCACTTTCTTTTTTCAGATGTGATGATTTTATTTATTTATTTATTTTGTTCTAATATATATATATATATATATATATATATATATATATATATATATATATATATATATATATATATATACACGAACAATTAAAAAAAAAGTCATCACATCTGAAAAAAAGAAAGTGATGGATCTAAAAATTTCAAGTTTTCTTATGCCAAAAAATGTTATTACTTCAGATGTGATGAATTTTTTTTTATGCCAATATATATATATATATATATATATATATATATATATATATATATATATATATATATATATATATATATATATATATATATATATATATATATATCCAACAATAGTTGTTGATATAATAAGCATGAAGACAAGCATTGAATTAAAGCAATTGTGACAAAATGCAAGGCACGCAAAAAGCACAACACAACACATATCTCAACTAACTAACAATTATCCAAATTAATTACTTAATTAATTTTTTTTAACAATAATTCAAAATTAATTCAAACATGCAGCTGCTGGTTCAACGTTATTGAGTGCTTCAAAGTTGATGTATTGATCCGTTTCTTCATCATCATCTTCGTCGTCGTCGCCGCCTTGACCGATCAACGCTTGAAACGGCATCTTACAAGTAGTAAACCCGGCTGCTAGCTGCTGCTGTTCGTCGTCTGATTTACCAGTTGTTCATTATTAGACCTAATTAATAAAGTTGGTGCAGTTTCTGTGCAATAAAAGTGATTATTGAACTCAAATTCAGTACCATTTTCGTAATTATATCCAAGTTTCGTACATGGATGTGCCACGGTGATATGCTTCAATCTCTGGTCGTGGATATACCTTTTCGCCGTTTTCTCGAGTTCTTTCAGCCTCGCGATTTCTGCTTGCTTCTGTTCTACCTCCACTGCAAAAAAAAAAAAAAAAAACAAAATTAAAATTAAAATAAAAAAAACAATTATATATATAAAATGGTGATAATTAGTAGTTGAATGATTTTTACGTACATTCGGCGAGTTTCGATTCGTTGAGGCGAATGGCGGTGAGTTTTTGGAGCGATTCATTTTCCTCCATCAACTCCTTTTTATTTTCGATTTGGGTTTCAACTTGTGGGGTGAGAAATAGTATCAACTTCTACATAAATAAATTGCAAAATAAAACACAAAATTGATTATTTAAAAATAAATAAAAATAATTAAATAAATAAATAAAATATCTTGAGGGCTTAATTTACTTCTAATTCTATCACCGTCTTCTCCATTTGATCGATATACTTGACTTTCTTGACTCTAGATCTCTGAGCAGAAAGTCTGTTGGATACCGTCCTGTAAATAAATAATTAATAAAAAAAATTAATTAATTAGTTGCATGCATGTCACATTAAATAAAATAAAATAAATGAATAAATTAAAATTTACCTTCTGAGCTTCCTTTGATCCATGTTAGGGTCCAATCTTCGGCCATGCTTCAGTTCGTACTCGATTGCTTCATCGAGTGTGAGAGCGGCGGCTCTTGGATGAGTATCGTTGGCGGTTGAAGCCAAGTTACTCGAGCTCGGTTTCTGCTGCGGAGATTCCGGCAACGGGGTCTCGATTTTCATGTTTTCTTCCATATTCGGTGTTGGAATATCACTAGTGGCGTCGGCTAATTTCGGGCAAGAATTCATAACTAGTCAAAAAATAATAATTTTTTAAAAAAATTACTATGATTTTATGCTGGCTTCGCCACTGAACAGTGAAGAGAGAGAGAGAGAGAACTGAACAGTGAAGAGAGAGAGAAAAATATTGCACGTATGGAGTGAAGAATGTGTGACTAGAGTGGTATATATATACACACACACTGCACATATACCCTAAAAGCACAAATGGACTGTTGCCAGCCGTTTTTGTCTTTATGTTATGATTTCACTTGTTATATTTTGAAATTTTGGATTATACCCATTTTTGATATATGTAGAGCCTAAAAATACTAGAGTGCCCTTTGGTGTACCCGGCTTAATTGTGTAGAGTGGAAATCGGATGAATTGGATCGGAGTTAGCACTTTCGATAAATTATATGATTTTTTTTTTCGAAAGTGAAAAAATATTTCCGGTTCTATTTCGAGGAAAAGCAAAAATTGGAATAAGAAAACTCGCTCCGAAACCGAACTTTTTTTCATTTTTTTGCTTGGAATATAAAATACATAATAACAGTAATAGTATAAGTGCAATCTTTGGGGCAAAATTAAAGTTTACATAATTATTTTTGAATTTTAAAATAGGACCTGAAATCCAAAACTTATATATATTTTAATTCCAATCCAAAAAATCGCAATGGATTTGTAATGAAAAGTATTTTTTCCAAACGGAAAATTCTGAAATCGAAATTTTTGTTCTAGCTTACACACACAGTTACATCTATAGGGTGTAAATGAGCCAAACTCGCCAAATTTTTCGAGCTCAAGCTCATTGAGCTTCCAATGTAGGGGCTCGAGCTTGAGTGGAGTCGAGTCTCTCGAGCTCAACTCATTTTATTTATTTATTATTTTAACATAATTTTAATATTATTTTTATTATTAATTATTTATAACATACTAAAAAAATTATTGAATAAAAAGTAAAACTGATAATTATTTTAGTTTTTTTACATGTATTTATTATTATATAATAGTAATATTTATTAAAAATATATGTATATAAAAAAGTTCACGAGCCGGTTCATGAACTTATGAACAACTAAGGATGGGCTCGAGCTCGAAAAATTCAAGCTTGATCTCGAGCTTTTATCGAGCCGGCTCAACTTATTTAAACCCGAGTTACACCCCCAAGACTTGTAAGACCAATTGTTTGATAATGAATGGCAACTGGTAAAAAAAATTCTCTTACAAACGTTTGACAACAATTGGTAACTCGTGAATTAAATTAATCTTTGTATATATGAATTTAATGCAAATTAAGAACATAAATGTAATTAATGTTCGTATTACTTACAAACTTATCCCCAGCAACTACTATTTGGTTTGGAATTTGGATAATAAATGAAAGCTCGTTGTATAATTGGTAGGAAAAAGTTGTCATTTGAAAATTAACCAATAAATAAATCCCATAAAATTAAATTAAATGGTAAAAATTACTTTTAATTTTCTAATTATATTATTGCTGAAAGATGTTATTATTTTATTAGTATATTATTCTTTATCCAAAAGGTTGAATTTAACTAAATTCGCCAATATAAAATAAAAATGTAAAATTGGTTATTGGTTTGAAGTTTGAAGTTTACATTTTTATGTAGCAAATTGCAAAAGATATGAAAATTACTAAAGTACCCTTGTCGGTAATTGTTTGTTAACGAATTGTCTTTCAATAAATTAAGAGCGATGGCAAAATTGAAAAAAATATACAATTAATACTCCATTGAAATTCTAAAGTTACTAATAATTTGGTAAAAATAAAATTCAAAGCGACAAATAATATTATTACAAAAGTTAGTGATGTTACATTATTATAAGACGACGAAAAATAATTTAATTTTGAGATACAAATACATAAAAGATGAAAAAATATACCTGTCGTGATGGTAAAAACCATCGTATCCGAACATAATAGGATAAATCAAAATGCGACAAAAATTAGGTATGTATTTTATTGATACCGCCAAAACCTAATTTTATTCCCGTTGAATGTTTAGGTATATAACGAATCTTTTCTAAAATATTTTTTTTTTCCATTTGTTATTAGATATCGATAGATAATAGTATTTAATCGTAGCTCTCTCCATCCCCCCGAATGATTCGTCTCTTTAGTATTCCAATAACGCATTAATCGCGTTTTATTTCAAAATCGCCCTTTATCGCACATATTTTGGCTCAATGATCGAATCGTAAGAAGCTTCAAAGACGTCAGTCCCTCCCAGCCAATAGACTCGTCGGATAAATTATTTCCATTTAGATGCAATTTCTACAGAAAGCATTACAAAGAAGACGAGGCTATTGTGAGTGAAAAAAACGTAACTCATTCATAAAGTAGCTATTTTTTATGTGAGAGCAAACATTTTTTTTTTTGTAGACCTGTAAGGAGCGTAACTGCCCAATTGTAGCTGGCACCTCAAGGTAGGAATTTTGGCTTACAGAAGTCCATATTTCTTCAGGTATAGTACTCTTGCATGTACAAAATAGAAGTGTGAGCATTTCTTAAGATACAACAGAATAATAATAATAATTTTAATAATAATAATAATAATAATAATAATAATAATAATAATAATAATAATAATAATAATAATAATAATAATAATAATAATAATAATAATAATAATAATAATAATAATAATAATAATAATAATAATAATAATAAATGTTTTAGTACGGATTTGTCTAATCATTTTATGTTTTAATATTTAATTTAAATTTATTATGTTAAAAATCATACACAAAGTTTAAATTAAAACCGTATACATTTATGGAATCGAGAAAAAAATTCGATTTTTACTTTTAACAAACCAAAAATAATAAAATTTTAAAGAAAAATAAGACAAAGGGAAGAACACGTGCGTCCCAAGTCCGTGGAAGCCCGGAATTCAGACAATCGCAACCATCCATATATGGAATCTACATGAGTTTATCGTAAGTACATTATTTTTCGTGATTCTCAATAATCACTCTTAATCGGGTGATTTTGTTCGAATAATAAGGAGAATAAAAGTTAATGCTATTAAATATACTCCGTTCTTTTTATTTTATTTGTCGTTTTGCAATAATACCGATGCACAACGTATCAAGAAAACTAATAAATGTAAATAAATTCGAGGAAAAGTATAATAAAATGAGTAAAATAATTAAGACCGTAAGGATAAAAAAAAATATAGTAAATATTTAATCGGAATAAAACGACAAATAATATAGGAAAAAATGGTGTAATAACATTTTTTGGCATAAGAAAATCGAAATTTTTAGATTCATCACTTTCTTTTTTCAGATGTGATGATTTTTTTAATTTTTTTTTGTTCTAATATATATATATATATATATATATATATATATATATATATATATATATATATATATATATATATATATATATATATATATATATATATATATAACAAATTAAAAAAAATATTCAACATATCTGAAGTAATAACATTTTTTGGCATAAGAAAATTGAAATTTTTAGATCCATCACTTTCTTTTTTCAGATGTGATGATTTTTTTTTTTAAAACATTGTTCATATATATATAAATATATATATACTAGGGCCGAGTTATTTGTTGATATAATAAACATGAAGACAAGCATTAAATTAAAGCAATTGTGACAAAATGCAAGGCACGCAAAAAGCACAACACAGCACATATCTCAACTAACTAACAATTATCCAAATTAATTACTTAATTAATTATATTTTAATAATAATTCAAAAATTAATTCAAACATGCAGCCGCTGGTTCAACGTTATTCAGTGCGTCAAAGTTGATGTATTGATCCGTTTCTTCTTCGTCTTGGTCGTCGTCGTCGTCGCCTTGACCGGTCAACGCTTGAAACGGCATCTTACAACTCGTAAATCCGGCCGCTAGCTGTTGTCGTTCGTCATCTGATTCACCAGCTTGTTCATTAGCAGACCTAATTAATAAAGTTGGTGCAGTTTTTGTGCAATAAAAGTGATTATTGAACTCATATGCAGTACCGTTTTCGTAATTATATCCAAGTTTCGCATATGGATGCACTGTGGTGATTTGTTTCAATCTCTCGCCGTGGATATTCCTTTTTGCCGTTTTCTCGAGCTCCTTCAGCCTCGCGATTTCCGCTTGCTTCTGTTCAACCTCCACTGCACACACAAAAAAAAATTTAAATTAAAATAAAAAACTATTATATATATAAATAAAATAGTGAGAATTAGTAGGTGAATGATTTTTACGTACATTCGGCGAGTTTCGATTCGTTGAGGCGAATGGCGGCAAGTTTTTGGAGCGATTCGTTTTCCTCCATCAACTCCTTTTTATTTTCGATTTGGGTTTCAACTTGTGGGGTGAGAAATAGTATCAACTTCTACATAAAATAAATTGCAAAATAAAACACAAAATTGATTATATTAAAAAATAAAAATAAATAAATAAATAAAATATATTGAGGGCTTAATTTACTTCTAATTCTATCACCATCTTCTCCATTTGATCGATATACTTGACTTTCTTGATTCTGGATCTCTGAGCAGAAAGTCTGTTGGATACCGTCCTATAAATAAATAATTAATTAATCAAAAAAAAATTAATTAATTAGTCTACTGCATGCATGTCACATTAAATTAAATTAAATTAAATTAAATAAATAAATAAATAAATTGAAATTTACCTTCTGAGCTTCCTTTGATCAATGTTAGGGTCCAATCTCCGGCCATGCTTCAGTTCGTACTCGATTGCTTCGTCGAGTGTGAGAGCGGCGGCTCTTGGATGAGTATCGTTGGCGGTTGAAGCCAAGTTACTCGAGCTCGGTTTCTGCTGCAGAGATTCCGGCAATGGGGTCTCGATTTTCATGTTTTCTTCCATATTCGGTGTTGGAATATCGCTAGTGGTGTCGGCTAATTTCGGGCAAGTATTCATTAGTCGAAAAATAATAAATTTCTTAAAAAGTTATTTGGAGAAAGAGAGAGAGAGATTTAGAGAGAGAAAGAGAGATTGCACGTATGGAGTGAAGAATGTGTGAGTAGAGTGGCATATATATACACACACACTGCACATATACCCTAAAAGCACAAATGGACTGTTGCCAGCCATTTTTTGTATTTATGTTATGATTTCACTTGTTATATTTTGAAATTTTGGATTATACCTATTTTTGATATATGTAGAGGCTAAAATACTAGAGTACCTTTCGGTACTGTACCCGGCTTAATTGTGTAGGGTGAAAATTGGATGAATTGGATTTGAGTTAGCACTTTCGATAAATTATATGATTTTTTTTTTCGAAAGTGAAAAAATATTTCCGATTCTATTTCAAGAAAAAACGAAAATTGGAATAAGAAAACTTGCTCCAAAACCGAACTTTTTTTATTTTTTTGCTTGGAATCGGCGGATTTTGAAAAAATAATCAATTTTTGTATCACCTACATAAAATACATAATAACAGTAATAACAGTAAAATACATAAGTGCAATCTTTGAGGCAAAATTAAAGTTTACATAATTATTTTTGAAAAATAAAATAGGACCTGAAATTCGAAACTCATATATATTCTAATACCATCAAAAAATCGCAATGGACTTTTTATATGAAAAGTATTACCCCAAACCGGAAAATTTTGAAATCAATTTTCGTTCTAGCTTAATATTCACATTTACATCTATAGGCTGTAAATTAGCTGCACTCGCAAGATTTTTCGAGCCCAAGCTCATTGAGCTTCCTGTTTAGGGGCTCGAGCTCAGGTCATTTTATTTATTTATTTATTATTTTTACATAATATTGATATTATTTTTATTATTAATTATTTATATTATACTAAAAAATTATAGAATGAAAAGTAAAAATGATATTTATTTTAGTTTTTAATATCTATTTATTATTATATTATGATAGCTATAGAATAGTTATATTTATATTAAAATTAAAAATATGTATATATAAAAGCTCACGAGCCGGTTCATGAACTTATGAACAACTAAGGATGGGCTCGAGTTCGAACTCGAAAAATTTTAAGCTTGATCTCGAGCTTTTATCGAGCAACTGTTAGACAATGAATGGCAAATGGTGAAGTAAATATATCTTTGTATATATGAATTTAATGCACATTAAGAACATAAATGTAATTAATGTTCGTATTACTTACAAACTTATCCCTAGTAACTACTATTTGGTTTGGAATTTGGATAATAAATGAAAGCTCGTTGTATAGTTGGTAGGAACAAGTTGTCATTTGAAAATTAACGAATAAATACATCTCACAAAAATTAAATTAAAATTAAAAAGTAAAATTAATTTAAAATATCTAATATTATTGATAAAATATTTAATTATTATATTATTCTTTATCAAAAAGGTTTAATTTAAATAAATGAGCCAATAAATAAAATAAAAATGTAAAAGTGGTTATTGGTTTGAAGTAGACTCTTTTATGTGAAGAGCTCATTTCCATTTTAATTGGTCCTGCAATGTTGAGCAAATTGCAAAAATATGAAAATAAATAAAATATCTTTGCCACTAATTGTTTGTTAACGAATTATCTTTCAATAAATTAAGAGCGATAAATGGTAAATTAAAAAAATACAATTATTACTTCATTGAAATTCTAAAGTTACTAACAATTTGGTAAAAATAAAATCCAAAACGACAAATAATATTATTATAAAAGTTACTGATGTTATGTTATTATAAGACGACGAAAAATAATTTAATTTTGAGATATAAATAAATCAAAGATGAGAAATATATCCGTCATGATGGTAAAAGCCATCGTATCCGCACATAATAGGATAAATCAAAACCCGACAAAAATTAGGTATGTATTTTATTGATCCCGCCAAAACCTAATTTTATTTTCGTTAAATGTTTAGGTATATAACAAATCTTTTCTAAAATGTTTTTTCCCCATTTATTATTAGATCATATCGATAGATAAAAGTATTTAACCGTAGCTCTCTCAATCCCAACATATTTGTCTCCTTGAGGCTTGAAGTAATATTTTTGTTCCCGAATTATTTATCTCTTTAGTATTCCAATAACCAATTAATTGTCACTAGGCCAAAACACACTTCTGGCGACGTTAAAATTTGCGACTAAATCCAAATCGTCGCAATTTTGCGACGATTCCTACTACATTAGTCGCAACAGTTTAAATCCCGCTTTTGACTCAAAACCTTGGCGACGAAACGCGAGTATCGTCGCTATGTTGCGTCGAATCGGTAAATAAAAGTCGCAACGAGAAAACAAAATAATTTTCACATATTTTTGAGACGAAAAAGCGATAAACGTCGCGAAAAGTAATTTTTTTTTATTTTTAAAGTATATGTTAGCGACGAAATGTAGATAATCGTCGCTAGGAGTTTGAAAAAAATATTTTTTTCTTCAATCCCTGCGACGAAATGCACGTCGTCGCAATTAGAATAATTTTTATTTTATGTATTATGTTACCGGCGACGAATTGTGACTAAACGACGCAAACAAATTGCATTTATTTCTTTTCCCGTTGCGTCGATTTAGGAAACAGTCGCAGTTAGAATAAATTATTTTCCTTTTATTATTTTTTAATAAATATTGCGACGAATATGTATATGAAACGTCGCAAGAATTTTCTCTTTCCCAAATTTTGGAGCCCAAATTGCTACGAATATATAAACGTCGCAATGGAATTATTTTTTTATTATTTTGTGGCGACGATGTATATTGAATCGACGCAATTAATTAATTTAAGATTTTTTTTTTCATTGTCGCGTCGATTCTGTGGAATTCGTCGCATAAAAGAATTGGGTTAAAAACCTAATTCGTTTCAGCCCAATTCTCCATTCTCTCTCTCTCTCTCCCCCTCTCTCTCTCTTCTCTCTCTCCGACTCTACCGTCGCCGGTGGCGGCGTCGTTCTGCCGGCGCGATTCCACCATCACCGGCCACCTAACTGCCCTAATTTCAATTTGTAATCTACGCCATAAAACTCCCCCCTTCTTTCTCCCCCTCTCTCTCTCCCTCCATCTTTTTTCTCACTCTCTTGGGATCTCTGTTCCGGTGTGTTGCCGCCGCCTCTGCCGTTGCCTTGCCGCCGCCTCGTCTGTGAAAGCCCACCGTGTGCAGACTGTCGAGGTACCATTTTAAGCTTCTAATTGTGTGTGTGTGTGTGTGTGTGTGTGTGTGTGTGTGTGTGTGTGTGAAGAGGCGTAAATGTTTGTTGAATTGAATTTCATAACAGGTAGATATATGCATCAAATTGTGTGATATGTGTGTGTTTTTCTCTCTGAGTGAGTGTGTGTGTGTGTGAAAAGGTTTTCTTTTTTTGTAATTTGATTTTGTTCATAAACATGTTTTGCTGATTCCAGCAAATCATACAGTTGCGAAAAATCGGCTGATGCGAATCATAGAATATGTAAAAGAGCAGAGGTAGACAAATATGTGTCTGTGCGTGTGTGTGTGTGTGTGAGAATCTGGTTATTATTTGAGATTTTCTTGTGAAATAGACAAATGTGTGATGCCGGTAGAATTTTGGGGTAGCTAAGTCAAATACGCCATAGAAAAAGGTTCTTAAGTGAATTTATAAATTTTGTTCGTTTAGAATTTAATTGATTGACTAGATTTGTAGCTTGGTTCGTTGGATTTTACACCAGATTAATATGCATCTAGAATTCTGTAATAATTTGTGCTTTATAGATCTGTACTTTGTAGGTAATTATGCGTTTAAAAAAATATCTAAAAAAATCTGATTTTGGGGTGTATTTGGGGGTGTTTTTGCTGATTATGGGGTGTATTTGCTGATTTTCGGGTGTATTTGGGGGTGTATTTGCTGATTTTGGGATGTATTTGGGGGTGTATTTGCTGATTTTGGGGTGTATTTGGGGGTGTTTTTGGGGGTGTATTTGCTGATTTGGGGTGTATTTGGGGGTGTATTTTTGGGGTGTATTTGGGGTTTTCACTTTGGGGGTGTATCGTAACAGACTAAATACACTTATGAACAACTCTCTTTATTTGATAATGCACTTATGAACAACTCTCTTAATTTTGTTGACTTGTTGACTGAAGGTACTCATTGCTTTGAAGAAAGGAACACAACTAATCAAGTATAGCTGGAAAAGGAAGCGCAAGTTTTGCACATTTAGACTTTCTCGAGTAAGAAATTATCCTTTCCCTCACCTTGACCGATCAATGCTTGAACCGGCATCTTACAAGTCGTAAATCCGGCCGCTAGCTGCTGTCATTCGTCATCTGATTTACCAGATTGTTCATTATTAGACCTAATTAATAAAGTCGGTGCAGTTTTTGTGCAGTAAAAGTGATTATTGAACTCACATGCAGTACTGTTTTCGTAATTATATCCAAGTTTCGCATATGGATGCGCTGTGGTGATTTGTTTCAATCTCTCGCCGTGGATATTGCTTTTCGCCGTTTTCTCGAGCTCCTTCAGCCTCGCGATTTCTGCTTGCTTCTGTTCAACCTCCACTGCAAAAAAAAATTAAAATTAAAATAAAAAACAATTATATATATATATATATATAAAATGGTGATAATTAGTAGTTGAATGATATTTACGTACATTCGGCGAGTTTCGATTCGTTGAGGCGAATCGCGACGAGTTTTTGGAGCGATTCGTTTTCCTCCATCAACTCTTTTTTGTTTTCGATTTGCGTTTCAAATTGTGGGGTGAGAAATAGTATCAACTTCTACATAAATAAATTGCAAAATAAAACACAAAATTGATTATATTAAAAAATAAAAATAAATAAATAAATAAAATATCTTGAGGGCTTAATTTACTTCTAATTCTATCACCGTCTTCTCCATTTGATCGATGTACTTGACTTTTTTGATTCTAGATCTCTGAGCAGAAAGTCTATTGGATACCGTCCTATAAATAAATAATTAATTAATTAAAAAGAAAATCAAGTAATTAGTCTGCATGCGTGTCACATTAAATAAAATAAATAAATAAATAAATGAATAAATTAAAATTTACCTTCTGAGCTTCCTTTGATCCATGTTCTGGTCCAATCTCCGGCCATGCTTCAGTTCGTACTCGATTGCTTCGTCGAGCGTGAGAGCGGCTCTTGGATGAGTATCATTGGTTGGTGAAGTCAAGTTACTCGAGCTTGGTTTCTGCTGCGGAGATTCCGCCAATGGGGTCTCGATTTTCATGTTTTCTTCCCTATTCGGTGTCGGAATATTGCTAGTGGTGTCGGCTAATTTCGGGCAAGAATTCATAAGTCGAAAAATAATAAATTTCTGAAAAAATTACTATGATTTTATGCTGGCTTCGCTACTGAACAGTGAAGAGAGAGAGAGAGGGGTTTAGAGAGATAGAGATTGCACGTATGGAGGGAAGAATGTGTGAGTAGAGTGGCATATATATACACACATACTGCACATATACTCTAAGGTCCCGTTTGATTGCCAAGATAAGCCATGATTAACTAAATAGTTGGACTTAATTTGATGTTTGGTATCCTCAATAACTTGCCGGGTCGACCCGCCAAAATTATATAATCATGGTTTATCTTGTCTTATCTTGGCTTATCTTGCCTTTTAATGAGTTTTTTTTGTTGGACCTTTCAAGCTCCAATAAAATAATTGGGTCTCATTAGATTATTTAATCTTATCTTAGCTAATCTTATCTAGTCAACCAAACGGGGCCTAAAAGCACAAATGGACTGTTGCCAGCCATTTTTTGTCTTTATGTTATGATTTCACTTGTTATATTTTGAAATTTTTTATTATACCTTATTTTTTATATATGTAGAGCCTAAAAATACCAGAGTGCCCTTCGATGTACCCGGCTTAATTGTGTCGGACTTATTGGTTCGGAGTTAGCACTTTCGATAAATTTTTATTTTTTTTTCGAAAGTGGAAAAATGTTTCCGGTTCCATTTCGAGAAAAATCGAGAATTGGAATAAGAATACTTGCTCCGAAACCGAGATTTTTTTTTGTTTGAAATCGGCGGAACTCGATAAAATTCAATTTTTGTACCACCTAAATATAAAATACATGATAACAGTAATATTAATAGTGCCATCTTTGGGGCAAAATAAAAGTTTACATAATTATTTTTGAAAATTAAAATAGGACCTGAATTCCAAAACTTTTATATATATATATATATATATATATATTCTAATTTCAATCCAAAATATCGCAACGGATTTGTAACGAAAAGTATTGTTCCAAACGGAAAATTCTGAATTTTTTTTTGCTAGCTTACACAGTTAAAAATAGGGGTGTAAATGAACCGAGCTCGCCAAATTTTTCGAGCTCGAGTTCAGCTCATTTTTTTTAGTTTTACATAATATCTATATTATTTGTTGTTATTAATTATTTATATGATACTAAAAAAATTATAGACTAAAAAGTAAAACTGATATTTATTTTTAATTTTTTATATGTATATTTTATTATATGTATATTTTATTATACTATGATTATAAATATTTTAATATTACATAACAGTTATATTTATTAAAGATATAAAAAAGCTCACGGGCCATCTCATGAGCTTATATGGACAAGTAAGGATGGGCTCGAGTTCAAACTCGTCTGAAAGCTCAAGCTCGGACCCAAAAAATTCAAACTTTTGTCAAGTTGACTCATCGAGCTCATGAGTCGGTTCAGCTGATTTACAACCCTAGTTACACCCCTAAGACTTGTAAAATCAGCTGTTAGAAAATGAATGGCAACTGGTAAAGCAAATTTCTCACGTTTGACAACAATTGGCAACTGGTGAAGTAAATTTATTTTTGTATGTATGAATTTAATGCAAATTAAGAACATAAATGTAATTAATGTTCGTATTACTTACAAACATATCCCTAGCAACTACTATTTTGGTTGGATAATAAATTAAAGCTCGTTGTATAATTGGTAAGAACAAGTTGTCATTCGAAAATTAACGAATGCATACATCCCTTAAAACTTAAATTAAATTAAATGGTAAAAATTACTTTTAATTTTCTAATTATATTATTGCTAAAAGTGTTAATTATTTTATTATTATATATTATTCTTTTTCCAAAAGGTTGGATTTAATCCAATAAAGAAAATAAAAATGTAAAAGTGGTTATTGGTTTGAAGTTGACTTTTTTATGCAAAGAGTTGAAAGAGTCAACCATATTTCCCACATTTCCATTTCCATTTTGCAAATGCTTTTTGAAAGTGATTATGCGTTTTTTTTCTTCTTTATAATCTCTTTTTAGGTGTTTGCAAAATCAATGTTTGCTTTTGTTTTTCTTAAAATAATCTGTTTTAAGCTATTTTTTTAAAAGCACCCCTAACCCTACTTTTTCAATTTTAGTTCATTTTCCGAAATATTTGCAAACACCTCCAACTTTTAGAAATAAACACTTAAAACTAACTTAAATCACAATCACTAGCTTCTGCTTTTAAATAATCATTTGCAAACACCACATTAATTGTGTTGCGATGTTGAGTAAATAGCAACATGCATAACTAACTAAAATACGCTTATTATTAATTATTTGTTAACGAATTATCTTTCAATAAATTAAGAGCGATGGCAAAATTGAAAAAAAATACACATTAATACTCCATTGAAATTCTAAAGTTACTAATAATTTGGTAAAAATAAAATCCAAAGCAACAAAAAATATTATTTTAAAAGTTAGTGATATTATATTATTATAAGACGACGAAAAATAATTTAATTTTGAGATATAAATACATAAAAGATGAGAAATATACCCGCCGTGATGGTAAAACCCATCATATCCGAACATAATAGGATAAATCAAAACACGACAAAACTTAGGTATGTGTTTTATTGATTCCGACAAAACCTAATTTTATTCTCGTTTAATGTTTAAGTATATAACGAATCTTTTCTAAAATATTTTTTTTCCATTTATTATTTGTTATCGATAGATAATAGTATTTAATCGTAGCTCTCTCCATCCCCCCGAATGATTCGTCTCTTTAGTATTCCAATAACGCATTAATCGCGTTTTATTTCAAAATCGCCCTTTATCGCACATATTTTGGCTCAATGATCGAATCGTAAGAAGCTTCAAAGACGTCAGTCCCTCCCAGCCAATAGACTCGTCGGATAAATTATTTCCATTTAGATGCAATTTCTACAGAAAGCATTACAAAGAAGACGAGGCTATTGTGAGTGAAAAAAACGTAACTCATTCATAAAGTAGCTATTTTTTATGTGAGAGCAAACATTTTTTTTTTTGTAGACCTGTAAGGAGCGTAACTGCCCAATTGTAGCTGGCACCTCAAGGTAGGAATTTTGGCTTACAGAAGTCCATATTTCTTCAGGTATAGTACTCTTGCATGTACAAAATAGAAGTGTGAGCATTTCTTAAGATACAACAGAATAATAATAATAATTTTAATAATAATAATAATAATAATAATAATAATAATAATAATAATAATAATAATAATAATAATAATAATAATAATAATAATAATAATAATAATAATAATAATAATAATAATAATAATAATAATAATAATAATAATAATAATAATAAATGTTTTAGTACGGATTTGTCTAATCATTTTATGTTTTAATATTTAATTTAAATTTATTATGTTAAAAATCATACACAAAGTTTAAATTAAAACCGTATACATTTATGGAATCGAGAAAAAAATTCGATTTTTACTTTTAACAAACCAAAAATAATAAAATTTTAAAGAAAAATAAGACAAAGGGAAGAACACGTGCGTCCCAAGTCCGTGGAAGCCCGGAATTCAGACAATCGCAACCATCCATATATGGAATCTACATGAGTTTATCGTAAGTACATTATTTTTCGTGATTCTCAATAATCACTCTTAATCGGGTGATTTTGTTCGAATAATAAGGAGAATAAAAGTTAATGCTATTAAATATACTCCGTTCTTTTTATTTTATTTGTCGTTTTGTAATAATACCGATGCACAATGTATCAAGAAAACTAATAAATGTAAATAAATTCGAGGAAAAGTATAATAAAATGAGTAAAATAATTAAGACCGTAAGGATAAAAAAAAATATAGTAAATATTTAATCGGAATAAAACGACAAATAATATAGGAAAAAATGGTGTAATAACATTTTTTGGCATAAGAAAATCGAAATTTTTAGATTCATCACTTTCTTTTTTCAGATGTGATGATTTTTTTAATTTTTTTTTGTTCTAATATATATATATATATATATATATATATATATATATATATATATATATATATATATATATATATATATATATATATATATATATATATAAAACAAATTAAAAAAAATATTCAACATATCTGAAGTAATAACATTTTTTGGCATAAGAAAATTGAAATTTTTAGATCCATCACTTTCTTTTTTCAGATGTGATGATTTTTTTTTTTAAAACATTGTTCATATATATATATAAATATATATATACTAGGGCCGAGTTATTTGTTGATATAATAAACATGAAGACAAGCATTAAATTAAAGCAATTGTGACAAAATGCAAGGCACGCAAAAAGCACAACACAGCACATATCTCAACTAACTAACAATTATCCAAATTAATTACTTAATTAATTATATTTTAATAATAATTCAAAAATTAATTCAAACATGCAGCCGCTGGTTCAACGTTATTCAGTGCGTCAAAGTTGATGTATTGATCCGTTTCTTCTTCGTCTTGGTCGTCGTCGTCGTCGCCTTGACCGGTCAACGCTTGAAACGGCATCTTACAACTCGTAAATCCGGCCGCTAGCTGTTGTCGTTCGTCATCTGATTCACCAGCTTGTTCATTAGCAGACCTAATTAATAAAGTTGGTGCAGTTTTTGTGCAATAAAAGTGATTATTGAACTCATATGCAGTACCGTTTTCGTAATTATATCCAAGTTTCGCATATGGATGCACTGTGGTGATTTGTTTCAATCTCTCGCCGTGGATATTCCTTTTTGCCGTTTTCTCGAGCTCCTTCAGCCTCGCGATTTCCGCTTGCTTCTGTTCAACCTCCACTGCACACACAAAAAAAAATTTAAATTAAAATAAAAAACTATTATATATATAAATAAAATAGTGAGAATTAGTAGGTGAATGATTTTTACGTACATTCGGCGAGTTTCGATTCGTTGAGGCGAATGGCGGCAAGTTTTTGGAGCGATTCGTTTTCCTCCATCAACTCCTTTTTATTTTCGATTTGGGTTTCAACTTGTGGGGTGAGAAATAGTATCAACTTCTACATAAAATAAATTGCAAAATAAAACACAAAATTGATTATATTAAAAAATAAAAATAAATAAATAAATAAAATATATTGAGGGCTTAATTTACTTCTAATTCTATCACCATCTTCTCCATTTGATCGATATACTTGACTTTCTTGATTCTGGATCTCTGAGCAGAAAGTCTGTTGGATACCGTCCTATAAATAAATAATTAATTAATCAAAAAAAAATTAATTAATTAGTCTACTGCATGCATGTCACATTAAATTAAATTAAATTAAATTAAATAAATAAATAAATAAATTGAAATTTACCTTCTGAGCTTCCTTTGATCAATGTTAGGGTCCAATCTCCGGCCATGCTTCAGTTCGTACTCGATTGCTTCGTCGAGTGTGAGAGCGGCGGCTCTTGGATGAGTATCGTTGGCGGTTGAAGCCAAGTTACTCGAGCTCGGTTTCTGCTGCAGAGATTCCGGCAATGGGGTCTCGATTTTCATGTTTTCTTCCATATTCGGTGTTGGAATATCGCTAGTGGTGTCGGCTAATTTCGGGCAAGTATTCATTAGTCGAAAAATAATAAATTTCTTAAAAAGTTATTTGGAGAAAGAGAGAGAGAGATTTAGAGAGAGAAAGAGAGATTGCACGTATGGAGTGAAGAATGTGTGAGTAGAGTGGCATATATATACACACACACTGCACATATACCCTAAAAGCACAAATGGACTGTTGCCAGCCATTTTTTGTATTTATGTTATGATTTCACTTGTTATATTTTGAAATTTTGGATTATACCTATTTTTGATATATGTAGAGGCTAAAATACTAGAGTACCTTTCGGTACTGTACCCGGCTTAATTGTGTAGGGTGAAAATTGGATGAATTGGATTTGAGTTAGCACTTTCGATAAATTATATGATTTTTTTTTTCGAAAGTGAAAAAATATGTCCGATTCTATTTCAAGAAAAAACGAAAATTGGAATAAGAAAACTTGCTCCAAAACCGAACTTTTTTTATTTTTTTGCTTGGAATCGGCGGATTTTGAAAAAATAATCAATTTTTGTATCACCTACATAAAATACATAATAACAGTAATAGTATAAGTGCAATCTTTGAGGCAAAATTAAAGTTTACATAATTATTTTTGAAAAATAAAATAGGACCTGAAATTCGAAACTCATATATATTCTAATACCATCAAAAAATCGCAATGGACTTTTTATATGAAAAGTATTACCCCAAACCGGAAAATTTTGAAATCAATTTTCGTTCTAGCTTAATATTCACATTTACATCTATAGGCTGTAAATTAGCTGCACTCGCAAGATTTTTCGAGCCCAAGCTCATTGAGCTTCCTGTTTAGGGGCTCGAGCTCAGGTCATTTTATTTATTTATTTATTATTTTTACATAATATTGATATTATTTTTATTATTAATTATTTATATTATACTAAAAAATTATAGAATGAAAAGTAAAAATGATATTTATTTTAGTTTTTAATATCTATTTATTATTATATTATGATAGCTATAGAATAGTTATATTTATATTAAAATTAAAAATATGTATATATAAAAGCTCACGAGCCGGTTCATGAACTTATGAACAACTAAGGATGGGCTCGAGTTCGAACTCGAAAAATTTTAAGCTTGATCTCGAGCTTTTATCGAGCAACTGTTAGACAATGAATGGCAAATGGTGAAGTAAATATATCTTTGTATATATGAATTTAATGCACATTAAGAACATAAATGTAATTAATGTTCGTATTACTTACAAACTTATCCCTAGTAACTACTATTTGGTTTGGAATTTGGATAATAAATGAAAGCTCGTTGTATAGTTGGTAGGAACAAGTTGTCATTTGAAAATTAACGAATAAATACATCTCACAAAAATTAAATTAAAATTAAAAAGTAAAATTAATTTAAAATATCTAATATTATTGATAAAATATTTAATTATTATATTATTCTTTATCAAAAAGGTTTAATTTAAATAAATGAGCCAATAAATAAAATAAAAATGTAAAAGTGGTTATTGGTTTGAAGTAGACTCTTTTATGTGAAGAGCTCATTTCCATTTTAATTGGTCCTGCAATGTTGAGCAAATTGCAAAAATATGAAAATAAATAAAATATCTTTGCCACTAATTGTTTGTTAACGAATTATCTTTCAATAAATTAAGAGCGATAAATGGTAAATTAAAAAAATACAATTATTACTTCATTGAAATTCTAAAGTTACTAACAATTTGGTAAAAATAAAATCCAAAACGACAAATAATATTATTATAAAAGTTACTGATGTTATGTTATTATAAGACGACGAAAAATAATTTAATTTTGAGATATAAATAAATCAAAGATGAGAAATATATCCGTCATGATGGTAAAAGCCATCGTATCCGAACATAATAGGATAAATCAAAACCCGACAAAAATTAGGTATGTATTTTATTGATCCCGCCAAAACCTAATTTTATTTTCGTTAAATGTTTAGGTATATAACAAATCTTTTCTAAAATGTTTTTTCCCCATTTATTATTAGATCATATCGATAGATAAAAGTATTTAACCGTAGCTCTCTCAATCCCAACATATTTGTCTCCTTGAGGCTTGAAGTAATATTTTTGTTCCCGAATTATTTATCTCTTTAGTATTCCAATAACCAATTAATTGTCACTAGGCCAAAACACACTTCTGGCGACGTTAAAATTTGCGACTAAATCCAAATCGTCGCAATTTTGCGACGATTCCTACTACATTAGTCGCAACAGTTTAAATCCCGCTTTTGACTCAAAACCTTGGCGACGAAACGCGAGTATCGTCGCTATGTTGCGTCGAATCGGTAAATAAAAGTCGCAACGAGAAAACAAAATAATTTTCACATATTTTTTAGACGAAAAAGCGATAAACGTCGCGAAAAGTAATTTTTTTTTATTTTTAAAGTATATGTTAGCGACGAAATGTAGATAATCGTCGCTAGGAGTTTGAAAAAAATATTTTTTTCTTCAATCCCTGCGACGAAATGCACGTCGTCGCAATTAGAATAATTTTTATTTTATGTATTATGTTACCGGCGACGAATTGTGACTAAACGACGCAAACAAATTGCATTTATTTCTTTTCCCGTTGCGTCGATTTAGGAAACAGTCGCAGTTAGAATAAATTATTTTCCTTTTATTATTTTTTAATAAATATTGCGACGAATATGTATATGAAACGTCGCAAGAATTTTCTCTTTCCCAAATTTTGGAGCCCAAATTGCTACGAATATATAAACGTCGCAATGGAATTATTTTTTTATTATTTTGTGGCGACGATGTATATTGAATCGACGCAATTAATTAATTTAAGATTTTTTTTTTCATTGTCGCGTCGATTCTGTGGAATTCGTCGCATAAAAGAATTGGGTTAAAAACCTAATTCGTTTCAGCCCAATTCTCCATTCTCTCTCTCTCTCCCCCTCTCTCTCTCTTCTCTCTCTCCGACTCTACCGTCGCCGGTGGCGGCGTCGTTCTGCCGGCGCGATTCCACCATCACCGGCCACCTAACTGCCCTAATTTCAATTTGTAATCTACGCCATAAAACTCCCCCCTTCTTTATCCCCCTCTCTCTCTCCCTCCATCTTTTTTCTCACTCTCTTGGGATCTCTGTTCCGGTGTGTTGCCGCCGCCTCTGCCGTTGCCTTGCCGCCGCCTCGTCTGTGAAAGCCCACCGTGTGCAGACTGTCGAGGTACCATTTTAAGCTTCTAATTGTGTGTGTGTGTGTGTGTGTGTGTGTGTGTGTGTGTGTGTGTGTGTGTGTGTGTGTGTGTGTGTGTGTGTGTGTGTGTGTGTGTGTGTGAAGAGGCGTAAATGTTTGTTGAATTGAATTTCATAACAGGTAGATATATGCATCAAATTGTGTGATATGTGTGTGTTTTTCTCTCTGAGTGAGTGTGTGTGTGTGTGAAAAGGTTTTCTTTTTTTGTAATTTGATTTTGTTCATAAACATGTTTTGCTGATTCCAGCAAATCATACAGTTGCGAAAAATCGGCTGATGCGAATCATAGAATATGTAAAAGAGCAGAGGTAGACAAATATGTGTCTGTGCGTGTGTGTGTGTGTGTGAGAATCTGGTTATTATTTGAGATTTTCTTGTGAAATAGACAAATGTGTGATGCCGGTAGAATTTTGGGGTAGCTAAGTCAAATACGCCATAGAAAAAGGTTCTTAAGTGAATTTATAAATTTTGTTCGTTTAGAATTTAATTGATTGACTAGATTTGTAGCTTGGTTCGTTGGATTTTACACCAGATTAATATGCATCTAGAATTCTGTAATAATTTGTGCTTTATAGATCTGTACTTTGTAGGTAATTATGCGTTTAAAAAAATATCTAAAAAAATCTGATTTTGGGGTGTATTTGGGGGTGTTTTTGCTGATTATGGGGTGTATTTGCTGATTTTCGGGTGTATTTGGGGGTGTATTTGCTGATTTTGGGATGTATTTGGGGGTGTATTTGCTGATTTTGGGGTGTATTTGGGGGTGTTTTTGGGGGTGTATTTGCTGATTTGGGGTGTATTTGGGGGTGTATTTTTGGGGTGTATTTGGGGTTTTCACTTTGGGGGTGTATCGTAACAGACTAAATACACTTATGAACAACTCTCTTTATTTGATAATGCACTTATGAACAACTCTCTTAATTTTGTTGACTTGTTGACTGAAGGTACTCATTGCTTTGAAGAAAGGAACACAACTAATCAAGTATAGCTGGAAAAGGAAGCGCAAGTTTTGCACATTTAGACTTTCTCGAGTAAGAAATTATCCTTTCCCTCACCTTGACCGATCAATGCTTGAACCGGCATCTTACAAGTCGTAAATCCGGCCGCTAGCTGCTGTCATTCGTCATCTGATTTACCAGATTGTTCATTATTAGACCTAATTAATAAAGTCGGTGCAGTTTTTGTGCAGTAAAAGTGATTATTGAACTCACATGCAGTACTGTTTTCGTAATTATATCCAAGTTTCGCATATGGATGCGCTGTGGTGATTTGTTTCAATCTCTCGCCGTGGATATTGCTTTTCGCCGTTTTCTCGAGCTCCTTCAGCCTCGCGATTTCTGCTTGCTTCTGTTCAACCTCCACTGCAAAAAAAAATTAAAATTAAAATAAAAAACAATTATATATATATATATATATAAAATGGTGATAATTAGTAGTTGAATGATATTTACGTACATTCGGCGAGTTTCGATTCGTTGAGGCGAATCGCGACGAGTTTTTGGAGCGATTCGTTTTCCTCCATCAACTCTTTTTTGTTTTCGATTTGCGTTTCAAATTGTGGGGTGAGAAATAGTATCAACTTCTACATAAATAAATTGCAAAATAAAACACAAAATTGATTATATTAAAAAATAAAAATAAATAAATAAATAAAATATCTTGAGGGCTTAATTTACTTCTAATTCTATCACCGTCTTCTCCATTTGATCGATGTACTTGACTTTTTTGATTCTAGATCTCTGAGCAGAAAGTCTATTGGATACCGTCCTATAAATAAATAATTAATTAATTAAAAAGAAAATCAAGTAATTAGTCTGCATGCGTGTCACATTAAATAAAATAAATAAATAAATAAATGAATAAATTAAAATTTACCTTCTGAGCTTCCTTTGATCCATGTTCTGGTCCAATCTCCGGCCATGCTTCAGTTCGTACTCGATTGCTTCGTCGAGCGTGAGAGCGGCTCTTGGATGAGTATCATTGGTTGGTGAAGTCAAGTTACTCGAGCTTGGTTTCTGCTGCGGAGATTCCGCCAATGGGGTCTCGATTTTCATGTTTTCTTCCCTATTCGGTGTCGGAATATTGCTAGTGGTGTCGGCTAATTTCGGGCAAGAATTCATAAGTCGAAAAATAATAAATTTCTGAAAAAATTACTATGATTTTATGCTGGCTTCGCTACTGAACAGTGAAGAGAGAGAGAGAGGGGTTTAGAGAGATAGAGATTGCACGTATGGAGGGAAGAATGTGTGAGTAGAGTGGCATATATATACACACATACTGCACATATACTCTAAGGTCCCGTTTGATTGCCAAGATAAGCCATGATTAACTAAATAGTTGGACTTAATTTGATGTTTGGTATCCTCAATAACTTGCCGGGTCGACCCGCCAAAATTATATAATCATGGTTTATCTTGTCTTATCTTGGCTTATCTTGCCTTTTAATGAGTTTTTTTTGTTGGACCTTTCAAGCTCCAATAAAATAATTGGGTCTCATTAGATTATTTAATCTTATCTTAGCTAATCTTATCTAGTCAACCAAACGGGGCCTAAAAGCACAAATGGACTGTTGCCAGCCATTTTTTGTCTTTATGTTATGATTTCACTTGTTATATTTTGAAATTTTTTATTATACCTTATTTTTTATATATGTAGAGCCTAAAAATACCAGAGTGCCCTTCGATGTACCCGGCTTAATTGTGTCGGACTTATTGGTTCGGAGTTAGCACTTTCGATAAATTTTTATTTTTTTTTCGAAAGTGGAAAAATGTTTCCGGTTCCATTTCGAGAAAAATCGAGAATTGGAATAAGAATACTTGCTCCGAAACCGAGATTTTTTTTTGTTTGAAATCGGCGGAACTCGATAAAATTCAATTTTTGTACCACCTAAATATAAAATACATGATAACAGTAATATTAATAGTGCCATCTTTGGGGCAAAATAAAAGTTTACATAATTATTTTTGAAAATTAAAATAGGACCTGAATTCCAAAACTTTTATATATATATATATATATATATATTCTAATTTCAATCCAAAATATCGCAACGGATTTGTAACGAAAAGTATTGTTCCAAACGGAAAATTCTGAATTTTTTTTTGCTAGCTTACACAGTTAAAAATAGGGGTGTAAATGAACCGAGCTCGCCAAATTTTTCGAGCTCGAGTTCAGCTCATTTTTTTTAGTTTTACATAATATCTATATTATTTGTTGTTATTAATTATTTATATGATACTAAAAAAATTATAGACTAAAAAGTAAAACTGATATTTATTTTTAATTTTTTATATGTATATTTTATTATATGTATATTTTATTATACTATGATTATAAATATTTTAATATTACATAACAGTTATATTTATTAAAGATATAAAAAAGCTCACGGGCCATCTCATGAGCTTATATGGACAAGTAAGGATGGGCTCGAGTTCAAACTCGTCTGAAAGCTCAAGCTCGGACCCAAAAAATTCAAACTTTTGTCAAGTTGACTCATCGAGCTCATGAGTCGGTTCAGCTGATTTACAACCCTAGTTACACCCCTAAGACTTGTAAAATCAGCTGTTAGAAAATGAATGGCAACTGGTAAAGCAAATTTCTCACGTTTGACAACAATTGGCAACTGGTGAAGTAAATTTATTTTTGTATGTATGAATTTAATGCAAATTAAGAACATAAATGTAATTAATGTTCGTATTACTTACAAACATATCCCTAGCAACTACTATTTTGGTTGGATAATAAATTAAAGCTCGTTGTATAATTGGTAAGAACAAGTTGTCATTCGAAAATTAACGAATGCATACATCCCTTAAAACTTAAATTAAATTAAATGGTAAAAATTACTTTTAATTTTCTAATTATATTATTGCTAAAAGTGTTAATTATTTTATTATTATATATTATTCTTTTTCCAAAAGGTTGGATTTAATCCAATAAAGAAAATAAAAATGTAAAAGTGGTTATTGGTTTGAAGTTGACTTTTTTATGCAAAGAGTTGAAAGAGTCAACCATATTTCCCACATTTCCATTTCCATTTTGCAAATGCTTTTTGAAAGTGATTATGCGTTTTTTTTCTTCTTTATAATCTCTTTTTAGGTGTTTGTAAAATCAATGTTTGCTTTTGTTTTTCTTAAAATAATCTGTTTTAAGCTATTTTTTTAAAAGCACCCCTAACCCTACTTTTTCAATTTTAGTTCATTTTCCGAAATATTTGCAAACACCTCCAACTTTTAGAAATAAACACTTAAAACTAACTTAAATCACAATCACTAGCTTCTGCTTTTAAATAATCATTTGCAAACACCACATTAATTGTGTTGCGATGTTGAGTAAATAGCAACATGCATAACTAACTAAAATACGCTTATTATTAATTATTTGTTAACGAATTATCTTTCAATAAATTAAGAGCGATGGCAAATTTGAAAAAAAATACACATTAATACTCCATTGAAATTCTAAAGTTACTAATAATTTGGTAAAAATAAAATCCAAAGCAACAAAAAATATTATTTTAAAAGTTAGTGATATTATATTATTATAAGACGACGAAAAATAATTTAATTTTGAGATATAAATACATAAAAGATGAGAAATATACCCGCCGTGATGGTAAAACCCATCATATCCGAACATAATAGGATAAATCAAAACACGACAAAACTTAGGTATGTGTTTTATTGATTCCGACAAAACCTAATTTTATTCTCGTTTAATGTTTAAGTATATAACGAATCTTTTCTAAAATATTTTTTTTCCATTTATTATTTGTTATCGATAGATAATTAATAATATTTAACTGTTATTCTCTCCGTCCCAAAATATTGTCTCTCTGAAGCTAATAGTTATGTCCCGAAATATTTTTCCTTTTAGTATTCTAATAACGCATATATTGCATTTTATTTCAATATTGCCCTTTATCGCACTTAAAAAATCAACCAAAGAATTCATACTTGATAGATCTTTATCTATATAGTTCAATAATATACATTGCACATTTTACTATCAATTACTTATTGGATTCCACCACCCATTTTTTTCTGACTCGAGTAACTTTGTTTAAGGATAAACAAGAAAACATATAAATAACCATTGATTGTGGTGTTTCTGGCAATTTCAACCGGAATTGATCGGCCGCCGAACTTTATATGCAGCTTTAATCTACTCGCAGCCGATGATTCGGAATCCATTGTTTGCTTTCTTAGCTGCTCGGTGACAAAAACGATGTGGTTCTGGAGCAAATTATTTCGTGAGATTTATGGAGTCCGAAACCAGAACTCTTTTTACATGAAATGAGAGATCCTATTCAATTTCAAAACTATTTTATATTGTTATTGGGGAAATTACAGTTTCATCCCTCACATTTTCACCAATTACATATTTGGTCCACCATGTTCTCAATATAGACACTTGGTCCTTCAACTAATTTAACAATTTTTATCATTTCCGTCAATTTAATGTTAGTCTGTTAGTTCAGTGATGTGAACATGCTTGATTTCGTTAGTTTTAACGGAAAAAGTGACAAAGAGGACTAACAATGTTGAATGTTTGAAATATGAGGGACCAAATGTATTTTTTATGAACATGGAGGATCAAATATGAAATCAGTACAAACTTGAGGGGCAAAAACTTAATTTTCCCATTTTTATTGTTAATAATTAACAGTGGCGTCCTCATTATTTAACAGTGGGCTGAGTGGCCCAAAAGACTTCCTTTTGGACTTTTAATTGAAATTTGTATTCCAGACAGTCTCACCATTATTTAATAATAATAATAATAATAATAATAATAATAATAATAATAATAATAATAATAATAATAATAATAATAATAATAATAATAATAATAACAATAATAATAATAATAATAATAATAATAATAATAATAATAATAATAATAATAATAATAATAATAATAATAATAATAATAATAATAATAATAATAATAATAATAATAATAATAATAATAATAATAATAATAATAATAATAATAATAATAATAATAATAATAATAATAATAATAATAATAATAATAATAATAAAAATAAATAAATAAATAAATAAAATATTAATAATAATAAATAATGCAAAATAAATCGTCACGTTTCGAGTTTTGGCTTTCTATTTTTCTAATCCAACAATAATAATATGAATATGAAAGTCACAAAAAATATTCACTGTATTTACCTGCATTGTCATTAGCCATTGCTAATAGTAGGATGATTATTTAATTTTAATTATATTCAATTATAAAAAAAATGTTTTAGTAAGAATTTGTTTAATCATTTTATGTTTTAATATTTATTTTAAAAATATTATGTTAAAAATCATACACAAATTTTAAATTCAAAACCTTATACATTTATGGAATCGAGAAGAAAATAATTCAATTTTTACTTTTAACAAACCAAAATAATAAATTTTAAAGAAAAAAACGGAAAAGGGAAGAACACGCGCATATCAAGCCCGTGAAAGCCCGGAATTTAGACAATCGCAACCATCCATATATGGAATCTATATGAAATTTATCATAAACAATAAAACTACGTACAATCTACATGAGATTTATATCGTACTTACGTCATTTTTCGTGATTCTCAATAATGACCCTTAATCGGGTGATTTTGTTCGAATAATAAGGAGAATAAAAGTTAATGATATTAAATATACTCCGTTCTTTTTATTTTAGTTGTCGTTTTACAATAATGCCGATGCACAACATATTAAGAAAACTAATAAATGTAAATAAATTCTAGGAAAATATATAATAAAACGAGTAAAATAATTAAGAACGTAAGGATAAAATAAAAAAAAAAACAACTATAGTAAATATTTAATCGGAATTCAAAACCGACAAATAATAATTTCAAAAACAAAATTTTATCCAAAACGACAAATAATACATGAAAAAAATGGTGTAATAACATTTTTTGGCATAAGAAAATCGAAATTTTTAGATTCATCACTTTCTTTTTTCAGATGTGATGATTTTTTTTTTGTTCTAATATATATAACAAATTAAAAAAATATTCATCATATCTGAAGTAATTACATTTTTTGGCCTAAGAAAATTGAAATTTTTAGATCCATCACTTTCTTTTTTCAGATGTGATGATTTTTTTTTAAAACATTGTTCATATATATATATATATATATATATATACACTAGCTAGGGCGGAGTTATCCAACAATTGTTGTTGATATAATAAGCATGAAGACAAGCATTAAAGCAATTGTGACAAAATGCAAGGCACGCAAAAAGCACACAGCACATATCTCAACTAACTAACAATTATCCAAATTAATTACAAATTTATTTTAATGATAATTCAAAATTAATTCAAACATGCAGCCGTTGGTTCGACGTTGTTGAGTGCTTCAAAGTTGATGTATTGATCCGTTTCTTCATCTTTGTCGTCGTTGTCGTCGTCGCCTTGACCGGTCAACGCTTGAAACGGCATCTTACAAGTCGTAAACCTGGCCGCTAGCTGCTGTTGTTCGTCATCTGATTTACCAACTTGTTCATTATTATTAGACCTAATTAATAAAGTTGGTGCAGTTTCTGTGCAATAAAAGTGATTATTGAACTCATATTCAGTACCAATTTCGTAATTATATCCAAGTTTCGCACATGGATGTGCGGTGGTGATTTGCTTCAATCTCTCGTTTCGGATATTCCTTTTCGCCGTTTTCTCGAGTTCTTTCAGCCTCGCGATTTCTGCTTGCTTTTTTTCAACCTCCACTGCAAAAAAAAAATTTAAAAAAAAAAGTAAAAACAATTGTATATATTAAATGGTGATAATTAATAGTTGAATGATATATATTTACGTACATTCGGCGAGTTTC
This sequence comes from Erythranthe guttata, assembly GCF_056151865.1. Lineage (NCBI taxonomy): Eukaryota > Viridiplantae > Streptophyta > Magnoliopsida > Lamiales > Phrymaceae > Erythranthe > Erythranthe guttata. The sequence continues at coordinate 4,224,660 of NC_142536.1, forward strand.
GATTCGTTGAGGCGAATCGCAGCGAGTTTTTGGAGTGATTCGTTTTCCTCCATCAACTCTTTTTTATTTTCAATTTCGGTTTCAACTTGTGGGGTGAGAAATAGTACCAACTTCTACATAAATAAAGTGCAAAATAAAACACAAATTAAAATTGATTATTTAAAAAATTAATAAAAAATAAACAAATAAATAAATATATTGAGGGCTTAATTTACTTCTAATTCTATCACCGTCTTCTCCATTTGATCGATATACTTAACTTTCTTGATTCTAGATCTCTGAGCAGAAAGTCTGTTGGATACCGTCCTATAAATAAATAATTAATTAAAAAAATGTTAGTGTGCATGCATGTCACATTAAATAAAATAATTAATTAATTAAATAAAATGAATAAATTGAAATTTACCTTCTGAGCTTCCTTTGATCCATGTTAGGGTCCAATCTCCGGCCATGCTTCAGTTCGTACTCGATTGCTTCGTCGAGCGTGAGAGCAGCTCTTGGATGAGTATCGTTGGCGGTTGAAGCCAAGTTACTCGAGCTTGGTTTCTGCTGCGGAGATTCCGCCAACGGGGTCTCGATTTTTATGTTTTCTTCCATATTTGGTGTCGGAATATCGCTAGTGGCCGTGTCGGCTAATTTCGGGCAAGAATTCATTATAAGTAGTCGAAAAATAATAAGTTTTTGACAAAATTAGTATGATTTTATGCTGGCTTCGCCACTGTACAGTGAGTGAAGAGAGAGAGAAAGAGAGATTTAGACAGAGAGATATTGCACGTATGGAGTGAAGAATGTGTGAGTAGAGTGGCATATATATACACACACTGCACATATACCCTAAAAGCACAAATGGACTGTTGCCAGCCACTTTTTGTCTTTATGTTATGATTTCACTTGTTATATTTTGAAATTTTGGATTATTCCTTTTTTTGATATATGTAGAGCCTAAAAATACTAGAGTGCCCTTCGGTGTACCCGACTTAATTGTGTAGGTTGGAAATCGGATGAATTGGATCGGAGTTAGCACTTTCGATAAATTATGATATACTTTTTTTTCGATAGTGAAATAATATTTCCAGTTCCATTTCGAGAAAAATCGAAAATTGGAATAAAAAAACTTGCTCCAAAACTGAGTTTTTTTTTTTTTTGCTTGGAATCGGCGGAAATCGATAAAATTTAATTTTGTACAGTAACACTATAAGTGCAATCTTTGGGGCAAAATTAAAGTTTACATAAATATTTTTGAAAATTAAAATTGGACTTGAAATCCAAAACTCGTATTTATTCTAATTCCAATCCAAAAAGTTGCAACGGATTTGTAATGAAAAGTATTGTTCCAAACGGAAAATTCTGATTTTTTTTTTTTTTGCTAGCTTACACAGTGAAAAATAGGGGTGTAAATGAACCGAGCTTGCCAGATTTTTCGAGCTCGAGTTTGTGGAGCTCGAGCTCAGCTCATTTTTTTTAGTTTCACATAATATTAATATTATCTTTTATTATTAATTATTTATATGTTACTAAAAACATTATAGAATAAAAAGTAAAACTGATATTTATTTTTATTTTCGTATATGTGTATATTATTATATTATGATTATAAATATTTGAATATTACATAATATTTTTATTTATTGAAAATATAAAAGAGCTCACGAGTCATCTCATGAGCTTATGGACAAGTAAGGATGGGGTTGAGCTCAAGCTCGAGCTCAAACTCCAAAAATTCGAGCTTGATCTCAATCTTTTGTCGAGTCGGCTCATCGAGCTCATGAGTCGGCTCAGCTCATTTACAACCCTAATTACAGTCTTAAGACTTGTAAAATCAGCTGTTAGAAAATGTGGTAAAGCAAATTTCTCACGTTTGACAACAATTGGAAACTGGTGGAGTAAATTTATATTTGTATGTATGAATTTAATGCAAATTAAGAACATAAATGTAATTAATGTACGTATTACTTACAAACTTATCCCTATTAACTACTATTTGGTTGGATAATAAATTAAAGCTCGTTGTATAATTGGTAAGAACAAGTTGTCATTCGAAAATTAACGAATAAATACATCCATAAAAATTAAATTAAATTAAATTAAATTAAGTGGTAAAAATTACTTTTAATTTTCTAATTATATTATTGCTAGATGATTTAATTATTTAATTATTTTTTATCCAAAAGGTTGAATTTAAATACATTCGCCAATAAATAAAATAAAATTGTAAAAGTGGTTATTGTTTTGAAGTAGACTTTTATATGTGAAGAGTTGAAAGAGTCAACCGTATTTCCCTCATTTTCCATTTTAATTGTCTTGCCATGGTAAAAACCATCGTATCCGAACATAATAGGATAAATCAAAACGCGACAAAAATTAGGTATGTATTTTATTGATACCGCCAAAACCTAATTTTATTCTCGGAAAGTGTTTAGGTATATAACGAATCTTTTCTAAAATGTTTTTTTTTTTCATTTATTATTAGATATCGATGGATAATAGTATTTAATCGTAACTCTCTCCATCCAAAAATATTTGTCTCTTCGAAGTAATATTTTTGTTCCCAAATTATTTGTCTCTTTAGTATTCTAATAACCTATTAATTGTGTTTTATCTCAATATCGCTCTTTCAAATTAAAATTATTCCCAAATATAATATATATTCTAATTATTATATTTTGTATAAATATTTTTGATACATATTAAAAGTATGGAGAAATATGCAAAACCCCCTTCAAACCATAAATATTATAAGTTAAACCTATTTGACTTTTAAGATTTTTGCCCACATCCAAAGTCCAATCTTAATTAGTGAAACCCCCTCAACAACTGTGATAAGACGAAACTACCATCATCAGTAGTTTTTAAAATAATTTTAATATTTATTTTCCATAACCGTCTCACGTAATTGTAAGATTACATTAATTCTCTCTCCATATAACTCTCTTTCATTATCTCTCTCTTTTTCACGCAACTTCTCTCTTTTTTTGTTCTTCTTCAGCCCATAATCCTCCACCACTCGCCAATGGACACCACTCAGCCGCACACGGCGCCGGCGCCGGGTTTCGATTCTCCTTCCGAAGAGCGAACGAAAAAAGAGGAGAAAAATCAAGTTTTTGAGATGCAACAGTTTTCGTGCAGAGGCCAGATTGGAACATGTATCCGTCGGATCGGGTTGATATTTTTACGCAGAATTAGTAACACATAAATATAACTTATGAACGGTGGAGATCCGAATCAGACTTCTCTAAATAAAGATCGGATCTTAAAACTCGCTGCTGGTTTTTGTTACTGAATAATTCAGGGCAGCTAGATTAGACGCGTTTTTTGTATAATTGAACCGTTGGATGTGGCCGAAATTTGGATAACATATTCAGAGTATATATTTTTATATAATGTACGGAGGAGATTGAATTTGGTGCCCCTAGCTCCGGATATAAATTGTGAAAGTATCACAATTTGGTAGTCACATAGTAGTTACATTCTCATGTTTTTTTGTAGTGTTGCACATCATGTCGTCAACCTTGATGATTCTGTTGAAGTATGGAGGGTCGTTTGGGTGAAGATATGCCAGGGTAATTTTGTGTATGAAAACCTCGTCGACTCCCATCCCTCTGTCTCGTTATTTTTCTATCTTTATTTATGTATTTTTCGATCGTTTGGGTGAAGATATGCCAGGGTGATTTTGTGTATGAAGACATCATCGACTCCCATCCCTCTGTCTCGTTATTTTTCTATCTTTATTTATGTATTTTTCGATTTTTTTTCCAGATCTGAACAACAGTAGTAACATGACTATAGTCATATTCGAATATGACTATAGTCATATTTATGTATTTTTCGAATATGACTGTTCAAGTTGACTTCTAATAACAAGATACAAATTGTGATTTTTTGTATGCATGTTGATTGAATTGTTTTCGTAAATAATAGGGAATCTTCGTTGTTTTATATGATTTGGTAAACATGACTATGCCATATAATCGGAATTTTTAAGTTCAAAATGTAAAAAAACAACAATATAAAGAAAGAATATGACTACAATTTATAATCACATATAGTCATATTCAACTATAGTCATATTCGGCGTTTCAAACCTGTCGAGAAAAAAATTTCAATTTTTTATTAAAAAAAAATTTTTAAAAAAAATTGAAATAATATTTTTATTAAAAATATTAAAAATAAAAATAAATTAAAAAAATGGCTAAATAAAGTCCGGAAATAATATAAAAATAAAAAATACAAAAATATAGTCCGAAAATACTTTTTTTTTTATTATTTGGTAGCAATTATTTAGGAATGTGGAAGCTGATTTTTAGGAATTAAATAATTAAATTATTGTTATGGAAAAAGAGAAAAAAAGAATTATTGAGATAAATTATACTAATTAATCCTAATTAGCGGAATTTAGGTGCCTCGTTAATAGGAATTTTGAAGAATTAAGGTATGGACTTATCACCATTTTTTACCAATAGGAGGGGTGTATTGCTAAAGACCTCTAAAAGTATTTACAGCAAAATATAACTACATTTTCAAGTCACTTTTAAGTTTTAACCACTTCGTTAAAATGTGGCAATAATAAATAAATAATAAAAAAAATTAAAATTAAATATAAAAAAAATCCCTTCAGCTGTAATAGGTCCAAATTAAAACTTAAAAACATGTGGGCTTATTAGACTAGCCCATTAGCAAAGTGAATTAACAATCCATTACCATACTCGGAGCTAGAACCGACACGTGTCGTGACCCGACCCGTGGGTATATTCACTTTCTTGGTGGGACCATGAAAAGTTTATCTTTACTCTGAAAAAAAGTTTGACATTGACTCGAGTGCCTTTACTTTTTTCTTCCATTTAGGTCCAAAAAGTCTCAATACATAATAGTGGGATGCGGCATAATGTGCCATATATATAGCTCTAGTTCTTCTTGATTTGTCTTTTAACCAATTTCAATCGACAATCATCTAGATGTATTCACATTAAATCTATCTACTTATGTGTTACTTCATTTAAAATCAAATGACTTCCTTTATGTTTCCTTTTACTTATATTCTCCTTTTTTTTTTCTTCCCTTTTTTCCACTTTTAATTTTAATTCTCTTCTTCGTGCTGCACAAATACGACGGTTTATGAGATCCTACACCTGACGAAATACATTATGTGGTTTTAAGCTGTAAATCTGTATAAATAACTATACGCTAAGCACATATATACATAGTTAAGTATATTATTATGTGTAGATCAATGATGTAAAACGACTTGATGTATTTCATCATGTATGTAAGTTCTACGAAACTCAAGTACGTGTTTGGGATTTCCACGTTAAATGGATTGATGCTGAGACATAGAATAGAAATACCTATTTTCACATTCAATAATTTAGGTCTATATAGGCTTTTTTTTTTTTTTTCTAATAAAAAATTGCATGAGAATATTTGTGATCACTAACATATCTAGCAAATGATACGAGGACAAAGACAAGTGCAAAGTCAATAATACAAGATATTCTCAAATCAAATAAAATACTATTCTTACAATTTTAAGTTGAGAGATTAGAATATAAAAATTAAAATGTGATGTACAGTTTTAATAAGTCCAAAATACAACTCATCTACAAATAAATAATCTAATGGGTCAGTCTCATTAGTTTATAGCAATAAGCACATTAAGATCTTAAACCCAGTTTAGAGTTATTTTCTAATAAGAATCCTACTAATACGTTACTTTTTCTCAGACTTCTCTAAAGTCGCCTGAGCACATCAATTAACTCAAGCATCAAATGAGTTTCGATCGGATCAATCCCGACTTTGTTACATGTGCTCATCCCATAAGCTTAGGACTTTATAAGCTTATAACTTTAGCAAATGACTTGAGCTTAGGTTCGTTAGTTTTCGACATCTCTCTACATGGTTACACATTCAATATCATCCGCTCGTGACAGTGAACCGACTTTTCATATTCCACTTTAATATTCTACTATCAAAGAAAAAGAAGAGAAAAACTTAAGATTAACTATTGCAAGTGGTAAAACCGAAAAAGTGAAAGAAATTGAAGAGTACTATATGTATGGGAAAATTATAGTTTTTTTCTCTCAAGTTTGCACTTATTTCACTTTTGGTTCCCTGTGTTCACAAAAAAATACATTTGGTCCCTCACGTTTCAATAATTTTACGCTTTTGGTCATTTCCGTCAAATTACCATTAGTAGGTCAGTTAAGTCATTGAGGGGCACACGCTTTATTCCGTTAGCTTTAACATAAATGACTAAAAATGCTGAATTTTTGAAACATGAGGGACCAAATGTATTTTTTGTGAACACATGGGACCAAATATAAAACCGGTGCAAACTTGTGAGGCGAAAATGTATATATAATCCAATATTGATACATGATAAGTATTTTTGCTTAAAAGGACCACCAGAAAACCCTGTGTGGACTAACATGATTACCTTCTGGTGCGAGCGAATACAGAGTACACTTCCATGGATGAAATTCAAATCAATTTCTTATTACAATTTATTTATTTAAATATTAATAAAAAAATTAAAAGATCTGATGAAGAATCTATGCTCACCATTTGCTTATGCTGATTTTGGGCCCCACCAACAAAAATTCCTCCCCTTTTCCTTTTTTTTTCTTCAATAAATAATTCTTAACCTCCTCAAAGCTTCAATCTTTATTAATAATTATTGAAAACAACAAAAAAAAGAAATACAAATCTCTTTCACCCAAAAGGGCCAAATTGATTTGTTTAAAGAGAAAAAAAAATACCCATTCTGGGAAAATATATTATTTAATTTCTAGTAATTTTTTTTTTTGAATTGTTTTATACATATTACTGATCAGATAGATAGATACATACATATATATATATATATATTTATTTATACGGATAAGCTTGCCGGCGATGCCGACGCCGGTGGGCGTAGCCCGCCAATTTTTGGCTGAGGCGGCGGCCGCTGTTCTGGACGACGCCGTGGGGGTGGCGAAGCGGCGGAGCCACTCGCAGACGACGTCGACGCACATCGTGTCCGCCCTACTAGCCCTACCTTCGTCCACACTCCGCGAGGCCTGCACACGCGCCAGGAGCTGCGCGTACTCTCCACGCCTCCAGTTCCGAGCTCTGGAGCTCTGCGTCGGCGTCGCCCTCGATAGGGTTTCGGTGTCCAAATCCGCCGTCGACGAGCCGCCGATCTCGAATTCGCTGATGGCGGCGATCAAGAGATCCCAAGCCAATCAGCGGCGCCACCCCGAAACCTTCCACCTGTACCAGCAGCAGCTGAATTCGAACCCCCAAAACCCTCCTTCAATTTCCGCTGTGAAAGTTGAGCTGAAGCATTTCGTCATGTCTATATTGGATGACCCGATTATCAGTCGGGTCTTCGGCGATGCGGGTTTTCGGACCCAGGAGATAAAGCTAGCAATTATAAACCCTCTCACCATTTCAAGATTCTCATCCACCAGCTACCGCCCCCCTCCCCTGTTTTCGTGTAGTGTGACTGATTTCGAACAGAACAAACGCCGCCATAGTTTCCCCTTCTCCGAAATCGCCACTACAGCAGAAAAAACCGACGACAATTCCAGAAGAATCGGCGAAATTATTTCGAAGAAGAATCATAGAAACCCGTTGCTCATCGGCGTCTACGCGAGCGATTCGTATCGAAATTTCGCAGATTCTTTGAAGAGGGGCGAAACCGGAGCACTCCCCAAAGAAATCGATCGGCTGAATGTGGTTTCAATCGAAAACGAGATTTCCGAGTGTACCGATGGAAATCCGAGCAAAGAGACGATGGAATTGAAGTTTAAGCAAGTGGACGAAATGGCGGAGGATTGCCAAGGGTCCGGAATTATTTTAAGCTGTGGGGATTTCAAGAAGTTTGTGGATGCGGAATCTTTCGATATTGTAAATTATATTGTTTCGAATTTGAAGAGATTGTTAATCAACCGTGTCGGAAAATTGTGGTTGATTGGATTCTTGGCAGGTGATGACGATTATAAGAAGCTATTAGTTCGGTTTCCTTCGATTGAGATGGATTTGGATTTGCATCTTCTGCCCATTACTTCTTCGTCTTCCTCCGTTGGAGGGAAGTGTTTTCAATCCAGGTCAGAGTTCCGTTTCTTTTTTTCGTATACGGTTTTCCGCTAGCTTTTTGTATGTACTTAATGTGTTCGCGCTGAATAATTGTACGTTTGTCGTTTTTCTCGTTGTTTGTCTACTACCAAATGTTCACATTTGGTACGTTTGTACGTGTTTATTTTCACGTCGTTGCATCGAAATTTGTACATGGATTCTGAATCCGATCAAAATGATCACAGTTGCATCCTCGTATACTTGCAGCTTGATGAGGTCGTTTGTTCCGTTCGGTGGATTCTTCTCTATGCCATCTGAGCTCGAAAGTCAATGCACCACCACCGCAACTGCCGCAAAACCCTCGAATTTATTTTGCAACTCGTGCAATGAAAAGTACGAGCAAGAAGTATCTGTTATTACAAAGGGAGGTGTATCAACCGATTCAGTTTCCGACAGGCAATCGGTTGTAAATCTACCTTCTTGGCTGCAAATTAGTGAATGTGAAACAAGCAAGAGATCTCACACAGTAGAGGTTCGTCACTCTTTAAATCCTAACCCGATTTTTTGAAGTCAGCTGAGTTCAAACATAGAGTTTTTTGCAATTAGTATCCCTATGTGATATTGAATTGTTAAAAAACTACCTCATGTTATTATATTGGTAAAAGAAAACCCTATGATTTTACTTTTTTGAACAGTTAGTACCCCTGTTTAGGGGGCTGTTTGCTAAAAAAATTGAACACGAGGGGCAAGTTTCTTAGCGTTCGATATAACACAGGGGTACTAATTGCAATAAACCCTTAAAAAATACACAACTTAATACTATTTACGTAGTTGAGTTGGTGAGAGAGATGTTATGTGAACATCCCTCTGTCATTTCAGTGCAGGCTAAAGAAGACAAATCTGTGTTCGATGCCAGAGTGGCGGCCTTGCAGCGGAAATGGAGCGACATCTGTAAGAAGCTTCATAGCTCTTCGGCATCTCAAGAGAATATTCCATCTTTTATGCATCTTCCTTTACGGAAAGATACTGCTGTTGCGGGTTCTTTATTAAATCGAAGCAGAACAGATGATTTAAATCATTGCATGCCGAAGCAAAATATTCCGGAACATGCTGTGAATGCACAAAACTCGTCGCCTTTTCAGCAAAAGATGAGCTCTGATTTATCTCTTGCCACTGATTTGACGCTCGGAACAGGTTACGGTTCTGCTGAGGAATGCAGAAGAAAACCCAATTTGCAAGAAGATTATTACAATTTGCATGAGAAAACGAAAACACCCAGTGAAGTTTCTCAATCTTCTTCATCTTGCTCACGTAATCTTGAAAAACAGATTTATTGTGCAAAAGAACTCGAGCCCGAATGGAAGCTTGTAGCTGAAAAGGTCTATTGGCAGATGGAAGCCATTCAAACTATTAGTCGAACAGTGTCGCGTTGCAAAACTGGAAACAGGAGAGATATTTGGGTCGGCTTTATGGGACCCGATAAAATTGGTAAGAGAAAAATAGCTGCCTCGATTTCTGAGATAGTATTTGGCAGAAAAAACGAAAGCTTTCTATCTTTGGATTTGAGTCATCAGGGTATGATTATTAGCCCTTCTAACTCAGTTGTTGATTTTTACGACTCCAAATATCACAAACCGAAGAATGGGAGTGGGAGAAAAATGATAATTGATTATCTTGTCGAAGAAATAAGCAAGAATCCTAATTCGGTTGTGCTTCTTGAAAATGTGGACAAGGCGGATATCGTGGTTCAAAATAGTTTATCCCAAGCAGTCAAAACGGGTAAAATTACGGATGCGCGGGGCAGGGGCATAAACGTAAATAACACCATATTCATCCTTGCATCGACGCTAGTCCAAAAGGGTAGTAGTCAAGATCCGTCTTTCGGCAAAGGTGGTGCATGCGAATTTTCAGAAGAGAAAATATTACAGGCCAAGAATTTCCAGATGCAAATTGTACTAGCATCCGTCGGTGATGGGATTCACCACACGAACAAGAACACGGCAAACGTTTCGGTTTCTAATAAGAGGAAATCAATCGGCGACGAATCGAGCAATACTGACGAGGTATCAAAGCGTGCTCGTAGTAAAATATCCAGATCCACCGTTATTGACTTGAACTTACCTCTGGAGGAGGATACGGACGACGACGATGATGTCATTGATGATGTCATTGATGATGGCATTGATGATGGCACGTGGTTTGAAGAATTGCATGAGCATGTTGATGAAAACGTGACCTTCAAATCATTTGAATTCGATTCTCTTGCTCGGAAAATACTGAAGGAAATCGACGTGCGGTTAAAAAAACTAGCCGGGGGTAGGGTTTGGCTAGAAATCGATAGGGAAGTAATGCTTCAAATAATTGCAGCGGGTTTTTTAGCAGACTGCGGAAAGGCGTTGGGTGATTGGATTGAGCAAGTTCTTTGTCGGAGTATAGACAAAGCCATTCAACGGTGCGGTGTTGCTTCTGATGTTGTAGCGAAGTTAGTACACTGTGACGGCCTTGCTGTGGAAACGCCGGCCACTGGAGTTTGCCTTCCGGCGAGAATAAATGTGAAGTGATAGTCCCTCTTTTTTTTTTTTTTTTTTTTTTTTTTTTTTTAATGTATGCTGTAACTTTTGTACAATTGTACTTGTGTCAATATGTAAAACCTAAAACTAGTGTCTAGTTGAGCTATATAATAATATGCATTAGTGTTGTTTTTTCACAAATCTACAATTGTTTACTATCTTCCCAATCATCAAGAAATGACCATTTATTAATATTTATAAAGCGTAAATTACGGCTATCTGTGAGGTAAGGTCAAAGTACAAAGTGTCCTTATATTTGGATTATTACAAATTATCCTTTTAACTGTGAATTTTCTTACACGTCCATCTTTGCGGTTTCAAATTTAATGGAATTTTCTAGATTATGTTGAATATTCTTCAGTTTGTACCCCATTCAGTTCCACATTGAAATAAGATAATCATAAGATGTTTCTCTTAGCTTGTAAATATTAGATTATAGTGCATCTGAAACTGTATTTTTTGGATAAAACGAGTACAAACTAGAGAACATTCCACGGAATGTAGAAGATTTTGTTGACTTTAACAGCATAAAAATGGACGTGTAAGAAAGTTCGTAGTTGATGAGTGAATGTAGTTGTGATTGTAATACTTTGTTTTGAACCCGAACCCGAACCCGGATATGACCCATCAACAATTAGATTTTAAAATTAATAAATTAATATTGATAATAAATAATTACATAGTATGTGTTGAATTTGAATGCCTATCAAAGTCCACTCTTCTGTTGAGACAGACTACGTGTTACGACATTAGGAGTGGCAACAGTATTCTTGTGTTATCACAGTAATTAACCTACTAAAAGCAGAATAAAAACACAAGAATTTAATGTGGTTTGGATACAAACGTACCCTACATCCACGAGGACTTGCAAAACTAGTTCAGATTTATGTGTACATTAATAGGACTTAATAAAACACTAAAGACTCCCTCTTTATGTGATACGCCGTTCTTGCACACGACTCGAACTTGTTGATAATCAAAGCAATTCCTCCTCCGCACTCTTGGATTTCCTCCAATGTTGAACTTCCTTCAAACGGCGGATCGACCTCTCCCGAGATCTTTTAAGCACTTCTCCCGAAACGCCGATCTTCTTTATGGCCTGGTAGAAGAAACCTGTTCTGTTGCCACACCTGCCGTGCAGACAGGGCTGCAGCACGGGCTGCACCCTTCAAAGCCTTTATGCTGGGATTTTTCTTATTAAAGTTCCATCGGACTCATATGAGGTTGAGGGCCTTATATAGGCACGAAATCCACCACCCTAAACCTAACTTGAGCCATAAGAAATCAATTAACTAGGTAATAGAATCCTAGTCGATTTCTATTTCTATTCTAGATAAGTACAAAAGATACCTAACTAGAATATAATACATGGAAATAAATCTAAGTCCTAATAAAAATATTACAAGAATAGGACTCTAATTAATTCCAAAATAAACATGGAAAACAAATCTTTGCCAATCTTTAATTTCCACGTATGGCGGATTTCTTCAATCTTCACAAATAGAAATCTCGTGCCAACAATCTCCCCTTTGGCATAGATTGGTTAGAATCCATGTTTAACAAGAACTCCCCCTGCAGATGAGATTGTTGAATTTGAATGCCTATCAAAGTCCACTCTTCTGTTGAGACAGACTACGTGTTACGACATTAGGAGTGGCAACAGTATTCTTGTGTTATCACAGTAATTAACCTACTAAAAGCAGAATAAAAACACAAGAATTTAATGTGGTTCGGATACAAACGTACCCTACATCCACAAGGACTTGCAAAACTAGTTCAGATTTATGTGTACATTAATAGGACTTAATAAAACACTAAAGACTCCCTCTTTATGTGATACGCCGTTCTTGCACACGACTCGAACTTGTTGATAATCAAAGCAATTCCTCCTCCGCACTCTTGGATTTCCTCCAATGTTGAACTTCCTTCAAACGGCGGATCGACCTCTCCCGAGATCTTTTAAGCACTTCTCCCGAAACGCCGATCTTCTTTATGGCCTGGTAGAAGAAACCTGTTCTGTTGCCACACCTGCCGTGCAGACAGGGCTGCAGCACGGGCTGCACCCTTCAAAGCCTTTATGCTGGGATTTTTCTTATTAAAGTTCCATCGGACTCATATGAGGTTGAGGGCCTTATATAGGCACGAAAATCCACCACCCTAAACCTAACTTGAGCCATAAGAAATCGATTAACTAGGTAATAGAATCCTAGTCGATTTCTACTTCTATTCTAGATAAGTACAAAAGATACCTAACTAGAATATAATACATGGAAATAAATCTAAGTCCTAATAAAAATATTACAAGAATAAGACTCTAATTAATTCCAAAATAAACATGGAAAACAAATCTTTGCCAATCTTTAATTTCCACGTATGGCGGATTTATTCAATCTTCACAAATAGAAATCTCGTGCCAACAGTATGTATATTAAATAATTTAAATTTGGTTATAAATTTAATGATAAATAAATTAATGAATTTTCTTTATCCCAAACCAATGTTAGTTAGTAATAAAATGGAATTGCTTTTTGAATTAAAAATTAAATAAATCTTAAAACAAATCCCTCTCTCAGTAGTCAGTAAAACCAAACACACACACACACACACACACACACACACACACAGAAAGCTCCACAATCATCAAAGACGAAACAATGGCGAAAATTGGGAGACAACTCCTCATCGTTGTGCTGCTCTTTCTTGCCATAGCAGTCTCTCAGGTTCTTCTTCCTTTCATATTTTATTTTCACTTTCTTAGGTTACGAAATTTCACAATTTATTTGAGATTTGATGTTTTAAACTCCTGATCCTGATTCATCCGATTCAAATATTGAAAAAAACAATCGACCTGGTTTCTGATTTGCTGTATGATTTGAGAAAAAAAGCGGAGAATCTTATGTTAAGAAGTGGGTCGATTTTTCTTCCCGATCTAGTAACTATAGATCTTCACCTTTTCCGTACTGTTTTTTTTTTTTTTTTCCTTTTGATCAATGTAATAGCATCTCTCCTTCACCTAGGGTTTGTTGTATTTGTTGTGTTTTCATCTTGAGTGTATCCCTTTTTCCTGCAGGCAAAAAAAGCACATGAAGATTTGAAGGAAGTGACTCAGAAGGTTTACTTTGATATTGAAATCGATGGAAAACCGGCCGGTATGCTCTAAATCTCCAGCTGTCCCGCTTTTTCCTCGTTTTTTCGTAGTTTAAATACTTATAATTAATTGATGAAGTAGATTTGTTAATTTCAGAAATATCTTGTTTGGGCATGTGTTGCGACGTGCTTCGTTTGTGTACTTGTAACACACGCACTTGGCAATTAATGTGGTTGTAGTGTAGCGTTGTTTGCTTGCGTTGACCTAATAAGTGGAGAGAATCTGTTATTTATGAAATGGGTTATCTAAAATCGGTTTAAATGTATTTGTAGATGTTTAATGGACGAAAGGTTAGGATGAGAATACCTAACGCTGAATAAACTACTTGATCAAGTTGGCAGAGAAATATGTGGATGTATATCCGAAGTTCTTATCGTAAAAATATATCCGCTGAGGCTATTTTATGTGGAAGTACACGTTTTATAGTTCATAAATGTGTAAATATGAAGAGGATATCTTCTGAATCGATTATAAATATTTTGTAGTTTCGGATCCTCAGGCTTAACGACTTTTCTTTTCTTTCCAGGTCGCATTACTATAGGTCTGTTTGGAAAAACAGTTCCCAAGACAGCAGGTATAAACTAGCATTACTGCATCACTGGTCAGTAGTCACTGAGTTCTTTGGATTTTACGTACTGATTACTTTGTCGTTTTCTTTTCTCTTGCAGAAAACTTTAGAGCCTTGTGCACAGGTATAACGATGGCTCTGTTTTCTATGTTTCTATAGAGCTGCTTTAAGTTGGATTAATTGCTAAGTTTAATACGTTAAATCATTTGTCAAAGCGTTAAATCATCTTGATGTCGATAATTGAACAAATATGTTAAATCTCTTACTAGAGGGTGTAAATTGCTGCCAGAGCAGCAATTATTTGTGTAACTAATAAATGATTTTTATTTATTTACCGTTTTTTCCTAATATTTATGCATATTCAGGAGAGAAAGGTATTGGCAAACACGGAAAGCCTCTGTATTACAAGGGAAGCAAATTCCACAGAATCATACCAAGTTTCATGATTCAAGGAGGTGACTTCACTCTAGGTGATGGAAGAGGCGGTGAATCAATTTACGGAGAGAAGTTTCCCGATGAAAATTTCAAGATCAAACACACTGGCCCTGGTATTTACTATATCTCTTATATGTACAAAAAGAAAACGGAAAAGTTAGATAACGTTCATTTGGCAATGCATTTACCTATTTTGTGCATCTTTTCAGGGATTTTGTCCATGGCAAATGCCGGGCCTGATACAAATGGTTCCCAGTTTTTCATCACAACTGTGACAACAAGCTGGTAACTACCTACTTCTCCCCCCCAACCCTCAACCCCCTATATGGAATAGTATATTTTAGAGTCAATTACAATGAGGTATAGCTAAACTGATAAAAACTCTTGTGTTGGTGGGGTCCACAGGTTGGATGGGCGACACGTTGTCTTTGGAGAGGTGCTGTCTGGAATGGATGTGGTGTATAAAATAGAAGCTGAAGGTAAGCAGAACGGAACACCGAAAAAGAAAGTTGTTATTGCAGAGAGTGGTGAACTTCCCTTGTAAGAATATCTATCTATATATTAGACATTCTGCGAGTGAACTTATCTAGTGATCGGAATTTCATCAAGTTACAATGTTTTTGTGAGCATGAACGCTTCAAAATCAAATCGAGAAACCTTGTACTGTCTGAAGCTGAATAGGTTCATCTTCTTCGTTTTTATGCTTTCGTATCTAGTACTTGACCGTAAGTTAATCCTTCGTTGTATTTCTCAAACTTACACATTTTGTTTGTTCCCTTATCATATGACATGGTGACATTTTTTCTTCTGAGTTCATATTTCATTTATATGATTCTTTAAGCAAGTGCCAGCTTCTCACTTGCACTTGCTCATCAATAATTTTTCTTTTTGACCCCCAAATATATACTTTCGAAAATCTTGGATGAAAATTATAGAGGAAAATAAATGAATTAATTTTAATATAAAAACCCAATTAGATGAATTTAATCACAACAAATTAATTTGTTAGTTATAGCTTTAGATTTTTGAGTGAAGCATCATTTTCTTTCTGAACTGAAGTGCTGCAATTTGTTTTGGAATTGTGTAAATGAAAGAGGAAAGAAAATGAAGGATATTTTTGCAAATTAAAGTAACCAAGTAGACATCTTATTTATTATTGGCCAAATTACGGCTACCCCTGAAGTATGATCAAATTACGAAAAAATTCTTCTAGTTTGGGTAATTACAACCACCTCCTCAATTATCTATTATTTTACAAAAAAAACACCTTTCAGTAGATATATTTGACATTAAGGATGAATGTGTAAGAACATACACAGTTGAGGAGTATAATTATAATTACTTAAATATGAGGGACTTTTTCGGTAATTTAGTAGGATATTCGTATAATATGTGGCGATTGTTATCAGTTTGGATTCTTTCACTGACACGTGTCGAAGCAGTAACCAGTACCTGAAATAAAATATCACAGCAATATTTCAGTGCTCTCACTATATATTTATATTTGAATAAATAAATGAAACAAAAAATAAAAAATAAATAAATAAATAAATGAAAGGCAGCCAATAAACCGTTGAGCTATCTCAGCCATGAACACCAGCAGAGCTCTGCTGATTTCCTTGTACTCTGCTCCAAAAACCCACCTCCAAATTTCCCCCAGAGCCACCTTTCTCCCCAACTCCGGCCTCTTATTACAGTTATGCCCTTGCCAGAGGGCCCACTTCCGCCCCATTTATCTCGGGAACGGCCTGAGTTGGAGGGTGAAGAGCGGCAGAGTCCGCGCCGATGTGAAGTCGGAGCCGTGCGACATTGCCGAATCGCCGCCGGATTCCGTTCAGTTCGGCAAAGTTTTCGCCACGAGTATTGTCGACGATGACGACGATGATGGTGACGTCACCTCCGCGGCGGTTCCGTGGTGGGAACAGTTTCCGAGGCGTTGGGTGATTGTGATTCTCTGCTTCTCAGCTTTCCTACTCTGCAATATGGATAGAGTAAGCATGATTGTTGAAAATATTTGAATAATATATGATTTAATTAGAGAATTGCGATACTTAAAAAAAACCAGATGCTGTGGTGCAGGTAAATATGAGCATCGCAATTCTTCCAATGGCGTCGGAATCTCATTGGAGTATGACAACTGTTGGTTTGATTCAATCCTCTTTTTTCTGGGGTTACCTTCTTACTCAGGTGTGATTCATTGAAGATAGCCTTTATTTACTTGTCCTTATGAACACTGTTTCTACATGAACGATTGAGTGTTCAGTTTTGCAGTATTTTTATGTGCACACCACGTGTTTGATGTATTGTTTAAGAGTATTAGCAGGGTTTTTCTGATTATATTTATGGGATGGAGAGCTCAGATTGCAGGTGGTATATGGGCAGACACTGTTGGAGGCAAGTTTGTTCTAGGGTTTGGTGTGGTGTGGTGGTCTATAGCAACAATACTCACACCCATCGCCGCGAAACTCGGTTTGCCCTACTTGCTCGTCGTTCGTGCTTTTATGGGCGTCGGTGAGGTCAGTAACCATTTACTCGTCGTTCATGCCATTCTTGATTTTTTTTTTTCTTTTTTTTTTTTTTGATTGATAAGTAGTTCTTTAATTTTTTTTGCAGGGTGTTGCAATGCCTGCCATGAATAATATACTGTCGAAATGGGTACCTGTATCGGAGAGAAGTAGGTCTCTGGCGCTGGTTTACAGTGGTATGTATCTTGGCTCTGTAACCGGTCTTGCATTTTCACCTATGTTGATCCACAAATTTGGCTGGCCGTCTGTTTTTTACTCGTTCGGCTCTCTCGGCACTGTTTGGTTGGCTCTGTGGCTTAACATGGTGAGGATTTCTTTTTTTACTCTTATAGCTTTTTGAATTAAGAATTTTTTTTTTATAATTTTTTTCGATAATGGAGGGCTGTTACATATTACATAAAATGATCCATAGGCACATAGTTCGCCTCTTGAGGACCCTAAACTGCTGCCTGAAGAAAAGAAGCTGATTCTTCGAAACTCTTCTTCGAAGGAGCCTGTGAAATCTATACCGTGGAAATTGATATTATCGAAGCCACCTGTGTGGGCCCTGATTGTGTCGCATTTCTGTCATAATTGGGGCACGTTTATCCTTCTTACTTGGATGCCAACTTATTATCACCAGGTATTATTTAATTGATTTTTGGTTACGCTTTTTAGTTGACTTTCCTTTGTGGTAACAGTGGAATATTGAATTGTATTTACTTCTTGAAGTACGGTACACATATTTCAATTCGTAATTGATATTATAAAGTAGACCGTGTTCGGTTTTTTACTATGAATTTCTTGTGCAGGTGTTGAAGTTGAATCTTACTGAGTCGGGACTGTTTTCGGTGTTTCCGTGGCTTACTATGGCCTTTGCTGCCAATTTGGGTGGTTGGATTGCAGATACTCTTGTCAGCAGAGGTGTATCTGTCACCACCGTTAGAAAGGTAACGTAATTAGCACTCTTTTTACTGCTGTCTATATTACGTATGTAAATTGTATTTATTAATCCGATATATTAATTTAATTTCATAAATATATGCAGATCATGCAGACGATTGGATTTCTAGGCCCTGCTTTCTTCTTAACTCAGTTGACACATATTGAGACCCCTACAATGGCCGTTTTGTGTATGGCGTGCAGTCAGGTTTGTTGTTATGCTGTGTCGAACAGTATCGAAATCCTCAGCGAAAGTGTAAAAATTTAAAAGAAAACTACTTCACGTCTATTACTCCATACACGTATTAATTCCTACCTATTTTTGCTTAATTATATATCACATCATACTATCGTAGCCATGAATTTTATCGAATATAGTATATCAAATAATATAGTCTTAGTTGTGTGTCGGTTTTTCAAATTGCTTCGATTTCCCTTAAGAGTTGCTTTTTATGCAGGGATTGGATGCTTTTTCACAATCAGGGTTGTATTCAAACCATCAAGATATTGCTCCTCGATATTCAGTAAGTATTTCCTGCAACAAAAAATGTATTTTTTTTATTATTACTATGTATTTATGATTTATTGATATGAAATTTTGACAGGGTGTATTGCTTGGTCTTTCTAATACTGCTGGAGTTCTGGCTGGTGTTTTTGGTACTGCTGCCACTGGTTATATCTTGCAACATGGTATGTGTGTGTGTGTGTGTGTGTGTGTATATATATCATCTCAAAGATTGTTATTTTTGTGATGTGAGATGTTGTGGTAAATCGAAGTTATTTAATTTTTTTTTTTTTTTTGCAGGGTCATGGGACGATGTTTTCCAGGTCTCGGTGGGGCTATACTTAGTTGGAACTGTGGTCTGGAATCTTTTCTCCACTGGAGAAAAAATCGTGGATTGAGAATCGAGCATTAATATATATAAATATGATGGTTATTTACTTCGTATATAGGGGTAACATGTGAAACAAGAGCCTTGAAACATAGAGCTTTCATCACATCAAAATCGAAAAGAAAAAAAAAAACCCATGCAAATGGGGGAAAGTAGTTGCTCTAAGAGTTGAATTTTGAAGGGCTCTTTTGTTCTTCTCTATTAGCTGATTTTGGTAGAGCGTAGATTCGAAGGCTCGTTTTTCGGCCTTCCAAGTTAAAACCTCCATAAGAACCGTGCACCCGACTCTCATTGGAATGAGCGTATATATGGAGGTATACAGCTTTAATATTGTATATAATTTACACACTGAAACTTCCTTGATTTTTAGTAGTATTCATTATTATCAAGGGTATAGCACCCATGTAAGTATACAAGCTTGGAAGCTTAATACATTGTTGCATTTGTCTCAACTCTGAACTGAATTTGAAACGGACAATATATATATATATATATATATATATATATATATATATATATATATATATAATAACAAACACACAAACAGATGTGAAAACTCAACAAACATCAAATGAACATGCATGCACACACACTGAACTTTAGCAAAAGTAATTAACGATGACTGCACACTATGCAGACATAGCAGCTTTGGGTGGTGGCGGCGCCACCAGCTCTCGTGGCTTCAGGTACACTTTGAGCCCATTCTTCATGAACAGAGTCAAAGACATCTTCTGCTCGACGGGGTGGCCGGGAACCAGCGCCACCCTGTAACGGAGGAGGACCGCCGCCGCAACAGACTTCATCTGCAGGTAAGCCAAGTCCTTCCCCAAGCAAGTCCTCGGCCCTCCGTTGAACGCCACAAACCTGTAACCGTCCTTTGGCGGCTCGAACCTTTCCCCGCCGCCGGAAAGCCACCTCTCCGGCTTAAACTCGATACAGTCCTCACCCCAAACACTCCTCATCCTCCCCACCGAGTATATCGAGTACGTCACCGTCGATCCCGCCGGCAAGAAAGTCCCGTCCGGCAGAACATCGTCGGCCACCACGTACTTGAAGTCCAGAGGCACCGACGGGTACAGCCGCAGTGTCTCCGCCAGCGCCGCCTTCAGGTACACCATCTTATCCGCTTCGTCAAACGTCAGCGGCTCCTCAACCCATTTTATAGAATCTCCACCTCGACTCCCCCTCAAAACCGCCGTGATTTCGGCGACAATCTTCTCTTCCACGCGAGGCGTGTTCATTACGAGGTAGAAAAACCAGCTGAGTGCGACGGAGGAAGTGTCCCTTCCGGCGAGCACAAAGTTGAGCGCTATCCGCTTCAGAACTGAGCTGGGGAAAAATTTACCGTCGGCGTCTCTCTTCTTCATGAATCTCGATAACAGGTCATCAGACGGAGATTCTTTTCTTGCGTCCAAAGCTTCCGTCATGTATTTCTCCACCACATGCAGACTCCTTCTCAGCCGATATTCACCTCCCACGTCGAAAATCTTCTTCAGCCGCCATAGAAACCCAGGGTAGAGCAACCTCTGCAGAGTCGCCGCCGTCGCGGAATCGAACGCGACGGAAAATGGATTTTCTGGCATCTCCGGCGACAGGGTTTCCGGGTCTTTACCAAAAGTCAGCCCGCATATGTTATCAAACGTCAACCGGAGCAGCAAATCCTGCAAATCAACCGGGGCGCGTTCTTTCGCGGCCTTGTCGAGGATTACCCACAAACGGGTACGGATAGTCCGGTTCACCCACCGGGCCATGGCCTGGCGGAGGGTTCTGGTCGTGAACTCTAGAGCGGCGGTTTTCCTCTGTATCAGCCACGTCTCGCCGTCGCTGTTGAATATGCCCTGGCCAAGGAGGTCGTGGAAGGCGGTCTGCCACGTCGGCCCCTTTGGGTAGTTGTCGAACCGGGTTCGGAGAATGTGCTCGATGTTCTTGGGGTGACACGTCACCGTGTAGAAGCCCTGTTTGCGAGCGAAATACGGGACGGCGATTGTGGTGGTCTGGTACGTGGCGGCGGAGGATTGGAGGTTGCCGGAAATCCAGTCGTGGATTCTCCGGCGGTTCATGTAGAGGTACGGGAGGCTGCCCACGAGCGGCCAGGCTTTCGGCCCGGTTAGCTTTCGGGCCAAGAGCCAGAACCATAGGATATAAGCTGATGTGGCAGCTGCTAAGCTGATGAATATTAGCACGTTTTCCATGTACAGAATGTGTACCAACTTAGTGATGAAAATGAATGAGATAGGTGAGATAGTGTTCATTGGGTTCATATATATATAGATTAAAAGTAGTATATGTTATGAAGAAAAAATTAGGAGAGAGTTGTCAGGAATTTTTTGGTGTAATTATGAGTAAAGAGATTATGGTCTACGTTTGGTTTGATTTTAATTTATAGTTATTTTATTGTGAGGAATATAATCAGAGATTATATTATAGTATAATTGGGCACGTACCTATAGTCCAAGTTATCTTTTTCTTACCTAAGTCTATATTTCTTAGGTTAAATTTATATTTCCACAAGTAATATTTAAAGTTATATGATGCAGCGGATTAATTACAATGGTTGATTGTTAACTGTAAGTGTGATTAAATGACTATCCACCAAGCACATATAAAACACCCGGAGTATATAATATGGTGTTCATGTTCATCAAATTATATAAAAAACGAACATCACTTATTATTTATGAAAAAAATTCAATCAACATTCCAAGAAAAAAAACCTATGATGAATCTTGTTATTACAAGTCAACTTGTAGTCAATAATACAGATAAAAAAATCACATATATAAAAATTTCAACTAAAACAACCATTAGAGTTATGTACATTAGAAAAAAAAACGTATAGACCTTATATATAACTATATATGATTACAATGTTGATTCTCTTTAATTGGCATGTTACGTTGTTTCCTCATCTTCTTCAATATTATCGACGTGAAAGAGAAAGAAATTGTCTGTCTTCATTTACATGTTATTGCGAGAGAGAATGCGGCAAGGGCAAAAACGGGGACAAAAAGAGAGGGAGAAGAATAAAGCTGAGGCGGAGGCGGCGGATGTCGCAATTATACATAATATATACATACTATAGTTATATTCGACTAAGTACACACAAATTCAAAAACACAACAACAACTAATAGAAAATTCACAATCACAAAAAATAAAAGGTTTATTTATTTGAATTAAATAAAATAAGTTTCAATATTTTGTAGGTTATATTTGCAATTGTTAATTGAACAAATTGTAAAATTTAGAAAAGCCATTTAATAAAGTTTGTCACATTACAAATTTGAAAAAAATATATATTAAAACTTTATAAGATGGTGGCATATTATTCAAGAAATCATGGAATAATACTATTTTAATGACATAATTATTTATTATTATTTTTTAAAAATGGCCTTAAAATATAATCTTACGCGCGTACATATTTTTTACATTTGAAAATCTATATCTATTCCGAAAGTAAATTTGCAAGATAAATAATAAAATTAAAATTTATACATCGTACAAAATAGAACTTAATTAACATAATTAATACGTGTAATATAGATAATGCATTAATTAATAGAGTTCCAACAATAATATTTGAATTACGAAAATTGGATAGGGTTATAGATAATGCATTATCTATATTAATCCTACAAGAAAAAGGATTTTATATCAACAGATATTCCAACAATATCTGAACTACAATACTAATTTATAGTATTATAGTTAAACTATAACTCAAACTTATATGTGAAATCCGTCTCCTCTTTGGTCTCTGCTTCTTCTCTATATATACATACATTATACATACATACATACCACCACACACATCTTCTTCACATACATTCTCTCTCTCAAATCTACAACACCATGGCACCACAAATCGCGGCGGCAAACAACGGCGGCGGCGGTGATTTCCCGGCCAAACTCACCGGACAGGTCGTCCTTTGTTCAATCATCGCAGCCTTCGGCGGCCTCATGTTCGGCTACGACATCGGCATATCCGGTAATTAACTTATTTATACATACATATATATATACATATACATAAACAAATTGAATTAATTATAATATCCGGTAATATTTATTTTTTAATTGGAGTTAATTTGTGAAGGGGGAGTTACGTCGATGGATGATTTCCTGTTGAAATTCTTCCGGAGTGTGTACGAGAAGAAGCACAGGGCGAGAGAGAACAACTACTGCAAATACGATAACCAATTGCTTCAGCTCTTCACCTCGTCGTTGTATCTCTCGGCGGTGTTGTGCAGCTGGATCGCCTCAATGTGTTGCAAGAAGTTCGGCCGCAAGCGCACCATGCAGATGGCCGCTGCTTTCTTCTTCGTCGGCGTCGTACTCAACGCCGCTGCCGCCAACATTTACATGCTCATCGTCGGTAGGGTTCTTTTGGGTGCCGGCGTTGGATTCGGAAACCAGGTACCGTATCTCTAATTTAACTCCATAATTTAATATTTCCCTAAATTAATAGAATTTTGCTAGTGTCGACTGTATAATTTAACTTGATAATTTAATATTTTGCTATATTAATAGAATTTTGCTAGTCCCGACTGTATAATTTAACTCGATAATTTAATATTTTGCTAAATTAATAGAATTTTGCTAGTCCCAACTGTATAATTTTATAAATCAATAATTTAATATTTTGCTAAATTAATAGGATTTTGCTAGTTCCAACTCTATTAATCTGTATTATATAGGTATGTAT
This sequence comes from Erythranthe guttata, assembly GCF_056151865.1. Classification (NCBI taxonomy): domain Eukaryota; kingdom Viridiplantae; phylum Streptophyta; class Magnoliopsida; order Lamiales; family Phrymaceae; genus Erythranthe; species Erythranthe guttata. The sequence goes on from NC_142536.1 coordinate 4,248,479, forward strand.
TGATTAACAACATAAAACATTGTAGGCGGTGCCGCTCTTCATATCGGAAATCGCTCCGGCAAAGTACCGAGGAGGACTCAACGTGTGCTTCCAGCTCATGATCACGATCGGAATCCTAATCGCAAACCTAGTCAACTACTTCACCGCGAGCTTGCACCCCTACGGTTGGAGGATCTCTCTAGGGTTAGCCGCGATTCCCGCCATATTCCTCGGCGTGGGTTCCATCTTCATAGTCGAAACCCCCACGAGCCTCATCGAGCGGGGACACAAGGAGGACGGCATGCGGGCCCTCAAGATCACGCGCGGCGTCGACGACGTGGCGAGGGAGTTCGAAGAGATTGTGGGGGCCACGGAGGCGGCCGCCAAGATCGAGACGCCTTTCAGAAACCTGAGGAAGAAGTCGAGCTTCCCGCAGGTGTTTTGCGCGATGGTCTTGCAGGTGTTCCAGCAGTTGACCGGGATTAACGTCATCATGTTTTACGCGCCGGTGCTCTTTCAGACGATGGGCCTCGGCGCGGACGCTTCGTTGCTGTCAGCTGTGCTCACCGGCGGCATTAACGTTGCCGCCACTTTCGTTGCGGTCTTTGGCGTCGATAAGTTTGGGAGGAGGAAGTTGCTTATTCAAGCTGCTGTCCAGATGCTTATTGCTCAGGTACAATTAATCGATTTTTATTTTTATTTTTATTTTTTTTATATATTAATTATACACGCGCGCATGCAGTGGCGGAACCAGCATTTTATGTCTGCGAGGTCAATTAAAATAAATAAACCCTAATGAATGATTTGTATATATATATGTATAGGTTGTTGTGGGATCGATCCTCGCGCATTATTTGAAGGCGACGAATGTAATACCGAAGCCGTTGGCATACCTGGTGTTGTGCTTCATCTGCGTGTTCGTCATGGGGTTCGCGTGGTCGTGGGGCCCGCTGGGGTGGTTGATTCCGAGCGAGATATTCCCGCTCGAGACACGAACGGCTGGATTCTTCGTGGCCGTGAGCACGAACATGATATTCACATTCCTCATTGCTCAAGTTTTCCTAACAATGCTGTGCCAAATGAGAGCCGCAATATTCTTCTTCTTCGCCTTTTGGATTGTGTTAATGGGCAGCTTCGCCGTGTTCTTGCTGCCGGAGACTAAGGGGATCCCGATCGACGAAATGAACGAGCGTGTTTGGAAGAAGCATTGGTTTTGGCATAGGTTCTTCGATTCTGACCGTGTTAACGGTGTAGATCAAGCTTGAGTGCCAAACAGTACCTTAGATTTTTAGTTTAGATTATTAGGGTTTTTTTTTTTACTGTTTATAGTTTTTTTTAATTTTTTTTATATTGATTTGCACAGTACTCTGCCTTTTTAAGTAATAATTTGGTTTATGAAGTGTTTTATATTCACCAGGTTTATTCTGATTTGCCTTATCCAATAGTTACTATAGTAGATTTGAATTCATTTAATATCCACAGTGAGACTTTTTAGCTAAACAAAACATAGGGCAACTATTTTATTGAATAAAATAGGGTAAATTACGGCAAACCCGCTCATGTTAGGGTAATTACAACCACTCCCTCATGTTGGGTAATTCAACCACTCCTCGGTTATGAATCTCTTTATGGTGTCTAATTTAACACAATTTTCAAAATTCCGTAAAATGTTCATTATTTGTACTCGTTTTGTGCAAAAACAATTTCTGATTCACCACAATCTGAAACTTACAAGCCAAATGACACATTTTATGATCATCTTGTTTCAAAGTGTGGAGTTCGATTGGGGTAAAACGGGGTACAAACTGATGTATATTCACAAAAATTAGAATATTTCACTAAATTTGACACCGTAAGAATAAATGTGTAAGAAGATTCATAGTTAAAGAGGTGACTGTAATTTCCCAAACAAAAATGGGTCTTTTTATAATTTAACCTTAACTCGGGGTGACCATAATTTAAAAACAAATATGAGAAAACCGGATCAAATTAATCTGAAAAAAACCGGATCAAATTAACTCGTTAATTACTCAATAGATTCTATTTCCTTGTACAGCTTTTCGGCTTTTGAGATCCTACACCGGGTGAAATACACCGGGTAGATCTTTACCATTAATATACACACAAACATACACACACCCACATTGGTGTGTGTAGATCAACGGTGAAAAATCACCCGGTGTAACCTTCACCGGGTGTAGGATAGATAAAACCCAGCTTTTCCTACAGTAGTTAACTAATTAATTAATAATTAACATTATCAGGATAAAGATAAAATATTGTGTTTGCACGTACAAATAAAAAGTTGGTGCCAGAAAGCATCTTCTTCCTTGTTCTTCATCTCTCTCTCTCTCTCACACTGCTGCTGAGTGAGGTGAGCCCCCTGCAACCAGCAAAAAAGGTCAACAGTCCAAAACACCATGGAATGCGTCATCTACAAAACCCTAAACGCCCCCATTGAAGCCAGGGTTAAGGACCTCCTCTCTCGTATGACTCTCCTCGAAAAGATCGGCCAAATGACCCAGATCGAGCGCAGCGTCGCCACTCCTTCCGTCATTAAGGACCGCTTTATAGGTCCCCACTCTCTCTCTAACTCTTTCTCTCTCTCTCACACACACAATACACGCACATATATACGCATTCTACAATTAATTTAGTGTGTTGTTTTTCTGCTTCGATATTAAACAACATTTTGTTGCTGTTGTTGTTGTTGTTGTTGTTGTTGTTTAATTTCCTGTTAATGTAGTGGTTTAATGGTTGATGGTTAAATGGTTAGGGAGTGTGCTGAGTGGGGGTGGGAGTAAGCCATTTGAGAATGCAAAATCAGCAGATTGGGCAGACATGATTGATGGCTTACAGAAGGGGGCGCTCGATACTCGTCTCGGAATCCCCATTATTTACGGAACCGATGCAGTCCATGGTAACAACAATGTCTATGGCACCACCATTTTCCCTCATAACATTGGCCTTGGTGCCACTAGGTGAGCAGCCCCTTTTTTAATTGTAGCTTTTGCTGTTTCATTTGCTATTACAAGATGTGTTAAATACTTCGAAGGATCTCCATTTTGTGTCCTTATCTTTGTTACTATACTTGGAGATTATTATGTTAGTGATTGTTCATTTTCATGTATGCATTAAATACGATCGGGTTACTCTTGTTATAGAGTCTTAATACGAACAACTTATAAAGATGGGGGCAAGCTAAGTGTGAGGGGATAACCATAAATAGGAATACATAAAAGTCGCGAATCATGCATCAAGCTATTTTGAATTATAAATGCTGTCTATTTAGATCAAGTTCCTAGGAGAAGTTATCAGATCAATCCACTTCCGATTGAAGAAAGTGAAGCCTACATAGTTTGAAGTTCCTCAATGAAAGTAAAATTATCAGGAGCACTTATTTTCGGAATAAGGCATTTTGTTTGAGATGGAAATCTTCCAACTTAGTCGCGAAAGTGAGATTTTGTGTTTTGTTGGAAAATATAAGCATAATTTCTTGAGAAGATTTAGGAATCTCTGGAATAAGGATAAGGAGATAGTGTTTGCAATGCAGGAAAGAAATGTCAAATAGGAAAAGTTTCGGTACTTATGGAATGAGTATGCATACGTATTGGTCAAAGGAAATTTAATCTGACAATTCAGGTAATTTAAGTGTCCAAAAAGTAAATGCATCCATTTGATTCTTTCACCTTGTAACTCATTTAAAACGACAGTATATCAAAAAAGTTTGTTGGATTTATTTGTCGATTCCCATGTGCATGTGGACACGTCAATGAAATTTTTGTCTCGATTCAAATTCTTTAATGCTTTGATTACATGATATTTGTAGATGTCTATGCCCTTCAGCATGTAATACGATTTTTTGTTTGATTTGGAACTTTTTTATTCTTTGGTTACATGATAACACTAATGACACATAATTCCTATGCAATTTAGAGATGCTGATTTGGCTAGGAGGATTGGGGAGGTAACAGCTCTTGAAGTTAGGGCAAGCGGCGCTCAGTATGCATTTGCTCCATGTGTTGCTGTAAGCTATATCGATTCGTCAATATTATATATATACATACATATATCAATATGTCTATACATGTCACTAAATTTATGCAAAATGCATTCGCCGCGTACTTGTTCCTGTTTCAGCCACCGATTATTAGGGTGATGTAATTCTTTTCTGTTGCACCGATGGTTTTCTTTATGTTTATTAATACTACTCTTTTACTAGCAAACATGATCAGTTTATGGTTCGTAACACTTTTCCAAGCTGAATCATTCTAGACAAATTCAATTTTGCCGACAAACTATTGTGTTGTTATTGAGCGAATAAGTTGCTGCATTTAGTTGCTCTTTTTCGTGCGATGATCAATATTTAGTACTAAGCATCGTTAACTATACCTATTCAGGTTAGCAGAGATCCCAGATGGGGAAGATGCTACGAAAGTTATGGTGAAGACACTGAAATTGTCAGAAAGATGACCTCTATCGTCACAGGCTTGCAAGGGCAGCCTCCGGAAGGGCATCTCAAAGGCTACCCATTTGTGGCAGGAAGGTAATTAAGTGGTTTCTCAACACCCATTATATAAATAACCTGTTTTATTTCTTCATTAACAATCTTGATCACCTTTCTGTCAATAAATCTCAATATCATCTGATTGGTTTTATTCACCATATTTCGTTTGTCTACATTCTTTTAGCCTGACTTTCCCAAAATAATAACGTCACTTTGGCCCTAAATATATTTTGACTATATTAAATTGATTTGACTTTTGTTTTCCGTGATTTAGTTATTTTCTCCTCAACTGATTGTAAAGGTGTGCGCATTTGTCTGTCCAATTTATACCAGAAACAACGTTCTTGCATCTGCCAAGCATTTTGTTGGAGATGGAGGAACCGAGAACGGTACAAACGAAGGGAATACGATAACATCCTATGATGATTTGGAGAGAATCCACCTAGCACCATATCTTGATTGTATTTCTCAGGGAGTTTGCACTGTAATGGCATCATACTCTAGTTGGAACGGAAAGAAATTGCACACTGACCATTTTCTTCTTACCGAACTTCTGAAAAAGAAGCTGGGATTCATGGTAAATATAACTGAGTTATCCACATCATCTCATTATGGAAGCTCTCCCATATTTATTTTTAGAAGGAAAAAGTCAAAATTTATCATAACAATGTAAATGTGATACAAGTCATAGAACTAAATGACTAGTGCAGAATCTTTTATCATCGCATGCAACTAACTCCGTTTTTCGAGAAGATGTTTTCTCATTGATGTCATCTTTCAATTCTGAATTATCATGTTATTATATTTTTCCCTTTTTTTTTTTATCAAATTATATATTGAAAAATCTCATACATAAACAATGATCTACTGCAGGGATTTGTGATTTCAGACTGGGAAGCTCTGGACCGGCTTTATTCCCCTCATGGTTCAAATTACCGTGAAAGTATTCTGTCCACCGTAAATGCTGGAATTGATATGGTAGATACTATATTTGCATGAAAATGTTGCCAGATATTAGTTTGGTAATTCCTTAAAACTAATGTCCGTCTCACAAATATGCAGGTAATGGTTCCTTTTAGATATGAATTGTTCTTGGAAGAATTTCTCTCTCTTGCTGAGTCAGGGGAGATATCAATGGCTCGGATCGATGATGCTGTAGAGAGGATCCTGAGAGTCAAATTCGTTTCTGGAGTTTTCGAGCATCCCATGGCTGATAGATCTTTACTAGATTTGGTTGGTTGTAAGGTACTTTCTATCTTTATTCATCTTATTGACAGATTTTGCTCAAAATAACCGAGAATTGGATAATATGACAAAATAACCGAGAACTGTAATTGACAATTACCTTTCTTGAAGATTTCGTTTAACTGCTGTCTCTCATACTTTTTCACTTGGGGGGTTTCTAGTTTCTTCGTTCAAACTTAGTGATGTTCTGGCTGCATCGGAAATCAAATGCTTATGTATATATATATAATTTCAGGCACACAGAGAATTGGCACGTGAAGCTGTTCGCAAGTCTTTGGTGTTGTTAAAGAATGGAAAGGATCCTAAGAAACCTTTGCTCCCTCTAAACAAGAAAGCGAAACGAATTCTTGTGGCAGGAACGCATGCTGATAATCTTGGATATCAATGTGGTGGCTGGACAATTTCTTGGGAAGGAACATCTGGCAAAATAACTGAAGGTAAATAATTTTATCCAAATTCCAGTTACTCGTATCGTGAATTGTAATTTTTTTTTTCGAGAATTGTGCATATTTGGTTATTGAACTTCTGGGGTCTTTGTTTTTTTTAGGTACAACTATGTTGGAAGCAATAAAAGAAATGGTAGACCACAATACAGAAGTGGTATACGAACAAAACCCTTCTCCGGAAACATTTTCCGGTGAAGAATTCTCATTTGCTATCGTAGCTGTGGGTGAGGGTCCTTACGTTGAATCCGGCGGTGATGATCCGGAATTAAAAATTCCTTTCAACGGCGCTGAGCTGGCAAGTTTAGTTGCTGACAAAGTTCCGACTTTGGTGATTCTAATTACTGGAAGGCCCTTGGTTGTAGAGCCGTCGCTTTTGGAGAAAATAGAAGCTCTGGTTGTTGCTTGGTTGCCTGGATCGGAAGGAAGGGGAATCACAGATGTTATCTTTGGCGATTATCCATTTCAAGGAAAACTTCCCATGACTTGGTTCAGAAGCGTCGACCAGCTTCCGGTACATTCCGGAGAAAATTCATTGGACCCTTTATTCCCGTTTGGCTTTGGATTGACATGTTAAAAGCCAGGGAGTAATACAAAACTAATTGAGTTCAAATTTTACAGTGACGAAAAAAATAAATCTCGCCGACCTATATAACAGCTGGTGTTTTTCTTTCCCCACCCGAAATTTCTTGTTATTGATTCTGGAATTGCGTTCGTAATTTCTTATTGATACAAAAAAGATTGATTATGATTGTGTTGTGAGCATTGTTCAAATTTTGAATCTAAAGGTGAAGAAGCATGATCTATCCTATCTTATCTTTCAAATCATCATGAATGTTTAGTGGCCTGTTTTATGCTTCTTAACTTTTATGTAATATCTGTTATACTATCAATCACTATTTTTTATTATCACTAATAATAAGAGAGTTAATTGCGCACAGAACCCCTTTGTAATCTCGAATGGCTAAAAAAGCCCTTGTGTTAAAAAAATTAGAACCAACACCCCTACGTTGTTTCTGACAATGCACACTGACCCTTACTTCGAATAGGTTAAATCGAGCATATTTACACTGGAAGTTTTATCAACGCGAAAGCAACTATAGATTATTATTACACAAATAAGCAGTGACATTCTCATTCTAGATCGATACAAAAAGTACCTAGAGTCTCACATTTTGCTTGCAGGTATGCTAAATAAGGAATGCCGCCCTTCAGCAACAACTTCACCAGTCGTTTTGTTTTGTATGAGAACACTTGCTCCAGAGTAAGCACCTTGCCGACCTAACAACCTAGATGTAATCTCCAATTCATCCTGCCAATACAAAAAAATAATGCAAGATAAATAAAATTATGGCTTGAAGATGTCAATAGGACATCGAATCAATGCTTACAAAGAGCAAGACCAAGGTCTGGACTGTACTAAGATGTCGGTATTTAGTTACATATTTGTACAATTATTACATGGACTTTGTGTTCTGTAAGAACCAAAACTAAATGATGATTCGTGCTTTTGGATCATTAATGCATGTAATTTAGAATGCCAGGACGGTAGAACATGTGCAAAAAGTATCAACTAGTATCAACCTTCTAATTTCGAACAATCTATTTAACGAACGGAAAAGAATAGTTATTTGCAAGTTGCAAGAAGTTTAACTAAAGTTCCACATGAAACAAAGTGTCGAGAAATTCTTCGGGAAGTCGGTAAATATTACAAAGAAAACGGTGAAACGATTTGCCTGAATATTAAAAAGGAACATCTAACCATTATCTGTTAAATCTTAATAGAACATAGATTTTTCAATTAAGTTTCTCTCTCACCTAAATCCTCTCTCTCTCTCTACACATCTCTTCTAAAATTTATTTCAATGGTGTGTGATTGGTGGATCTGGGCACTACCTATCAAAGATCAAAATTAGGGCAAAATCATATTCATACACCGGAGCTATCTGAGAACAAAGCTAAAAATTGCATGAAGGAGGGCTTACATTCATCTTCGCCGGCGAAATGTACGAGATTGACATGTCCACCGACACATCCATCGGCTGGCCGTCGTGGTGGACCGCCGCAGCCCCAATTTCATCGACCATCGCGGCAATCGCGCCATTGGACAAGTTTCCATTTATATCCTAAAATTGATTAACCAGCAAAACAATTCAGAAATTCTCCAGGAGAGAATCACGAAAATGAACGGTAGGTATGGGGTTTTAGGGTGCAGACTTACAGTGAGACGAGGCGGCACTTTGAAAGAGCAAACGATCGAATCGGGTCGGACTTGTTCGACCCGAATACCTTTGAGAACGAAATACTCCCAGAAACTCGACTCCGAGTGCGGTTGGTGACCGGGGAAAGTGAGCCGCGAAACGAGATCGGCTTCTTCGCCGGCTGTGGTTTTCTCTATAAATTCTCTGGCTTTCTCCATAGCTGCTGCATCCATTGCTAACGTATCTGTGCTTCCAAACTCCATTTTTAATAACTCTGATAAAAGTGTAATTATAATTTATACCTACTTCCCCTAAATTGTACCTAGACCCTCTTAAGTTTGAAAACTTTATACACCTCCCCCTAACTTTTGTTATAATCAACAATTCACCCCATAATGTCAACAAAAAAGTTTGATTGTAATTCATTCTTTTACCACAAACCAAATATTTGTGAATCTTTATTGGCGATTTTTTTTCCTTTCTAATTTTATTTAAATTAAAGGCGATGGTTTTATTACGATATTTGCTCGAAAAATAAAACTTCAAGTCAACTGAAGGCTCGAAATTGAAATTCGATTATTATTTTATGCGAAGAGAAATGACGATTCCAAACATCGAACTATAGGTTTTATATTTTAATTAAGTCAATTTTTTTTATGAGGATGGTGATTCAATTGCTATAAAATTAGCTATAAACGTTGTCCAACAAAGAGATATAGTTGTGGGATTATAAGTAAATAAAATTATACTTAGGGGTTAAAGGTGAAATTTAAGTATACTTGAAGGATCAAAAGTGAAATTAACCATGAAATAATGTTTTTACTATCTGACAATTCTGCCCCTGATCCGGGGTTTAATATGGTTTTGCATTCTCTTTTATGTCAGTGCGGAGTATATAATTCGCAGAAAATCGAATGACTTGCTCAGAAAGAGTGAAGTAGAGAAAAAATGGATCGGGTACCTGCGCCGAACGAGCTCCCTTTCCGGGTCGGGTTTACCGGACATAGCGGCCACCTTAGGGTTGAACCTCTGCCGCCCGTCGAAAGCCGCCGCAACCCTCTCCACTCTCTTCCCGATTTCATTCTCGTGAGTTTTCTTCTGTTGAAATGCCGTAAAAATTCTTATGTTGAACTGTAATTCTGGTTGCGTTATTTTTTTTTTTTCCTCTGGCCGTTTCTTAGCACATGCTCACACTTGCATCATTGCATTGTTTGCCGTTTTATGAACGCAGAGTTTGTGAATTAGGGTTAATTTGGACACTCTGTATCACGTTTACATGGTTGTAGAGCATCACTCTCGTCTGTGTTTGTTCTGCGTACATTTGATTTAAACATATGTGTACGAATTCATTTTTATTATCACTCTGTTTTTCTTCGATTTTTTAATTGAACATTTTAAAAGCAGAATTTGTGAATTGCGGTTAATTTAGGTTGTAGAATGGAAAAATTGATTGTATGAATTTGTTGAACAGCCGCCGGCGTTCCCTAAGGAAACACCAGAAACCATAAAGGAGTATATCAAGGATAAATATCTAGTTCCGAGGTTAGACGAAGATGTTTTTTCGCCTCAAAATGCTGGTAGACAGTGGGAATTCGACTGGTTTGACAGAGCTAAAATTCAGCTGGAGCCATCAATGCCACGGTCTGTGGTCGCTCCATCTTGGGAAATGCCTTCGAGGCGGAAAGAGCGTGAATCAGAGCTGAAAAGGTGGGAGCCTGAATCGTTAGAGGTATGTAATGAGAGATTTCCGTATTCTATCTTATTCGTGTAAGTGGTCATTTATTATTTTGTGGATTCATTGTAACATCTTGTATTTGCTGTTTCCTAATTGGGATTAATGGCTCGTGCCGATTGGAGATGGCTGTTTTGCATTATAGAAATAGGAAACAACTGGGTATTTAATGTAGGTTATGTTGGGCTAAAGAACCAACTGGTTAGTTAATGTTATGCAGTAGGTTATGTCGAGGTAAGGTGCCTACTTCAGTCAATCAGTGAAGGTCTAAAAACTGAAAGCGAGGCCAGGGAATTGGTTTTTGGATGAACTAGTTGAAATTATACTCCAGAAACCATGATATTTGAAGATCTAAATTTATGGGAACTGCGATGACTTTGCTGTCTATCAAAATTACAACCTCTTCCCCTAGTTAGAGTATTTCATTTAAAAAAATAAAGACCTTACACGTGGCTAAGGCACAGTTCATTTTTATCATATAAAAGGACAATGCATAGAATACAGTATCATGAAACTACAATGACGAGAACTTGTCTCTCTCTTCAATCTGTTGAAGAGGGACGTATATCTATCGATACATGCCATCAGTCTAAAAGAGGATTGTTTAGTAAATTTCCTGCGGAAAGCTGTTTCTCTCTAAGTTTCCATTTTATTATAATTAAAAAAAAATTAATCATAAGAAGCATGGAGAATAATCAGTTATATGAAGAAATAATTTGTGCACAATTAATTATTGAGCCTTAATTTATTGAGCCTTAATTCCTCTAGTTGATGCTTTCATAAACAAAGATGAGAAATATAATAGCGACATTATATTTCTCTCAGTTCATAAATGTTCGTAAAGCTACATTCGGTTTCCAGAAAAAGAAAGATACACGTGTAGGTTTTGACATTGTCATCATTAAGAGAATTTCTTTCCACTCGATTTCCAGTTTCTTCGCAGAGTTCATCCTTAAGCTCTGGCATTATAAACTTCCTTCCACAATTTATACTCTTAGGTGGATGTATCAGAAATGGCAACTGGACCTGAGGATTCTGGTGCTTTGCCACGGATTACTGGACCTGCAAAGGATTTTGTGAGAGGAAGTATCAACAGCCGCCCTTTTCGCCCAGGTGGACTGGGAAATGCTGATTCATCCTCAAAGATTCTTCCTGACGGTGCTTGCAATGGTGAATGGGCCCGTCAGCTTCTGCGTGGTGGTCCTCCACTGACCCTTCCCCCAGGCTTTAAGAAAGGAATGGATCTAGGTGATCTCAAGGTAACCCTTCTCTCCAGCACATTAACATTCTTGCTTCTGTCATTCATCAATCATGTCAGCTTAACTTTGGTGTTTATAAATTTTGAAGGCGCATTCTTTCAGATGGAATGTTTATGAGCAAGAACACGTGGACAAGAGCACGCCGGATGCGAAGGTGGTTATGCAGCACTTTTACGATCTTCTGAATTCATTATGGCGTTAAATGGATCCTTTTTCAGTATTCATGATTTTCGTCTTATTTTATTGTGAAGAGATAGTGATTTATCATTGTTCTTCTATTTTAATAAGGTTTATCTGTTTACATTAATAAACTGCAGATCGAGCTATCAATGCAATTCGATGACTTGTTCAAGAAAGCTTGGGAAGACGATGTCATGAAATTTGTGGGAGATGGTATGAGCTCTTATATAGATATTATAGTTCTGTTTACTACATACTTAGGGTGATTGCAGTGGCAAATTTCTTGCCCTGAGAAGTTTTTGCTTTATTTGATAACATCAGGCAATACCTGATCCAGCCTTAGAATCGATGACATCGTCTAGAGCTAATTTTTTTGATAGTTTCCAATTTTCATTTACCATAGAAATGCACATTAAGGAAAAAAATATTGCAAGCAGTCATGGAAGTGCTTTCATTCTGAGATTGGGATAACCAACAGGCTATATCCATTTGCTTGCATTAGTTCAAGTAGTTTTTGTAACTTTGTTTATTAGTTCCAGTAGCTGTTTCATTTTTTCTTTACCTTAATTTTCTTACATCAATACAATAATTAAGTCCTGTAAGATTTAACAACTAAGAGAATAGCAAAAGTTTCCTATTTCGGCACGATTGCTATTCATTAAACTATTTTTATAGCTGTATCTTCATGCAGGAGGATTTTATTAGTCTTGTTAACGTAAATATGGTTCTCCTGCAAGATATTTGTGGTTATCTCATTGTTTCTTGAATTATTGAACTCAATTGTTGATCAAATGAATTGCCGCTTCGCTAGAAATGACAGTTTCGAGTCTCGTTACCCAAATGTATTTTTTAACTCTCACAATTTATATTTATTTTTACTTCTACGAGGTTAATGTTACAGCTGTTATCCAGGTCATATGCCAGAATCAGAATCTCCGATCGCGCCTGTCAATGAATCTCTGGAAATAGACACTGAAGAAGAGTTACATGCAGTTGATGATGTTATCATGAAAGAGTCATCTGTTCTGGATGAAATTTTGTCTGTGGAATCAGTGGAATCAACACAACCAAGATTGGATGTAAATACAGAAAGTATTGCACAACTGAAAGAGGTGAAGTTTAAACAGTTACATTTCACCCAATTGTTGTAGCATTCTTGATCTTTTGTGCAAGTAATTCCATCATTTTATCAGACTTCCATGATTTAGCAGACTAAGCCGATATTTATCTCCAGGGATGGGCTCTTCGTGGTGGCAATGAAGAAATTGCAGAAAGGTTTCACGAACTTGTTCCTGATATGGCTCTTGATTTTCCTTTTGAACTTGATCCTTTCCAAAAAGAGGTATTGTCCATTTCCGATGTTACGTTGACATACTTCGACTTTACGAAAATAAATGCAACATTAAACAACTTATCTCCAAGTTGCATTGATAATAACATGACGAATCATGATAACATCACTTGGTTTGAGGGAAACACTTTCCTACTGACGTTGGGGTAGCGATACGATTAATGGGTGACAATTTACTTCCTGCTAAACGGAAAGCGCCAAGACTCCTTTCACAAACTCGTGTCTTTTTTTTTTCTCTTTTTTTTTCATGTTTCATAAATATGGGTAAGTATAGGTGATATTGTGGCGAGTTCTTCTGAAATTGCATTTTAATATTTTGATTGACTACTTAAAATGTTTCTCAGCCGAGTTATTAATTACAGGCCATATTTTATCTGGAAAAGGGTGATTCTGTTTTTGTGGCAGCTCATACGTCAGCCGGAAAGACGGTTGTCGCAGAATATGCATTTGCCCTGGCGACAAAAGTAAGTCACTGTAGTTTGATGTCTGTGTTTGTTAAGTTACTAGATGGTATAATTTCAGTGTCAAACTTGCGAGGCATTTTTTTAATTTTACCCCTAACTAAATCTTTCTTTTGAAATCTTGTTGAGCTTGGAATGACTGTTTTTATGGTCTGTATAGCTTATGAATCGCAATTTCTCATAAAGTTCTGAACATATGCAGCACTGTACAAGAGCTGTATATACTGCTCCTATTAAGACCATCAGCAATCAGAAGTATAGGGACTTTTGTGGAAAATTTGATGTTGGCCTCCTCACTGGTGATGTTAGCTTGAGGCCTGAGGCCTCTTGTCTAATAATGACCACTGAGATATTAAGATCAATGCTCTACAAGGGGGCTGATATCATACGTGACATAGAATGGGTGAGATTCTTTTTTACATTAATCTTCCTTTTGCAATGTGAATTTTATATCACCTATCAATATTTCACGCATTTTTACTTCTTTTTTGCTTTGCGAATATTGTTCTGAGACTTTTGGTGTTTGTTTATTTGTGTCTGGAAAGATAGGTTATATTTGATGAAGTGCATTATGTTAATGATGCTGAAAGAGGTGTGGTTTGGGAAGAAGTTATCATCATGCTTCCCAGGCATATCAACTTTGTGCTACTTTCAGCCACGGTATGTGTATCAGGTTGAGTCATACTGTTCATTATTAATGTGCAAAGGGTGATCTTATTGCTATGGTTCTTATTGGTTACTCTTTCATATTGCATATAGTTATCTTTTATAACATGGAGAGTTTATTAAATTACTGCCAATGAGTAGAATACATGAATCCATATGAATTTTTGAATTTGAGTATATCATTTATAATTTATCCGTTCCAAACCTTGCGAAGTTATTTTCTTTTTCCTCCGGCTTGGGAATCCCATCTTTCCACTTGCCAGTTTTGGCTTTTGACAAGTTAAGCAATTATTGTATTTCTTCTACCAAAATCTTGAAGAATTGAGGTAATTAGTTTTTAAATGAATTTTGCCATGCTTTTAAAAACTATTGCTTTCACGCTTTTTGTTTACTTCTTACGGTGCCCCCTCCATTTACTCATCCCATAATCATTCATGTCGATTTGAATCTTAGTGTTGTTGGATGATGTCCTATTATCTAGCTCATGGAAATAGAGAATCTTTCTTTGCGAAGTGCACGTAAACTTTAAGTTAACCTGCTCAAAATATTATATTAGATTGAGAATTGTCGTCACATGTCCCATGAGGCGCATTGCTAGTGATGAGAAATTGAAACTCTCCCCTGGGTAACATGATAATAATAATTTGTATCATAATATTGTTTAATTTTGTCCGATGTGATGGACGGGATTGATTTATGTTGGTCATTTTAATTTTTACTTACTAATAAGTTGTGAGTTTGTACAAGGTGATTTTTCCTACATGTCGGTACCAGTTGTTTTACATTAAACAGATTTCTTCCTGTTTCTAGGTACCAAACACAATTGAGTTTGCTGATTGGATTGGTAGGACAAAGCAGAAGCAAATTCGTGTTACTGGGTAAGTAGTATTTTCTTGATTTTCGCTACACCGTGCAAAATAGTTTAGAATCTTATATGACTTGACTTTGTACTATGCTAAAGAAAAACCTATGTATTAAATAGAGTTATATGCATGTCCTCCCCTAACATTTGCCGAAAATATAGGCACCTTCCGAATGGTATGTCAACTTACATTTACCTTCACTAAAACTAACATCTGTACAAACTAACTGAGAGGCCAAATTTGGCCGTTTCCCTTTATTGAAAATTATACGTAACTGTGAGGCTTCTCGTTATTTCTCCGTTATGGAGAACAACTCCCCTAGGTCTATCAAATTGTAACAACCTCCTGTGAGGTTCATCTAATATACGAAGACTGCGTTGTGGTATCCCAGGTAACAACTACCTTTTCTTTCCCTGATGTTTTTCCAATATACAAATAGGGGAATTTAGTTTATCCCAGGAAAAAAATGGAATAAAAACCTAATCATTCAAACACTTCTAGCTTTCAATGAAGAATACCATATATAAGCGCAAATGTCCGAATCCAAATTTAGTTTGGCATAGTACAATCGAATCAAAACTCATTATTTAAACTGATGATTCCTCCACTTGTTCTTCGCTCCTCTTATTCACCAATAGATGGTGATCCACGATGTTGCATGATAATCAGAGACGGCGATCGTGACTTTTGAGCTAGAGGGCTTAGGAGAACAAACTTAATTAAAACTTTGGATAAGAATTGTTCATGCACTTTTTATTTGTGAATTTCAAGAGTATGACATCATCATTTATTTTTATACTGTGTATGAATGTTTAATATTTTTGTGTGACTTTAGTGTGAAACTAAACCTCTTTGGTAGAGTTCTGCGTATCGGACGAACTTCAGTTTGATTTTGCACAAATTTGAACAAACATCAGGTGTCGTGTGAATTTCTTATTGATACAAACGGCAGCTGAATAAAATTGGATTTTTACAAGAAAATAATTTTTTTCTGCTAATGTAATCCTTTTGTGTTACGCCGTTACGGCATGATAATAGAAGGGAAAATTTGTAAATTATTATCAAATGTCATAGTAGGTAAATGTAAGTGTAAATACCATAGGGTAAGTGTGTGCATAAGAGAAACCTTAAGGGGACATGCAAGTAGGCCAACTTATATTACTCTTGAGTTTGAACTTTTTAGCTTGTTTTTTTTTATCATGGTTGTTTTCTTTTTCTTTGAACAGGACAACAAAAAGACCAGTCCCTCTAGAGCATTGCCTTTTCTATTCTGGAGACCTTTATAAAATTTGTGAAAATGAAAAGATTATCCCCCACGGGTTAAAAGCTGCCAAAGATATGTACAGAAAGAAGAACTCAGCTACAGCAACTGGGACAGGATCTTACTCTGGGTCTTCAGCAGGCAATGAAAGGGCTAGGACTATGAGGCGCGAAAATTCTTCTCAAGCAAAACAGAATAAGCATTCTGGATCCCAGAATATGCAGAACTTCTCTGGGGCTAATCCGGGGACTCAAACCAATGGTGCTAACAGTTATGGCTCGAGGAGATCAGAAGCTTCTCTATGGTTATCGCTTATCAATAAGCTTTCAAAGATATCCCTCCTACCAGTATGTTTAATTGTCTCCCAGAATAATCCATTTACTAGTGATGTGTCTGAGTTATATTTGTTGCAATTTCTATTTAAGAACTGCTATTTTCCCTTACCTTATCCTTGGCAGATCAGGTTTAACATTTCTGGGCAAGAACTTCTAATATTCCTTATAAATAAGTGTGCATTGAAGATTAGTCGATTTTATTACTTTTAAAAATGTGATTGTTAGATGGATTCTTTTGCTATCTTGTTGGGTAGAAATACATTACTTAACTAGCTGACTTGTGTCTGCAGGTGGTTATATTCTGCTTTTCAAAGAACCGCTGTGATAGATCAGCTGACAACTTGACTGGAACTGACCTCACTAGTAGCTCAGAGAAAAGTGAAATTCGGGTATTTTGTGATAAAGCATTTTCAAGGCTAAAAGGATCAGACAGAAATCTGCCGCAGGTATTGTATTAAATTTTATTGGTTGCTAACATAGTTAGGTTTGTCGAATTTGATTTGCATCTACTTACAGGTTGTTAGAGTTCAAGGACTTCTTCGGAGAGGAATTGGTGTACACCATGCAGGACTACTTCCAATTGTCAAGGAAGTTGTTGAAATGCTTTTCTGTCGTGGGGTTGTGAAGGTAAAGTTAGTTTGTGTTTCTTTTGGACATGTTGCCTATGATGCATATATATAGATAGAAAGGACACATTTATGTAGTTTGGGTACTCAAGTTTCATAAATACATAAAACATGTATACATATACGTATGCATAAAAATGTATGTCTGTGTGTATGTGTTTTGGACACTCAATTATATAGTGAATTTAGTATTACAGGTAGAGGTTCCTGCATTGACTTGATTTTGGAGAAAGAGTTTTGCTCATGTTTTATAAAAAACTTATTGTTAAAGCAAAACCCCGTCGACTTCTAAAATCGTGAGATTCCAGTCCCTTTATCCCCCTTTCCCCCGAAGTCCATCTGGCTCCAAAACTATTTTTAGAAAATAATGTGTGAAACAATTAGCAAAGTTAGTAGAAGAAGAGGCATAGAGTTAAGACAGGTCTATAATGACAAACTATTAATAATTTTGGGATATTGTAGATTTCTCTCTTTTTGCCAGGCTCGAGATTTTGTAAATATCAAAAGTATCCTTCTCTTAAAACATGTTGAACTTTCCTATTCATCGTTGCAGGATTTTGTCCTTCGAATTTATGGACAGTCCAATTGAGATGATTTCCTTGTGGTCACTCATGTGAAATTACTAACATACTTTAATATTCAGAGTTTCTTTTTTTTTTTTTTTTTTGTGTTTTGTTATTATGTTAGATTTAATAATGTGTTTACATTTTAAGCTATACATCTATGTATCCAGTATCTTTTTTCTCTGGGTCTTCTAATGTTGTTCTTATGTTTTCCGTAGATTCTCTTTTCAACAGAGACATTTGCCATGGGAGTCAATGCTCCAGCCAGGACGGTAAGTTGTTACTGAGAAGTTTGAGATCAGGGATGTATAATCATTTTCGAGTTTATTTGTGTGCTTGGTTGGTTTCATTTGCTTATATTAGGGCATAAAGAAAGTTATGCAATGATTATTAGCTATTGGCGCGCCAACTATATCCTGGTAATTATCTACTTGTGAGAGTTTCTACAGAAATAGTTACTTGGTAGAACTTTGTTTGACACCAGTTCAATAGTTCAAAGTACTAATATTGAGCAAGCAAGGGAGACAACAAGAACAATATATTATAGGATCAAACTAATTAGTTATGGGAAGTACATTGGATTGTAGAATCCAAGGAGTAAGGACAGCTTTCTGTTTCATCATCAGAAAGTGGACAATGCATAATTCCGAACATGGGGAATAATTATTATCACTTAAGTGGGATTACTTGGAGTCCTATCATAAAAAGAAGTCCAATTATTCCCACATATTTTACTTGCATGTATCTAAAAGTCACTTCTACTAATTAATTGTTATTGAGGTATCTGATTAAAAATTCTAAACCAATATGCCCATTTCTTTTATGTGTAAATGACTCTCACCTGTCTTTGGCAGGTTGTGTTTGATACTTTAAGGAAATTTGATGGCAAGGAATTTCGACAATTACTTCCTGGAGAATATACTCAAATGGCCGGTCGTGCCGGCAGGAGAGGACTTGATAAAATTGGTACGGTTGTTGTGCTATGCCGTGATGAAATTCCTGAAGAGAAGGATCTGAAGCATGTTATAGTTGGTAGTGCAACTAGGCTTGAATCTCAGTTTCGACTCACCTATATCATGATCTTGCATCTGCTTCGCGTCGAAGAATTAAAGGTATAAGTTTCTATGACTTACTGAAGATACGAAATTTTCGAAAAAGGCAGTAGATGCTGGATAGTGGAATATATAAACGGAAGGTGTGTTAGTCGGATTTATAAAGAGTTTAAGTAATGAGCGCTAGACTAGAAAGGCCCATATCATAAAGGAATTAGAAAATAATATTCTTGAAGACGTCTTTGCCAATATCTTTATGCCTCTATGTATCTGCTGAATCCAACCCTAGATTTCAACTTTCAAGCTGTCAATCAAGCAGCACTGACTGCTGTTCCATAAATAGCATAGAGCTCTTCCTGAATGATGTTGAGTTTTAATCTCTATTTCTAAGTACCATGAATCCTTTGTTCCTTTAATTACTCTGTTCAGTTTTCAGATGTGATGCGCTTTACTTTTAGTTTATCCAATTGGCCAAGGAAGCTCGCTTTTCCAATGGTATGCCTTTTGGAAGATTGACAAGGAATTTACCACAGGACACAAACTTCCTAGGTAATATGTGAAATCATGGAATGCATAGTGAAAACTATTTCCACCTTATATCCTAAAAGTCAATGTTGAGATGTGTGGGAGCCACTATTATGATGTGAAACAATGACTCCATGATTCTACCACAATATGCCTCACTAATCACCAGTTCCACTAGTCTCCTGCAGAGCTCTCTGAAACTTCCCCTCGCTTCTATTACTAACAAACCATAATTAGATAAGTGAGGATGATCTAGTAGTTTATGGTTTGTAATGGGATGACAATTGAACACAATGGAGGTTGGTTAGGTGTCATGACCTGTTACTTGTGATTCTGATTTCCTTGATTGCTTGCGCTTGACTAGATTTTGTCTTCAACTTATTGATGTTCTTTGGAACATCACTGCAGGTGGAAGACATGCTGAAAAGAAGTTTTGCTGAATTTCATGCTCAGAAGAAACTTCCAGAGCAGCAACAACTTCTAATGCGAAAGCTTGCTCAACCTACCAAAATTATTGAGTAAGCATAAAAAAACTTGCTTTCTTGTAGCAGTTGGAATGGTAGAAGCTACTTGCTTCCTTGTCTTTCCTTTAAAATTTTTATTCTGAGACTTCTTCCTATATAGCTAAAAATATTGGGCCCTGGCATTCCCATTAGATGTCAATTCAGCAATTTAGCAGATGTTTTTCGTATATGAACTGTAAAATGGCATATTTCTCTATGAAATGGAGCTTTTCTGCATAAGCAATGATACACATTACCACCTGCCGAATTCATAGATTATGAGTTTGACCCAAGTCTTATAACATGTTCTTAAGCCAGATCAATTTAAGCTAGGGTGAATAATGGGGCTTTCTCAATTTTTTGATTTGGCTTGATGAACTTCTGTGTTCCACTCTTTTAAGTGCTTTGCCATCTATTTTGAAGGATTCGCAGATCTGTTATCATTCTTTCTAGTAGATAACAAAGTACAATGTAAATGTTACTGCAGTGCAAAGTGCACGGTGTATGTAAATGCAAACTTGATGCTTTCCTTTTGTGCACTTGTTGTGAGACTTTATTTGCATTGGTATGAACAGATATACCTCTTCTATGCCGGTCTAGATTCTTTATCAGATTCTCTTTTCCTTCATCTTGTGCAATTGGACATGAAGGATTTGGATTTGAGGAGAGGATTTGGAGACGGATTTCAAATGACTCCAAATAAGATGAATTTGAAATCCACCACAATGACTCAAAAACTAATTTAAAATGAGAACGAAGGATTTGAAATCCATTATGGATTTGAAATCCTTCACTCAAATCCTTCCGTCCAAATGCAACCTCAGTTTCTTCTGTGTAGCTCCAGAATTCAATCTCGGCATCTCTATGATCAGCTTTGCTACTCTTTCTTTTCCATCTCCAATTTCCTTTCAACAATACAAAATTTAAAACGTTGTTCTTGATATCTCATTTAATTAAGTTTATAATAATTCTACTACATCTGCCAATAGCAAACCGTATTTGTCAAAAGGACTGCTAATTTGCACCTGAATTTCCAAGTCTATTGGTGATATTTCAGATATTTTTAGTCCAGGTATGATCATTTCTTGGGATACCGCATGTTTATTGAATTTGAATATGTGGATGTAGATGCATAAAGGGTGAACCGGCGATAGAGGAATATTATGAGATGTACTCGGAGGCTGAACGGTATAGCAACATGATTACAGAGGCAGTCATGCTGTCTCCAGTTTCCCAACAACATCTTCAACCGGGAAGGGTGGTAGTGGTGAAATCACAATTGGTGAGTCTACATTGATGTCCATAGCTATAAATAAATATGCATTTGTGCAATACCTATTGAGTTTGGAGACCCTAGCCTGTTTGGTCTTTAACCTATATATTTAGTGTATGGGGAAGATTCCAGACTATATCTGATGAGATTGAAATGCTTAACCTTATATTTGGACCGGAATGTGTTATCAAGGAAAAGGAAAATTATGAAAGAAACGATAAAGTTAATACGGATTTTTCATCCAAAATATCTATATAATGAGTTATGAAGCGTTTTATTCTCATACGTGACTATTTTTATTTTTTACTTTTTGTCGATTGGAGGTATATTATGAGTTGAATTCTTAATCTGGCCAAATGGAAAGATACATGTTTATAGATTCATGGGGTACGGTAGTCCTATATGGTTAAATGTTTTGTTGGATTTAATTGAGCTCCTAACAGCTTGGTTTATATTCATTATAATTTATATCTGCACATACTTTTTCACATAATATGATGAATATATGCTTATGCAGGATCAAGACCACTTACTGGGTGTGGTCGTGAAAGCACCTTCAGCTAATTCTAAGCAATACATAGTCTTATTGCTGACTCCTAAATTGCCTTCAATCTTAAAAGCTCCATCAGGTAGCGAAGAGAAAAAAGGTACTGATCTCCAAGTATTAGTACCAAAGTCAAAACGTGGTTTGGAAGACGATTATTATTCTTCAGTCTCATCTCGTAAGGGAACTGGAGTTGTTAACGTAAAACTACCTCACTTTGGTTCTGCTGCTGGAGTGAACTATGAGGTTAGAGGGGTTCAGAATAATGATTTCTTATCCATATGCGTTGCAAAAATAAAGATCAACCAAGTTGGACTTCTTGAAGATGTTAGTGCTGGTGCGTATTCAAATACAGTGCAGCAGCTTTTGGCTCTGAGCTCAAATGGAAACAAGTATCCTCCAGCTTTGGATCCGGTGAAAGGTATGCGGATAAACTACTTCGCATTTCCTGGTCTACCATTGTCAATGCACAAATACAGATATTCTAACTTTGCAAGCAATCTTTTGAACTTGTTTCTGTATTATTGGAGTCTTATGCTTGAAATCTACTGAAACGAACTTCATAGAATGTTCCCAGTTTTCATAATTGGTAACCATTAACCAAACAGTAATGAGAGAGTCAATAGTTCAAAACACAAAAGTCATTGTTGTTTGATAATATAATTCCCCAATTGTTTTTTATATTTTAATCACAGTTAGTATGAAATTAGCCATACTTCAACACACAAATGCAGAATGTTATTCTAAATTTCGAGTTCTTCTCAACACACATTTGTTTTTTTCATATGCTTTCACCTTTTCTGTTGTGGCCGTCTCCAGACGTCGGACGTGCATTTTCTTATGTTTTCGTCCATTTTTTTTTGTGGCCTTTTTCTAATTGATTGATCATTACAATTGAATCATGGATCAGATTTGAAGCTGAAAGACATGAAAGTTGTCGAAGATTACTATAAATGGACTAACTTGTTGCATAAGATGGCACAAAATAAGTGTCATGGTTGCGTCAAACTGGAAGAGCACATTAAATTAGCACAGGAGTTAAAGGGACACCGAGAGGAAGTGAATGCTCTTAAATTTCAAATGTCGGATGAAGCACTTCAGCAGATGCCTGACTTTCAGGGTCGGGTAAGTGGCGTCGTCTCTGTACAAAACCTTTTTAGCGATTATGACAATATATTTGCAACATTTATTTTCATATTGATCTCAAGCTCAGTAAATCTGTTTAACCTACTAATCTTGTACATGCAGATTGATGTTTTGAAGGAAATTGGATGTATAGATAGTGATCTCGTAGTACAAATTAAAGGTCGTGTTGCATGTGAAATGAATTCTGGGGAGGAGTTGATATGCACAGAGTGCTTATTTGAGAATCAACTGAATGACCTGGAACCAGAAGAAGCTGTCGCAATTATGTCAGCCTTTGTCTTTCAGCAGAAAAAGACTTCTGAACCTTCTCTTACACCAAAGCTTTCTCAAGCTAAGAAGAGGTATCCTAATTCCCAAGTTTCCGACTAATAAATTGCTTCAATAATAATTCTTCCGTTTACTTGTATTGTATATGTTTGTATTGTAAGATCTCATTACTTTTCAGTTGCATAATTGCCTCACGAACATTTTGATGACATGTACATGTTACTTCACCATGTTTCTAAAATCATTGCTTCCTCCTACTAATGAATATTGGATCTCGATTTTCCTGTACTTCAGATTATATGATACGGCCATAAGACTTGGAGAGCTTCAGGCAAAATTTAACGTGCAGGTTGATCCTCAGGAATATGCACAGGAGAATCTTAAGTTTGGTCTAGTTGAAGTTGTATATGAATGGGCAAAGGTAGTGTCTCTTCTCTGTTATACTTCTCTCCCCATATCCGCTCCCTATTCTACCTGTTTCTGCTAAGCCTCTTGTATTCCACTTGCATTTTAATTTAGGGTTAAATTCATCAAATTCCTAGAAATATTGGTACTTGGACTCGACTTATTGGAATGTGATTTTGCTTCACAGAGGAGAACCCCTCAAATCAAACTTCTCTGATACTCTGATTGACAAGTATATAAACATCTTTAAAGTGTGAATGAATTACGAATTAGTCAGAGAATCCGAGTGCAAGAAAATTGAAGGGGTGCGAAAAATATAAGGGTTAATACAAGTAAGATGTATCCTACAACTTGTTCAGCTTAAATCAATGGGACAACTTTCTGGAATCTAAACCTCGACTAAACATTAGTCTGCATATTCTAATGTAGGATATGTATTATTTTTTACTAATATATATTTAATTAGGTTGTTTTGGTATTAGAATATAACTATACACGGTATATAATTGAAGAGGGGGAAATGTTGATCTGACATAGCTTCGGGTTCGTTGAGCCAAATCATGTTCAGGGGCTTAATACAATGAATTGAATCATGTAATTACGCAGATTTTTCTAACAGTGATACTTGCTTTGTGAATTGACAGGGCACCCCGTTTGCAGATATTTGTGAACTTACTGATGTTCCTGAAGGCATGATCGTTAGGACGATAGTGAGGTTAGATGAAACATGCCGTGAATTTAGAAATGCAGCTGCAATTATGGGCAACTCTGCACTTCACAAGAAAATGGAAATGGCTTCGAATGCAATAAAGAGGGATATAGTCTTTGCCGCGAGCTTGTACATTACAGGAATTTAGTCTCTGTCCTCTTAATTTGGTTTGCGACAATTCTAACATAATCGTTGTACACTATGGAAGGACCGTTTTAAATTGATATCGGGGTGAAACTTATTTTACCATGTAGAAAGATTTCGATTTCAGAGAATATGAAATATGCATTTATAGGGAAGGTGTGTCGGTATTCGTGAAGGAGAAACATTGAAGGGAAAGAGTCGAAAACATTTCTCATGTTATTTTTATTACTCCTTATTTTAGGAGAAATTGACTAATAATCCTTAATCAACTATCCTTAGTTTGAGAAGTGTAAACGTAATTTAACAAACAAATTTAATGTAGCTTTTAATTCTCTCTTATTTCATGCAGGGGCAATTTAGAATCATACTGTGCTTTTTTTCTTTTTTCAAAGTAATAAATCATCAATTTGAGGGGAGTGAACTTAATTTCGCAATTAAGAGGGATTATTTCGTGATTTGGCTGTGTCTTAGGGGTCACAAAAAAATATTATTGCATATGAGGACAACTGATTCTAATACTTCAGAATTCAGAGTGTCTCTAAATCATTGTAAATTCATGGCATTCTTGTTGCCACTCGAATCCCATATCAACGACTACATCGAATAGATGCAAACACTTAATTAAAAAAATAAGGTAGAAAATTGTGAATTTATTACATCAATGGTTCACATTAGTCATTGATCTATCCAGAAAACCATAAATAAAATGCCTCCACCGCGACAACTTCATTCACCGAGAAGATTAGGTTACTAGTTTATCTGCAAAGCAAAATGAGTGTCAGGACAGAGTTTACCGGAATCAATTGAAATACAAGAGCAAAATTTGCCTGAACCTATCCCCTACAGACAAATAGTTTACATTACAAGATACTTGATATAACATCCCGAAGAACAAGATACCAAAATATGCATAAGATCTCATTAAAATCACAATGATAGAAAAGAGCAGCGCACACATTCAAGCTTTTAAAATCCATAAAGACCACAAGATGAAAGTATTGACGCTCCGGAGTAAGGTCTCAATTAACAAAACGATTAAATCATTTCACCAACATAAGAAGTTCTTATATATAAGTATTAGAAAAATATTACTAGATGTCATTGACATTGATCGTAACTTCACACGGTAAACTGTAAGAACATACAATAATAACTTCTTCCCACTGTTTAATCGAGTTTGAGTAAAACACATATCGGTGGGCAGCCTGCCCAGCCATGAAGTCCATCCAATATAACTTCTACCAAAAGGAAACTTACTATTGTTAAAGGGCAAACACGTAAATGGTTAAACTGCCTAAGCTCAGAGTGCAGAAGTCTAAATAAATTTTGGTCAACGTCAACAGAACAGACATTAGAAGCAAGCACGAAAGAAAACTACAGCAAATCAGATGAACGATTATTGAAATTCCCGTAATTGCCATACTACTCGATTTAAATCCTAGATAGAAATAATCTCTTGGCACTCGATATGTGAACTCAGCAAAGCAGCATGGTAATATCCACAATATAACCCCAAATAATATCGAGAAACAAATAAATCGAGATTTTTTTTAAGGAAAATCACAATGTGTCAAACCACAAATAATATATACGTATGTATACATATACGGATAAAAATCTACATTTCAACACTAATAATATAATCAGCATAGTCAACATTAATAAACAAAAACAACAAAGAACACCGATCCACGAATCCAATCAAAACGTTTCTAGGGTTCGCAATCAGATGAGAAACATCAGAAAACTTACTTCCCTTGGTGCCTCTGCACAAATCGAGAGTTCTTCGCGTCCTCCTCTGCAAAAAAAGTACCAAAATAAAAAAATAAACAAAAATTAGGGCAACAATATATACACAGAGAAACGGGAAAATGGAACGGAGGATCGAAGAGTAAAAAAAATACGAACCGGTGAGGCCGAGGGAGAGCTTAGTGATAATGGCTCCAGTGACGGCGAATCCAACAAGGAACGGCCAGTTGCGGTTCCACTCTCTCCTGAAAAACACCGGCCATGGATCGAATTTTCTCATTCTCGCTCTTGATTCTTCTGTTCGACGAAAATGCAAATCTATTTACCGATTCAAATGAAGATGGAAGTGGCCAACAATCGCCTGTTATTCACCCAAATGTAATCTCAAATCCACTGCCGGCCCAATCCTATATGGGCCTTGGCAAGCCCTTATTTTATTTTTTAATATTAAAAAAAATGGATATTTTTTGATTTAGTTTTGAAGTAGAAATAATTAAAAGTAGTAATTGTTATATGATATTTTCTGTAAATTTTTGGGACTCTATGTATTTTTGTTGTTTATTTATATTTAAGTATAAAATTGTATTTCATTATTGGGGTCCTAGTATATATACAAGGACCATCGTCGAACCCGTTGATGTAGTTCATGACTTCTTGTACGATTATTACTTCAATATACAAAATAGTTTTGAAGGACTTTAAGTTATTGTATAAGGATGACCATATATAGAATTTCGTTAGAGAGAAAATAAAATTGTAAGTTATACCGTACATAAGGAGCATTAATTCGGAGACAACTTTGTTGTCTCCGACCGTTGCTTTTGTGGCTATATATACAAACACTACGAGAAAGAGATGTATATAACATTGTTTACACGCTCTCTTTTCTCTGCTTTCTTCTCCGACCTTGGGTGATTGGTGCTGGACGAGTGAAAACACTTGTGAGATCGAGAGTTTGAGTGTCAAACATTTCGTGTAAAGAGAAATTGAGTTTTGGTCACTCAGCTGGGTCTGTCGTGTAGAGCTAGGGTTTCTTCTGTCCAAGATTTATGCTGGACACCTATTGGGGCTATCGTCACCGATTTATGTTGGACACCTATTGAAGCTATCGACACCGTGGGTTACATGACGTGGACTTGGACAAAAACGGCTCCATGTGTTAGAATCAAACCGATGATGTCAACATCTATTTCAATTTTTTTTTCTTTTTCTATAATAATGAGTTATGTCATGTTTATTGACTTGTATAAATCAAACGAATACCCGACACATCACACCTCAAAACTAGTTATTTAAAAGAGGAGGAAGGTTGTGGCTAGGAATAAAGAGAGTGTGCGGCATACAGTCGGCGGTCGATTTTGGAATGCTTGGACAGAGAAAGGCCTTATCCAAACATTTAAGTGAATTTGGCCATTTAAGGCAGGCCAGAAAATCGCCACAACTCTCTCCAACAACAAATGCAATAGGGAACGTGCCACAATGTCATAATCCTGTAAAAGATACGAATCCATATCTATCCAAATAAATTCTAGCCAACATATTGGATAGAGGCTTTAATAGATTTTGTATTTTAGTCTATGTTTTTTTTAATGGAAAAAAATTATTTAGTTCCTGATTCAAAATATTGACTTCAATGAGGGATGTCGGAAGAATTCTATGCCACACCCGATTATTAACACCGGGTAATTGTTAACCGTAGATCTACACATACTTACACACACATTCATATGTATGTGTGGTTATTTAACCTCATCTACGATTAACAAATACCCGGTGTAGCATATAACTTTCCCGTGAATGTCACTCGAGAAACATCCGAAAATTGAGTCAATTATTGGATGCTGATCTTTCACCGATCCAACTCTTGATATAAAAAAAATTGGGATACAAATATTAGACAATATATTACGTTACCATCAAATTTAGGGGTATGAACGAGCCGAGCTCGCCTGTTTTGGCAAGCTCGAGCTCGAGTTAATTTTGTCGAACTCAAGCTCGAAAAACTCGAGTTAGAGTTTTTCTCGAGTCGGCTCTAACTCGTTTACCACCCCTACCATCAATAATATAATCTTACTTGGTTTAAATGAAATTCTAGAGAGAGACTTAGAGAGAGATGGGCAGAGTGAGAAATGAATTTAATAGTGGCGGATACCCTGAATCAATCATCATCAAATCAAAACCCATACATGCAGTCACTCTGATTTGGAACATATATATACTAAAATCAAACTTGAATTCCACAAACACAATCACATGCCAATTTCCCAACCCATTAAAATATTCATACAACTCAGAAACAGAGACCAAAACGAACAAGTAGTTCAACATCATCATCGATCTCATAATTAAATTAACCCATTCACCACCGATAAATCATCCGTGGATAAGCATTACCCTCCGCCCAAACATTATCACTTCTCACTTTGCTTCAACTTGTCATACACGCATATATATATATATATATATATATATATATATATATATATATATATATATATATATATAGAGATATATATACAATACTGCTAATACATACTAGAAAGCAAAGGAGGAAAAGTATATATGATATATCTATGGAAAAAGTGATCAGTGAAAAAAATTGGGTAAGAGGCTCTTGCATAGGCAGAGGAGCCTATGGAACAGTCTACCTGGGAATCGACGTCTCAAGCGGCGCCATTTTCGCCGTCAAGTCTGTGGACTTAGCTTCCTCCTCTGGCGGCGGCTCTCCGGCGGCGGAGGCCGCCTTAGAGGACGAAATTAGAATTCTTAAATCTCTCTCCTCGCCTTTCATTGTCAAGTACCTTGGAGACGATACGTCGTCGTACAGGAGGAACTTGCACATGGAGTACATGCCAGCTGGCACCGCCGCTGACGTGGCAGCAGCAGCAAAATCCACCACCGGATTCTTCGACGAGGCGGCCGTTGCCAGCTACACGTGGTGCTTAGTCTCCGCCCTAAGCTACCTTCACTCCAGAGGCATTGTGCATTGCGACGTCAAGGGCAAAAACGTCCTCTTAGGACATTCCCCAGGCTCCGCCAAGCTCGCCGATTTCGGATCGGCGGTGGAGATCTCGTCGACGGCGGCGGCGGCCGCCATCTCGACACGCGGCAGCCCGCTGTGGATGGCGCCGGAGGTGATACGCGGCGAGCGTCAGGGGCCGGAGTCCGACGTGTGGTCGCTGGGGTGCACCGTGATCGAGATGGTGACGGGAAAACCGGCGTGGGGAGCCGGCGGTGCTCACTCGGTTTGCAGAATCGGCTACTCGGACGAGTTGCCTCGGTTTCCGGCGGAGCTCTCGCGCTTAGGGCATGACTTTTTGGACAAGTGTTTGAGGCGGGATTACACGGAAAGGTGGAGCTGCGATCAGCTGCTGCACCACCCATTCGTTACGGTGAACACGCAGAAATACTCAATCGATTACTCATCGCCGCGTTGCGTGCTGGAGGACTGGTTCGGTTCAGATTTCCAGGATGAAGAAGAAGAAGAGGTTCAGAATTTGGGGGCGAGTGAGAGATTGAGGGAATTAGTTTCGGAATCAGGGGCAAATTGGGAATATTCTGACGGTTGGATAACGGTGAGGTGTCAGTCGGAAGACGGAGAAGGGACTTTTTCGGAATATTCCGCTCCAATTAGGCGGACAAATTCAAATTCAAGTTTTGTTCTGTTATTTGAAGAGCAAATTTACAGCCATCCAAACGACGTCGTATTAGCCCATCAATGTTACGAGCCTCAATGTTTTAATTGTGATAGGAAAGTTGTTAGTGTAGCTCTTCCATCTCCACAAATAAAAAGAATTTACAAGTGTAGCAATTTCATATTTTTATGTGATTTGTACACGTGTCCTTGTTTTATAAGTTCCATATTCAGTCAATTTGGCCTTTTAGGAAAAAAATATGACATTCACTGGTATTAAAAAAATACAAACACAACGACGTCGTCTTGTACAACGGGGTGGGTCGGTTTCATGGGTTTTTAAAAAAATTGAATCTGCACTAAACCCGAAATCGTTTCATTCGGTGCTAACGAGACAACTTTTATCGAGTTTGATGAGTTGATGGGTCCGACTTGATAAGCCATACAATATAATATGAAATTAGATGATTAATTTT
The DNA here is from genome assembly GCF_056151865.1 of Erythranthe guttata. Classification (NCBI taxonomy): domain Eukaryota; kingdom Viridiplantae; phylum Streptophyta; class Magnoliopsida; order Lamiales; family Phrymaceae; genus Erythranthe; species Erythranthe guttata. The sequence continues at coordinate 4,278,578 of NC_142536.1, forward strand.
GGTTTTACCTAGAATATTCGGGTACAAGAAACAAGTCCCTCACGCAAGGTTTTTAATCGGTAAAGCATAAGCAACTTCATAACAAAGGAAAAAAAAAGAAAAGAAAAAAAGAATTCAATAATGTCCAATATAGCCATTACAGTTTTTACAAATATTTAATCTGAAAATTCGAAATATTGCATTTTTTTAAGTTTTTTTTATGGAGATTGAGTGAATTATTTACCTCTCTTAAATAAAAAAAAATAAAAAAAAAAAAGAAAAAAAAAAGAAGGTGATTTATTTACTTTTTTTTTCTCGAGAATATGCTACATTAAATAAAAGGCCACCTACTTTTAGTATTTTCCACATTAGCCTCCTCCTTTTCCATTCTTGTCTTAAAAGGGACGGAAGTGTTTTTTTATTAATACTGAAAAAAGAACGTAAAATAAAATAAAATAAAGTATTGAATTATGAGCCAAAATAATGTTGCCCGAAATAGATTAAGCAGTACCACCGTACACATAATGGCCTTAGACGGAACCCTAAACGTGAACTCGCTGTTCATGTTTGCCGCCTTTCTCGGCATCGCCTTGAATCCGGCGGATCCAAACAGCAGCCTCGTCAGCTCCGCCGCATGCGCAGCCAGCTCCGCCGTGGCCAAGCATTTTGTCGAGTTTCACGTCTACTCGTTCACTTCCTTCTTGTTCTCCAGTCTCATTGCTTCGTGTCTTAAACTCGCAATCACCACCGATGCCAAAACGGGACGAGTCCATCGCAATAACAAGTACTCCCTCCTTCCCTTAATATTCGACGATTTAGGATTTTTCACACAAATTAAGAATCTTATTAATTGGATAGAAATATCCCAGATTGCCCTTTTCTCTCTCCAAATAAATATTCATTAATTCCATATGTACATAGAATCTCAAGAATTAGAGCAATTAATAGTATGGGCAAAATTGGAAAGGAAAATATAATTTTGCTATGGAATTTAAAAACTTCAAATAAATTGGAATTTTTTTTTTCATGGCTAAGGAGGGATTATTAATTACATCAATCTTATAATTATTTTATTTTATTTATAATTCATACGTTAACAAAATTTCCAACATTTTTAATTAACTAGTAGTGGTGGTGGTGAAACGCAAAGTAGTACTGGTGGGAATGTTAATTTGCGGTTGCTGCAAGGCGGGATTTTGGCTTCGGCCGGTGGTTCGATCTCCGGGTGTGCGTTTTTAACGGCGGCGCTGGTGGACTTGGTGGAGATAAAGCTGGGCACTTTGGGTTGTTGGGGGTGGTACACGGCGGCGGCTATTATTCCGATGCTGATTTTAGTGCCGTCTGCCCTTGTTATATACATGGGCCTCCTGTTTTATGCCTTTAATAGGTAGTCTACTGATTTAATATATAAATAAATAAATAATGAAATAATCTTATCTTGGTTTTGCTACTTTGAAATTCAAGCCCGGCCCAATAAGCAAGGCTTGCTTTAGTCTCTCGGCTTCAAAAAAGCCCAATGTTACTCGTACATTATAGTAACGCCTCGTTAAAAGAATGATTTCTTCCGGTTCCGATTCGATCAAAACGTACTAAATTATTACTTCAACGATTTATTTTTCCACTAAATTAATAGACTTTTGTTAGTCCCGACTGTGCTAATTTATAGAGGTTTAACTGAATCTTCATTTTTTTCGGTATTTTGTATTTTAAATAGTTACTCTATATTTAAGAGAATTACATGAGTAAAAATATAATTCCAATTAAGTCAACTGTTGAATATGTCGGGAAGTTCTACTGCGACAAATGTACGAGTCGTCTGAGTCTAACCCTACAATTAAACCTCTATAAACTAATACAGTCATAACTAGTAAAAATCTATTAACTCACCGAAATATTATCGAACTAATAACTTAATACATTTTCACCGAGTCATGACAAAGAAAAACTATTATTTAAACGAGTTTATTAAATTATCAAGGTTATATTCTAATTAGCTAAAACAGCCCTATAATAACAAAAAAATAACAATAAAGGAAATCATATTGGTATAACCTCCTAATCATGTATTATGGTCCACTTATAAATATCATTATATAAAAGATGATGTAAAATGTAATATGTGTTAAATCATTGATTATGATACACAACTCATTAGACTTTTCCCCACCAATCATCTTGAAGAGAATGAAGAGTACCTAACTCTAATAATTGGAATCAAATGTTCTTTGCTTAGTCTTTTTAATTTATATTTTATTTTTTAATATTATCATATAATATTACATAATTAAAACAAAATAAAAAGGTGTAAGGCATATAAATGGGAGGTCACTAACATTCCAATATCTCTCTCTCTCTCTCTCTCTACACCGCCACCCTGGCTGGCTGGCACTGTGCTGCCAATTTTTGCACCACTGTCTCTCTGTTTCCCGTCAACGCCCCATTATTTAAACCGAGAATCTCCGCATTGCTCACAGGAATTGTTTCTCTCTCTCTCTCTCTCTCTCTCTCTCTCTCTCTTCCTTCCTTTTGAAAAGCGCGCATATAAAATATTGGGATAAAACGACACCGGTTAATTAGTCGTCCATTTCCACACGCATTTACACGTTTGGCCGTTTCAAACAAATACATATTCTTCTCTCTCAAAACCATAACATTTTTTCCATTCGTTTCTTCCGTGTTTCTCCATCGTCGCTCATTTTGATTGGCCGTATTTTTTATTTTTTTTTGAATTAATTAATTTGTGCGCACTCGATTTCCCGCTCGAGATCTCTCCTTTACGGTAAGCCATGGATTAAATAATTTTTTTTTCCGGTTTTAATTTGATTTATTCATGATTTTTATATGTCGTTTGGGGATGTATTTGCGATCGGAATGGCTAGATCTGATGATTATCGACCTAGGTTTATTTCTGCCTTTAATTTTTAATTTTTTATTTGTGGTTTTTTTGATGTGTGTGTAGTTATGTGAGGGAGTAGAAAAGGGGAGAAAAGAAAAAACGAAGTAAACGAAGCGGAATAGAAGGTCATGGCGGGTAGAGTGGATCACGAGTACGATTACCTGTTCAAGATCGTGTTGATCGGTGACTCAGGAGTTGGAAAATCCAACATTCTCTCCCGTTTCACCAGAAACGAGTTCTGTTTGGAGTCCAAATCGACGATCGGAGTCGAGTTTGCCACCAAAACGCTTCAGGTGAATCATAGATTGTGTGTTTGTGTTTATTTTCCTGTCTAATTTGTCGATTGCTTGCTCTCTTATAGATTAGCGATTTTATTATAGGCTTGATATTATGTGTTTATTATAGAAAATTATTGTTGCATGTGACGAAAGGATCGAGTAAGGAAGCTGCGGTGTACTACCTCTTCTATGGACTAGCCAATTTTATGATTTATTTAAGTTGATGAAGATTGTGTTTGTCGTTTATGTGGCTTGAATCTGGAGCAATGAGTTGAGCTTTTCGCTAATTTTATCCACGTTATCGAAATGTTGCTTACAAAATAACCACTATGCAGTAGCAAATGCTTGGTTGAAGTTGTAATTTTCTTCTAGGTTGCTTGTCATATTTCGATATATTCATTTTTTTATGGCTGATAGCTAGCTTCCGGATAAAATGTGCATTTTTCAAGGATTCAGTTATCCAACCTAGAGTTTTGACGGTATTAAAGATGCTTAAACACGATTCCGACTTTAAATTCTTGTTTCTCAATCTCCATAAATTGCAATTATAGTGTTACAATTGCATCGGTGTTCAATGTTCTGTTATAAGTCTAAAAACTTACAAAATATCACCTGAGAAAGCTAATGCATCTGTGAACTGTTGTACCACAGATAGAAGGAAAAACGGTGAAAGCCCAGATTTGGGACACTGCTGGGCAAGAAAGGTACAGAGCAATCACGAGCGCCTATTACAGAGGTGCTGTCGGTGCTCTCCTTGTTTACGACATAACCAAAAAGCAGACATTCGACAATGTCAATAGATGGCTCCGTGAGCTGAGAGAGCACGCGGATTCCAACATTGTTATTATGATGACTGGAAACAAATCCGATCTCAACCATCTCAGAGCAGTTGCGGACCAAGACGGTCAAAATCTGGCAGAGAAAGAAGGGCTCTCTTTCCTCGAGACATCAGCACTCGAGGCGCTGAATGTCGAAAGGGCATTTCAGACAATTTTGACGGAAATATACCACATTGTTAGCAAGAAGGCATTGGCCGCACAAGAAGCTGCTTCCGCAGCGGCACTTCCTGGTCAGGGTACAACAATTAATGTTAACGATCCATCGGGAAATGACAAGAGAGGCTGCTGTTCTACTTGAAAAAGAAAAAAAAAAAAACTTAAAAGGGATTGTGTCGATTGGTGCTGCAAACAAAAAAACCAACTTCTCGTTCTGTTTTTCACTCGTTTTATATATTTCCTTTTTTTTTTGTAGAATACTTTCTTTACTTTCGTGTGGTGACTAAAAAAGCGCTGGAGAAGTTCGATAAACGGTTTTAGTTTTTAGGGTCCACGTTCTCTGCTAGAATGAGTTTTACTCCTAATTTTGTCGGGTTTATTTTTCTGTAAATGACACTGATATTGGTGATGTTTAAAGGTTACTTGGTTCTATCTTTATTTCGGATTATGTCTTGTGGTTTTACCCTTTCTTTTAATAAAGAAGCTTGTAATGTTTTTCGACTGTCATTCTCATTTTTCGTTTTTTCATTCATTTTTCTAAACGGCTAATATACACTCTTTACTATATACACAGAAAATAGTATATATTATACATATATACCATGTTCATATTTAAGGCTATTTTACCCTTACAAAATATGATCTAGTATGAGATTATATTATTTTATAACCAGTAAAATCATATTTGTTTTCCATGTGATGAAAAAAATTGCTACCTTCAAACACACCATCTGGTTTCAATTTCAATGAGAAGAACAAATATCACAATTCTTGTTCAATCTGTACCGTTACATGATGAATACCGAAACCTCGCTCGCAGTAATCCCTAATCTCATGCAAGATTTCACTCGAACAAACTCCAGGACCAATCACAATATGACAAGCCAGCACATGTTTCCCTAGTGTAATAGCCCAAACATGAAGATCGTGAACACCACCAACTCCCGGTATCAGTCTCAGACCATTTTCGAGACGGGCAACATCAATCTCGTGTGGGGCCCGCTCCATCAACACGTAAAACACACTCTTCAGCATCGGCAAAGTAGCACACAAAGCAAACACGGAAAAAACCAGCGTGCAGACCAAATCAACCACCAACCAGTTCGGCCTCAGCCAAATAACCAATCCAGCAATCATTACACCGACCGATTGTATAAGATCTGTAATAAGATGCAAGTAAGCCCCTTGAATGTTTATGTTTGCATGCTGAGCTGGCATTATGTTTGCATGCTGAGCTGGCACTATGTTTGCATGCTGAGCTGGCACAAGCTTCGTGGTTTCTTCCACTTCATGGTCATGCTCACATGCATGGTGAGCATGGCCATGGTGATTATGGTTATGGTTATGGTTATGGTTATGGTTATGGTTATGGTTATGGTTATGGTTATGGTTATGGTCATGGTTATGGTTATGGTTATGGTCATGGTCATGGCCGAGCCATAAAACGAGGATAAGATTAACCAAGAAACCGAACGCGGAGACTGCAAACATGAGTTTACCGTTTATTTCGGTTTGTTGGGAAATAATCCTCTGTACTGCTTCGTAGATTAAAGTGGCGGATATAAGCCATATTAGCTGTACAGATAAGAGGGCTCCGATTACTTCGAGGCGGTTGAAACCGAAAGATTGTTGAGGAGTCGGGTCCCACCCGGAAACCCATACGGTGAAGAGAGAGATTGAGAATCCGGCAATGTCGGAGAGCAAGTGAGCTGCGTCTGTGAGGATTGCTAAGCTGTTGGATTTAAGACCACCGATAATCTCGATCGCCATTAGTACAGTGTAGAAGATTATGAGCCCGCTTAGTTTGAGAGATGTTTTGGAGCGCTGCGCTGCGTCTGACTTGTGGTGTTCTTGATTCGAGAATGGACAGGTGGCGCTGCAAGAGAACTGGGATTTTTTTTCAGGAATGATGATGTCATTCGTTTCTTCTTCGAGGGTTCTTGGTGACTCTATCTTTACTTGCTGCAGTTCGACGTTTTCCTGTTCCATCTGCAAGAATTGTTCCGATAAGTTGTCTTATAACACCAAAGGCTCTGTTTGGTTAAGAGGTAAAATATTCTGCGACTAAAACAAGAAAAATACACATTTTCCTCGAGAAAAAAAAGTAAATGTGAAACGCCGGCAGGTTTTCTATCTTCTTCGATTTTAATTCCTCTCCGTTCTAGAAAACACCAAATTAGGGGAGTAGTTGACCTCCATTGCAGAACCTTAACAAACACGTCTGCCTGTTTAAAGTAAATGATTTTCCACAAAATCGACTTCATCACCATTTCCCGTAGGAACCAAACATGCTAGAAAAATTTAAATTCTTTGTTTTTATTTACTTTCGAATTTTCATTTCCATCATTTCAAAACTCACGAACCAAACAGCGCCTAAACATCAGTTTCACAGCATAAACTCGGAATCGACATCCGTACTTTTTCAGCCCGAGTAATCAGATTTTCTCACCCAAACGAAAATCAAGAACAATCATCCAGATTATATTTACATCATTCAACCATCTGCTAAACAAGTGGAGTTAAAACGGAGATCTTCGTAACTAATCAGAAACACAGATTGCATATTTTCCGGATATTTCTAAAACAATTAGCTGCAATAATTCTATTATTTCAGGGCAAAAAAAAAAAAGGGAAATCACAGATTACAAGTTTCTAACAAGAGTTCTATATCAATCAGCTGTAACAATTCCTTACTTACCTCAATTCCAAACCCTCAATTGAGGAATGAACTGCTGAGAATTGAGATGCAACCAGAACTTGAATTATCACAATTCTTCAATTGCAGCCATACTTGAAAACCTTCAAAAAACAAATACAAACGTTAATCAATAAACAAATACACAACTGCTGCGGATCGTGCGAAAACCTAAAAAAAACAAAAAAAAAACAAAAAAAAAAAAACAGAGGTTTTACATCAAACGAAACGGTTCAGAGAATAATAGATTCCATTCCAGCTTTTCTCTCTGGTTTGGAATTATATGAATGGCGGGCGATCCGAATCCAAAACGGCAATACCCATTGAAATAGTTGCGGAAAAATCATTTGATTTATGCAATTTGATGCTCTCAAATTTAATTACGTGAATCGGTTTAGATTTATGGAATCTGATGCTCTCAATATAATTGGAAATTGGAAATAAATAGCGAGTGCACGGATATCCCGAATTATTAAAACTTAAAAAAGTCAAATGAATTAGAGGCAACTAACTAAATTAATATAGGTAGGTAGTGGCTTTTGAATTTTGCCGTAAAATAAATGATTTTTTTAATTTTCCATTTCTCTACCTAGTAATTTTCTATGAATATTCAACTCTCATTAAGAAAGTCGGTTTGGGACCGGATTGGTGATTTTTGTAAGAAGTAGGGGGTGTAAATTGGAATGAGATTTTTAAATTTTGTCGATTTCGATCTGGAATTTTTCGAATTTGGAACCGTTTTCTTTCACTCCGAGTTTTTTTTTTAACGGATGTAGAATTATATATACAATTATTAGAAGTTCTGATTTTCGATCATAAACTTTTCGATCATTTTTCTAAATATACAATATTGTAATATTTTGTAATTCAATAATATAATTTATGATATTGTTTATATAGAAATTATAAATATCTAAGGATCATAAACTCTCTGTTGCACTTTTATTTTTTAAGAAACTTTATTTTACAATTTGTTGTTCCCATATGTGATTTGGATTTTGTTGAACTCTCTTTAGAATTTTATTGTATTTTGCTAGAAAATTTTGAAGAAAATTTGATTCTTTTAATGAAAATTTCAATTATACCCGAATTTTTAACAAGAAACAATAAATTAATGCAATTTCCAAAATTTTCGAAATTCGGTCGATTCCGAGCCATTCCAAAATCGGAATTCAGGGGCGGTGCCCCATAAAAATATTTTTTAGATGTTTGAACACAAAATAACACATAATATATAAAATTATGGAAATTAACAGAATAATTTAGTGGTTCACTTCCTACATGACCTTTAATTTTTATAGCAAATAGACTTCATAAATGTTCCTAAAAAGAAACTTGACTCATTATTTTAATAAATAACTAATTTAATATATTTTCTAAAAAAAAAACTAATTTAATATATTAAGACAAGTTTTATTAAAAAAAATATAAACTGTGTAAAAAAATATTCGGGGATCCTAAAATTTCGGCGCCTACTTCACCTCCCTTCTGAACCAGTTCCAACAATAATTAGTAATTGGGTAAATTTCACCCGCATCCCTGAGGTATGCTTAAATAACTTTAAGGTCCCTGTGGTATCGATAATTACACTCACCCCCATGAAACGTAGTTATAAACTCTAATGGGAAAATGCAGTAGATACGTTATTACAATAGAGTTCTAACGAACTATTGGTTTCAGAAACTGGTGGAGACAACAAAGAGTTATCGGTGATTTAAGAAATATTGAGGGAGTCATGTCACCCCATGACTCTATGTTATCTCCACCACTAGCTAAAAGTAATAGTCCATTAGAACCCTATCGGAATAATATATTCAATGCATTATCCCGTTAGAGTTTCTAACTACGTTTCAGGGGGGTGAGTGTAATTACTGATACTATAGGGACCTTAAAATTATTTAAGCATACTTCAAGGGTGTGAGTGTAATTTACCCTTAGTAATTAGTTTTAGCATTTTATTTTTCTATTACTACATTTCTGCACATATATAAATGATAACAAATAATGAAAGATATTTTGTTTTAGCTTTTTATTTTCTGTTATTGCATTCCCACACATATATAAAAAAAAAAAATGAAATCGTGAGTGGGAGTGGCATTTGATATTTTCCGATCACATCATATAAATCATATAAATATATGGAGTATGTGCAATAGTGCATTATAGAGTTTAAAGCCAAATAGTCGTCATATTTATTTATTATTTTATTAATTAATTCTTTTTTTACAACATCGTTTTATTATTTATTAATGGAGTTGAATTTTCGTTGAAACCCTAGATTTTGAATTGAAACCAAACAATTATCTCTCTCTCTCTCTATCTCTCCTCCCTTGGGCCGCTGCACAACACAAAGGAAAGGATAGAGAGAGAAACAGAAAAAAGGGGTAGGAAGGGTCCAGTCCAAAAATCTACAATCAATTCGCAGTAGCGTAGAGAGAGAGAGAGAGAGCCACACGAGGCCAGCGGATTTATCGACTCACGCAATAAATTTTTTTTTTTTTTTTTTTTTAATTTTCCACTTCCATTTTTATTATTATTGGGTTGGGTTTCCCATCTAATCTAATCTAAAATAAATCTATGTACTACCCTCTCTTTGCATGACGTATAGTCCTCTCCGCCGCATCGGAGTTTCAGCCGGCCACCGCCTCAGACACTCCTAATCTCGTTTTAATCCGTCACCTATTTGAATTTTTTTTTTTTGCTGTGTTCGTCTATCAATTTGTTGTTTTTTTACCTTGTTTGCGATGAAAATCGATTGAAACCCTCAAAAAGTTTGGATTTTTTTAGTTTTTTTTTGGAAATCTAGGGTTGGATTTTTCTTTTTTTTTTTGGTTCGAGAACTTTCGGTGGAAAGCTAGAAAAAAGAGGGGGGTAGAGATGGCCGCGAATGGGCAGGGGATAGAGCCTGCCGTATTGGATGACATCATCAATCGGCTGTTGGAGTTTCGAAGCGCGAGGACTGTGCGTCAGGTGCAGCTCTCCGAGAATGAGATCCGTGCTCTCTGTACGACGTCGCGTGAAATCTTCCTTTCCCAGCCTAATCTCCTCGAGCTCGAAGCCCCTATTAAGATCTGCGGTATTCTCTCTCTCTCTCTCTCTCTCTCTCTCTCTCTCTCTCTCTCTCTCACAGATGAATTAATGGTTTCCCTTTTTTGCATGTATGCCTAGCTTCTGATTTTTTTTTTCTTCCTAATGACTTTTTATGATTGGCTTTGATATGAAAAGGTTGCTTTTACTTTGGAGTTTTGGTGCAAATAATAATAAGAATGCATATACCTGGGGATTGCCCTGAAGAAATTTGTTTTTCTGAACCCTTATCTATCACCAATATTTGATGCACATGCACATAATATATTGAAATTGTTGTCTCTAATCATGGGTGAAGTTCGATTCTAGGTTAAAATGTGACCTGGAACACTTAAACATTGTTCTTCTTACCAACAATGTTTTATAGATACAAAATAGCTTGACCCCGGATAACAACATCTTGCGCAAGTACCGACGTGTATGATGCTGTTATGAGGTCAGACAATAAGTTTGTCATCTCACTAAAGCTACAAAACGAGCTTTTGGTATTGGCTTCAGTTTGCAAAATGGTGGTTTTTCATTGGGAATTTTCGATATCCTTTTGCTTTTCACTCCATTGAATACATTTCCGAGATATGCTCAAGACCAATGAAGTACACATAATTTTTAATTATCCTTGATCTGCGGCCTTTGATAGTTTATTCTAACTACGCCTTGGGAAAATGAAAATAGTAAAGGAAAACGTATTATGTGGTAGACTTCTTGTCTTTTCTGTCATGCTGTCCTTAAACGAACAGTTACCCATGATAAAGTAGGGTCGTGCTGACGTTTGAATTAGTTACGGCTTATGAGCAGCTGATTGATTTGTATTTTCTTCAGTGGAAAATATCTTCAGCTTGGTTAAAAGGGAATGCAAAATAAAATTTTGAAGTCAAAATTCTAGATTTCTTATTTTGGCGCTTCTTAAATGAGTAGGTCATGAAATCTTCTTTACTTTGTATGAGGGCCGTTTATATATTGATATAACCATCAATAGAAGGATTAAGATGTATAATTAAGTCCTCTAACTGTCCAACAGAGTGAAAATCTGGCTATCGAGTATAGATTTATTTGAAAATGGATTATACAATCTTTACCCTTTACTCTTAGAATCTTTTAGAAAGTTGGGTTTGAAATATAACTTATCCCTTTCATGGGCTAGCAAGTGTGGGTTTTATTAGGTTTCCAGATTGGGTTTTTGCAATTTGATATGAATTTTGGTGAAGAAATTATTTAAAGCCCTTGATGCATTAACTTGAAGTAGGTTGTATTTATTAGCTACAATAGTTTGAAAACACGCCTCATATAAACATAAAAATTTTAGGGAGTTGTGATTTATGTTTCAAAAGATCATTGTGAGATGCGATGCCATTAGTTAAAAATGCAAAATCGAGTCATGGTCTAATATACATACTGGATGAATGGAGAATACAGTTTTCTGAATTGAAATGGTGAGTTTTCTCAATGTAGTAGATTGCCATAAGCAGCTGTTTATTATTATGTGGGCACTGCAGGAAATATGGTGATTATAATCAAACATAAAGAAGTGAGGTGTTCCAGAGTAGTGATTAGAGATAGATATGTTGGTTGGTGAACTAACAACCTCTGTGCCAAAATTTAACTATGTTTTGCTGCCTTCCATGCGTATTTCATTATCTCGCTTTATAAGGGTATATGTGGGGATCTTCAATTTTGTAGAAATTTCATCTTGTATTAATATGTTATTCTCTTATGTGAAGCGATTTTTTTTTGCTGGTTGTTCTAGTTTCTAAAGAAATTCTGGTATAACATCCTATAATCTAAGGGTCTCGTGCCAGTTTATGGATGGGAATCAGTATGGTTAGATCATGTGATTTTTATGCCGACCTTTCTTGCTTCCATCTATTGGACTATCTAGAAATGTATTAAGCATGGTATTCGGTATATTTAAGAAATGAATTTCTTTCTTATCTGTCCAACGCTACTGCTCCTTTGCTTTCACTATGACCTGGAAACTCGTTTCTTACTTTTGTAGGTGTTCCTCTATTTTTTTTTTTAATTTAATCTGAGAAAATTGTGAGTAATTTGTTTTCATCTTGATTCCAGGTGACATCCATGGGCAATATGGGGATCTTTTAAGGCTTTTTGAGTACGGGGGATTTCCTCCAGAGGCCAATTATTTGTTCTTAGGGGACTACGTGGACCGTGGCAAACAGAGTTTAGAAACAATATGTCTTCTTCTTGCCTACAAAATCAAATACCCAGAGAATTTCTTTCTCTTAAGAGGAAATCACGAATGTGCTTCTATTAATAGGATATATGGATTCTATGATGAGTGTAAACGCCGATTCAACGTGAGACTATGGAAAGTTTTCACTGATTGTTTCAACTGCCTTCCTGTGGCAGCTCTTATAGATGATAAGATACTCTGCATGCATGGTGGTCTGTCTCCTGATCTGACGAACTTGGATCAAATAAGAAATTTACCTCGTCCAACTGATATTCCCGACTCTGGTCTGCTTTGTGATTTACTTTGGTCTGATCCTAGTAGAGAACTTAAAGGTTGGGGGATGAATGATAGGGGTGTCTCGTACACATTTGGTCCAGATAAGGTCGCTGAATTTCTCATGCAACATGATATGGACCTTGTTTGTCGTGCTCATCAGGTAACCGTTTTTTTTTTCTTTAAAAAAGAAATCTTATTTTGTAATTCTGCTGCCTATTGATTAGGTCTTTTCTTGATCAGGTTGTTGAAGATGGATATGAATTTTTCGCTGATAGGCAGCTAGTTACCATATTCTCTGCACCCAACTATTGCGGTGAATTTGATAACGCCGGTGCTATGATGAGTGTTGACGAGAGTTTGATGTGCTCATTCCAGATTCTGAAACCAACAGATAAAAAGCGGTTCTTGTGAAACAAGTTCTAATTACTGCATTCTCTTTTCTCTAGGAATATGAAGGTCAGTTTTATTTCTTTCAATTTTGGGTGCAATTTCCTTTTAGAGAGATAGCTGCTCGAGCAGAATCCGACTTTCTCTAAACAAGAGAGATTTTGGCATCAGGCAATTCTTGGAGCTGTTTCTAGTTCTCATCAATATATTGCTTGATATATATTGTCTGCAATTTTTCTGCTTGTAAATTGTTCGATCTACTGTGTGAAAACCTGTGTGGAAATTGTTCGCTTCATTTGTTGCATCAGATTGGAATCCTAGTATGTTGGGGGAACTATTTACAGGAAGTTATCTGAACGTCCACGCAAGCCCTCTTTTGCATAACAGTCACTGTGTTCGTTTAGTAAAAAAAAGAAAATCAAATCTTGTTCACCATTCTTAAGCCAAAATTTGATTCATAACTTTGCTCCTCTTGACCTTGTCTATACCTTCCTTCGTCTCTACACGTTTCTAGTGTTCAATCGATTATGAAGGTTTTTACATTGCATTATTTAATACTATTTTCTGATTCCTGTCGATTTCCCTTCGGAATTGTTCCGGATTTATGTCTTTGAATGCGATATAGATGTGAAAAAAATAAGTTCACACAATATTCTTGATTATTTGTCCACAGGTGTCCTGTCGTTTGGTGCCCAGATATACTACTGGCCTCTTTAACTGGGCAGAATTTGGATACATGAGCATTGGTACTAAGGCAATTCGAATGAGTTAGAATCTTGTTCAAGTATTCGTTTCCTGAGGTGGATTATCCCAAAGACTGATTTGGAGGCAACTGTATCAACTGGAATCAAGTGGTCTATTTTTTTTTCGTTTTTTTTTTAATATTTTTCTCGATGCAATTTATAATTCGACTGGTTTTGTAAAATTGCAGTACAACCGTAGATTTCTTGCGACAGATTTTTCCAGGGTTGCCTCCCTCTTGAACATTGTTCTGATGAATCTTCTATTGTAACTTCAACCTATATACTCTATTTTTATTATGTTGTTGAATTACGTGCTATCGTGCATTCTTAGATGTCGAACGAGGTTTTTTAGGTATCCCATTTTTCTTAGTTTCATCTGTCTTCTGCACCATATGTATTCTGTGGCATTGGTATTTATCTTCTATACCATGAATTATAATTTTATTTTATAATTATGTATTTTATCTTGTATTTTGCATGATTATATCTGCCTTTCTTGAGACTAGATAGTTTATATATGCTCCTTGAAAGCGTTTGGGAAATAGTTTTGAAAAATTTATCAAGCACTATTATATTGTTAAAATTGTTTATGTAGTTTTGGACGGGAGAAGGACTCGTTTGGTTGGGGAGATTATTCATTATTAACTAAATTACTGGTACTGTAAATATTATGTTATTATGGCTTTTCTTACCTTCTATGCATAAATAATTGAATTTTCATTAGATATTTTATATCGGCAACCAAACAAGACTTAAATAGCTTATTTACGTGGTTAAGAGTAGTTTTAAAAGGCTTGAATTTGTGATCCAACAACAATATATTTCAATATTAGTGTACTAATTTAGTAATTTCTATTTCAAAATATCTAATTTTGCATGGCAGAACAAAGTACATTCATCTATGCATTTCTTTTTCCCCCTTCCAAAACAAGAAGAGAAGCATGCGTGTGAGAATCGACTAGAGGGCGGCAGGTGAGACGGTTTTTCCTAAATTTATATAGACGGCAAATTAGAGAAGCCACTTTTTTTAATCAACAAACAATTCAGGAAATAATATTTTGATGGAAACAAGACAACAACATTCCGAACTTTTATATATATACTCATAAACTAGAATAATTAATTAACCATGGCTACGAAAGGAAGCTCGAGCTACCGAATGTCGGCGTTTCCGGCTACTGTGTTCGCTCATGTGTCGGCGGCAGCAGTCGTCACTTTAGTGCTGGTTTGGCTGCTTCATTTCCGAGAGGGTCTTGCTTTTAAATCAGACAACAAGGCCAAGATTTTCAATGTAAATTTTTATTTATTTTTCTTTTATTACAAGGACAATTTTTTTGTTTGTTATTTGATTAATGCATATTGCAGTTGCACCCGTTACTAATGGTTCTTGGGTTTGTCTTGATCTCAGGAGAAGGTAATACTAATAATTTGTTCATCTAGTATTTCTTGAATTTCCAAATTTAATTAAATCCCATTAAAATATTTAAAAAAAAAAATAATAGTCTGGAATTATATATTAATTATTAAATATGTGTGTAAATGCATCAGGTATCATTGCCTACAAAACAATTCCAGCAATTAGAGAGACTCAGAAACTATTCCACCTGCTTCTACACTTGACTGCACTTGTTAGTGGCATTATCGGTATTTATGCAGTTTTCAGGTTTCATTACCTGAAAGGAATTCCAGATATGTATTCCCTTCATTCTTGGTTGGGTATGTCAACCATCTGCCTCTTTGCTATCCAGGTAATTATAAATTAATATTTTTATTTATTATATTAATCAAATAATATAATAGTACACTATATTATTTATTGTTTGAATATATTTAATTAATTTTTTTTTTAATTGGAATGTTTATATGTATTTAGTGGGTGTTCTCTTTGTTCACGTTTTGGTACCCACGCGCACAAGCATCGACAAGGGCGAGGCTTGCACCGTGGCACGTGGTGCTCGGTACGGTTGTTTTCGTCATGGCTATTTTAAGCGCCGAGACCGGCTTGGTCGAGAAATTCTTTTTCTTGGGGCTGCGTCGAAGTCAAGAAGCACTTATCGTCAACTTCACCGGACTGTTAATCTTTCTCTTTGCTGTATTTGTTGGTCTTAGTGTTGTCCTTCCGAGAAGTTCGTATTAGAAATTTACTGTTTGTCGCGCACATATTAAGAAAACTAATAAATATGTGTTGATTTTAGAGAAAACTCGTTGAATGACTGAAATACACATAGTGTTGGTTAAATTACAAAAAAACTCCTCATACTTAGGTAATTACAACCACCCGTATATTATGAATCTTCGTACACGTCCACATTTACGGTGTTAAATTTAGTAGAATCTTCTAGATTATGTGGAATATTCTTCAATTTGTATCCGCTTTACTCCATTCGAGCTCCACAGTTTGGAATAAGATGTGTCTATCGGTTTGTAAATATCATATTGTGGTGCATCAAAAACTACATTTTTGCACAAAACGAGTATAAATCAAAGAACATTCCACATAATATACAAGATTATATTGAATTTGAAACCATAAGGATGAGTGTATATAAGAAGATTCATAGTTAAGAAGGTGATTGTAATTATTCAAACATGAGGGATTTTTTTCGTAATTTGACTTACGTAATTTTTATCTTTTCTTTTTTGCAATTTTTTAATAATTGACACTGGGCTTTGGGCTTCGAGAATTAAGCCCAATTGGGTATCCATTGGATTAGTGAGAAAAAAAAAAAAAAAAAAAACTATAAATAAATAAATAAATCTTGTCGCTCTTCTCACATTGATTATAAGCTACAAAAAACAAATTCCTTAAACAGAGGAGAAAATAGGAAAAAGAATCCGAATGTTGCAAATCCAAACTTTCCAGCCAACAAACCTTGCAACAACACCCTTCCACCACCACCACCGTCCCCGTTGCGCCGCCGATTCCGCCGCCTCCTCCACGACGCTCAAAGCCCCATATTCCATCACCAAAATTAACCACTCAATCCAATCTCTCTGCAAAAAGGGCCAATTGAAACAAGCAATCCACTTGCTATCCCAAGAGCAGAACCCCACCCAGCAAACATACGAGCTTCTCATACAATCTTGCGCCCACCAAAAGAGTTTCTCCGATGCATTTTCCGTCCACAGAAACCTTGTTGACAATGGGTTTGATCAGGACCCCTTCTTGGCCACTAAGCTCATCAACATGTACACGGAATTGGACTCCATCGAGTACGCCCGTCAGGTGTTCGACGAAATTACGCACAGAACCATCTACGTTTGGAATGCTATTCTGCGCGCTTTATCCTTATCGGGTTACGGTGAAGAGGCCCTGAGTTTGTACAGGAGAATGAACCAGACAGGGATGCCTTCTGATAGGTTCAGTTACACGTATGCGCTCAAGGCGTGTGTGGTTTCGGAGTCGAAGTTCTCTTCGGACTGGAGGGGGAAGGAGATTCACGCGCACGTTCTACGAAACGGTTACGAGAGCCATGTGCATATTATGACCACTTTGGTTGATATGTATGCGAAATTCGGAAGCGTAGAGAATGCAAACCGTGTCTTCTCTTCCATGCCGGCCAAGAATCTGGTTTCTTGGAGTGCGATGATTGCATGCTTTGCAAAGAACGGAAGGCCCTTTGAAGCATTGGAGCTTTTCCGGGAGATGATGCTCGAGAGTGGTGGGGATCTGTTGCCGAACTCAGTCACCATGGTTGCTGTGCTACAAGCTTGCGCTGCGGTGTCTGCATTGGAACAGGGGAAGTTGATACACGGGTATATACTTAGAAAAGGCCTCGACTCGATATTGCCAGTTATGAGTGCCCTTGTAACTATGTATGCTAGATGTGGTGATCTTGAATTAGGGAAGAATGTTTTCAACCAAATGGAGAAGAGGGATGTTATTTCTTGGAATTCGTTGATTTCGAGTTATGCAATTCACGGATTAGGAAACGAAGCTCTTTCGGTTTTTCGAGAGATGGTGCAGCTAGGACTTTCGCCTAGTCCGATATCATTCGTTAGTGTTTTGGGAGCTTGTAGTCATTCTGGACTAGTTGATGAGGGGAAAATGTTATTCGATTCTTTGTTAAAAAGATACGGAATCCAACCCACCGTGGAGCATTATGCTTGTATGGTGGATCTTCTTGGCAGAGCTAATCGATTGGACGAAGCGGCTAAAATCATAGCAGATTTGCGAGACGAACCAGGACCTAAAGTTTGGGGGTCTCTTCTTGGAGCATGCAGAATCCACTGCAACGTCGAACTTGCGGAGAGAGCAAGCAGAATGCTTTTTGAGCTTGAACCGACAAATGCAGGGAATTACGTACTTCTTGCTGATATTTACGCGGAGGCGCAAATGTGGGACCAGGTGAAAAGAGTGAAGAAGCTTCTAGAAGCTAAGGGCCTGCAAAAGGTTTCCGGGTGTAGCTGGATTGAAGTGAAACGGAAGATTTACGCTCTTAAGTCGGTCGATGAGTTGAATCCACAGATTGAGCAAATTCATGCTTTTGTGGTGAGTTTGTCGAAGGAGATGATGGAAAAGGGTTATGTGCCCGAGACGAAAGTTGTTCTTTATGACATTGACGCTGAAGAAAAGAAACGAATAGTGTTGGGTCATAGTGAAAAACTGGCGGTTGCGTTCGGGTTAATAAATTCCAGTAGAGGAGAAACAATCAGGATTTCCAAGAATCTGAGGCTATGCGAAGACTGTCACACGTTCACTAAGTTCGTTTCGAAGTTTGCGAATAGAGAGATTTTGGTTCGGGATATTAATCGATTCCACCATTTCAAAGACGGGGAATGCTCGTGCAGAGATTATTGGTGACTTTTGTAAGAATATATATCAAACCCTTTAATTTCAAATTTGCTATACAACGGAATTTACGACAAAGTTCACTCGGTATTTTTGCTAATTTACTGCAGATTTTGGTTGGTGTACATATATGCATATTGAATTGATTTAACGAAAACTTTCTTCCGTGGAGAGATTGAACAACATTTTTCAGAAACTGTATACCGGTTATCGGAGTTGAATACATCATATATATTTCCCCGATTTTCGAAAATCATGTTACTTTTATATTTCCATTAAATGTTCGAAAAAAGTTCGGAAATTTCCGTTCGTATCCATCCTCCATACTCGAGAAATATGCAATTTTATTCCATGGATTTTTCTATTACATTTGTTCTTTGCCTTTTCCTTTTCTAAATAGGGACATAGATTATTAATTAAAAATGCAAATTTGTTACGTTACTAAAAGATATCCTGCACTTAAGAATAATAATATTTTGTACACGATAATAATATCACAGGAAAGTATCAATCAATAGAAGATGAACACGTTTTCTTAGATATTGCACCAACTCTAGTACTATTCTATAATAATTAAAGTTGCCAAACTCAATTAATATTAGTGCCAAACAATAGTTGAAATTGTAGAATACCAAACACCAAGTGTTTGAATCTAATTAAATCTCTATTGAGTCGCAAAAATTATATTTGAACATTATATCATTGTAAATAAATCAAGTTCAAATAGTCTTATAACTTCCAGTCAATGTTTTAAAACCCGGACCGGACATCGACCATGACAAGTTATTTGGGTCACGGTTGAACCAGTTCAACCGAAGTTCAATCAGAATTTTCATTTTTTTTTTATTTTTATAGTAAATATAATATACTTTCATTTACGCGCATTAACTCACTACTCTCATTCAAACATATGGACACAACACATAAGTTTTTTTTTATTTTGATTGATTTTTTCTGTTTAACTGGACAGTAAAAAGACGTAGTTTTAGCCATTTTGTTAGTTTATTTTTTTAAATACAAACGCACTATTTTGGGCCAAACATCCGATTTTCAGTCAGATTCCGATTTTACGATTCAACAGCCCAAACCGGACAGTTTAACCGGTTCAACCGACATCCGCGGTCCGAGTTTCAAAACACCGGTACCAGTTGAGCCGAATACAAAAGGCTCAAACGAAGTAATAACAATCAATTTCGAATTAAATATTTTTAATTAAATTTGCAACCCCTATATTATAGAGCGTTAGGATTTTATTAAATATATATCTTATTATAAATAAATAAATAAATAATAAATAAAAAATGTAAAAATAAAAAATATATAAATAGTGGAAAATGTGCAGGAGGGCAGGCCACGAGGTGAGATTCCCCCACTTGACAGTCTGTCTTTCTGTCGGACCCGTCGTTTAGTTAGTGCTCTCCTCTTCTCCAAATCACAAACTCATCACACACACATACAATACATACTTTCTCTCTCTTCTCTCTCTCCTCCGATCAACAGAGCATTGGCGTTATTCTCCATGGCTTCAATGGTGGAGTCTGCTTGGACGGTAAGTCCTTCAATTCCGTCTCCTCTGACCCTAGATTTGTTTGAATCTATTTTCAATTCCATTTACCTCGGTCAATTCTTCGTCGATTCGTGCTGATTCATTCAGCGCGACTGATTTTTGAAGTCCTTTTTACTCGATTGGTTTGTTGTTCTGTCGTGTTTGGTTTGCGTTTTGTGCTGTGTTTGTTAAATTCGTATCGTTTTTTTTTTTTTTTTACCCTATTCGTTTAGAGAACAGATGTCGTGGTAATGAAACAATGCGTGTTGCCTAATTTGCGTGTGACATTAAAACAATAAATTTCATCTAGTGTTGTTATATTGATTTCGATGTTCACATGTGACCTTGTGATTTGCATGATGAAGAAACAGTGATTGCATTTACCCACACTCTGTTGTCGAGGCTGTCATAATAATTGAAACAAAAAGTGGCTTCTGTTCTGGTTCAAAGGCAATTAAAAAAAAAATGACATAGAGAGGCATGTAACCTGGTTCATGAAAAGTCGGTTCATGTGTTGGAACGAATTCCCGACCCTTACTCTTAACAGTCGAAAGTTGTTAAGGTTGAGGGTCAAGAACCGCTGGTTAAGGGCCGGTTTGCTAGTTTCAATTAACTATTGGTTTCTCTTTAGTTTGACTAACAATAAATTAGACTGATTCAACCTGTCAATTCGAAAAAAACTATAATCCTTGATAAGTGCCATTATTAAAAAACAAAAACTGTGCTAACTGATATTGGACCAGAAGAATCTTCAACAACTATGAAGTAGAATCTTACAAAGGCCTTTGAAGAATCTTCAAAGGCCTTTGTACAGTTATACTTCTTACAGATGGTGCAAAAAGTGAGTTGGAATCCGTTTCTTAATTCCCTAGATTTAAGATAAATAATTAAGACGAGACTAGTGTTAAGCTATGTCCAGAAACAAATAATGTTAACTCAAGCTCAAATTGCATAAACACTAAAAAGAAAGATGATTTTAAGTCTAGCAAATTTTCTAATAATTGATATGGCTACGTTGAGAATTCCACTTGTTGGTATATATTAGTTAAACTCGACTGTTTTTATTACAGTGTGTGCAATATGTGTCAGTATGAAGACTCTTCCTTCTCTTGTTAAATGTTTCACTGGGCTTACATTATATTATTTCATTGTTGCAGTATCTCATCACTCATTTTAGCGACTTTCAACTGGCTTGTCTTGGAAGTTTCTTTCTTCATGAAAGCATCTTCTTTTTCTCGGGTCTTCCGTTTATATATTTGGAAAGGGCAGGATGGCTGAGCAAGTACAAAATTCAGGTTTCACTTTATTGTCTTCATATTTACTGTTGTTTCATGGGTCTGGTTGTCTCTGTGACACTGTCATTTATACGGCTTCTTGTTCGAGATGGCATGATCTTAAAACCACAAATAAATTTGCATTATCTCAACTTTTTCATACTCCAGGCATTCTCTTTGCCTGCACAATAAGATAACCAAAGTAACTGAGAACTATCCACCCCTTCCGTTGTGGATGAGGGAACAGTCATAAAAACGTCTGAGCTTTGGTATTTTCATCTGAATATCTTTTAGTAGACTTGAGTTATTGTTTTCTTGGTTCTTGCAGAGTAAAAACAACACCTCTGCCGCTCAAGAGAGATGTATCACTAAGCTACTGCTATATCACTTTGGTGTCAATCTACCTGTTATGATTCTATCCTATCCTGTCTTCAGATTCATGGGGATGCGAAGTTCTCTCCCATTGCCGTCCTGGTATATTCAGGTTCTTTATATACTAAAGCTTGTGTTACAAGGTCTATGACGCTTAGCGTATGATAACTTGGTTATCAAGTTCCTTCAAATATTATAATGGGTATGACATCTAGTTAACTTATATTTATTGCATTCCTGTTGGCCAGATGAATATCTAGTTATCTTGTTTGTAACAAAAAAATATTAAATCTTTATGGCATCAGTTCTCTTACGTGCATTATATGGAATTTCATTCCTTAAGGAAAACATGGCCATGACTAATTTATCGTTGCAGTTTGATTATCTCAAAATGCTCGATAATTTGCTAAAACCCCACACGAAAGTATCTACTTTGAAGGTCTCAGTTAACTGATTAGTCAGAATGTATTTAGTGTCTATTTAGGGTTGTGGGATACCTCAAAATGATCTCTATTTTATCCCACCGAGACTCCCATCCAAAAAGAAGCCTCTGGTCAATTAATAAAATAAAAGTTAAGATACAGTCTTTATGCCATGTCAGCCCAATTATTGCTTTCTCCATTTGGCACAGGATCTTAAGTTGTACGACAACTTCTTTTCCATATTTTCTTGAGTTTGGATCATGGGAATTGATTTTGCAGGAAGGTAATCTCAACTCAGATTTTATTCTACTTCATCTTGGAGGACTTTGTTTTCTACTGGGGACACAGGATTTTACATACAAAATGGCTTTACAAGCACGTCCACAGTGTCCATCACGAGTGAGTAAAACTATCAGCATTTGGTCCTTCAAAATTTCCTTTTGTTTGTGGTTTCTAGAATTATTGTACTCTTTTGTGTTTCTCTCCCTTTACCAATGAAATCCTTACAGATATGCAACACCGTTTGGGTTGACTTCTGAATATGCTCATCCTGCTGAGATTCTGTTTCTTGGGTTTGCAACAATAGTGGGTCCCGCCATCACTGGTCCTCATCTGATAACTTTGTGGTTGTGGATGGTTCTCAGAGTCCTTGAAACGGTCGAGGCACATTGTGGATACCATTTCCCCTGGAGTCTTTCTAACTTCTTGCCTTTATATGGAGGGTCTGTATTCTTACATCCTTAATTATTATTCTGATACGAGGTTTATCATGTTTCTAGTTCACCCTCATGTCTAAAATTTCTTCTCTGGATTCTCAGCGCTGATTTTCATGACTATCATCACCGGCTGCTATACACAAAGAGTGGCAACTATTCGTCAACTTTTATTTACATGGACTGGTGAGATTTTGATGCCCTGATTTGTGATGTTAGTTTCCTTTCTTGGTCAATTACAGGGATACGGTTTTGCCTGTAATTTAAATTTTAATGTCTACATGAAGATGCATTAATGATGACGAAAACCTTGTACACATAGGTTACTCGAAACTACTATGCCCCAAATAGAAAACAATTCTCTGACATGGTTTCTGGATACGATCTTAAACTTCTGGATAAATTAGGGGAACTGCATGCACTGTTCTAGTCAAGCATAAGCATGTGACAGTGCAAATTTAAGGGGCTAATTTTTATTTAAAAGTCTGATTTGGGAACTTGAGTGAAAACCTTAAGAAAATTGTTCTGGATTGAGAATACAGGATCTGCTCCGAAGTAAATAGCTACAGCTGTATGTAATCTGATGGCTATTTACTTGTTAGTTGGTATTATAACTAGAAGCTTTGGCCGGTAATTACAAATAATATGGAGGTGGAATCCCTGACTTCCATAGTATCATTTCGTAAATTTTACCATAATTTGACCTGGAGAAATTGATTGGCATGAAATCGTTAGCATTGTATTTATTTCACCCACATTCCTCTCAGGATTTAAGATTGTCGTAGAAGCATCTAAATTTTAACTGTTTTGACTTGTTTATACTTTTGTGCAGGATATTTGGTACTGATAAGGGTTACAGAAAATTGAAGGAGCTCAAGAGTGGAGGAGATGACACCGGGCTGAAGAAAACGTAAAAGTGAGTACCGTAGATAATTGGCATGTAGGTTTGGTGATTTTGAAGCATCGTGTGCAAATGATCGAATTGTAGTACACCTCAGCTTCCCGTGTGCAATTGCTTTTTGTGTCCAATTGCTGTTGCGTTTAACAGTTTGTTATGGATTTTGTGTCCGCATTAATGAAACTCCATACTTATTTCAGTTTGTGCTGCTCTCGTATTACTTAACCAGTAGTCGTTGACTCGGTTGGGTGAAATTCAACTTAAATTTATTTGTTGTGTTATTAATCTTGCTGAGTCCCCTGAATCTGTAGATAGTTTGTGGCTGTCACTTAATTTAATTTACTAAGTCGGATTAACCATTCGATTAAGTAATTAGATTAGTTGATTCAACCTAGTAAAATTTAGTGGGAAGGCAAAGCCTGTCGTAAGAGTCAAACGTTTAAGGAAAGTAAATTGTGGATATTTACAAGGTCCAGAATATTTCAGTATTACACTATTTTGAAGGAGGACGGATTTTCGACATTTTTCTATCTTCATGAGGGGAAAAAAAAGTAAAAGAAAAAAAAAGTACCAAGTAACGAAAAACTAAAACGGACGCCATGAGAGAGAGAGGTCCACATTCACGAGGGCTTCGTCGTGAGATCAACGACAACAACAGTGACGTTGTCAGAACTTCTCCTGGCCAAGGCCAGCTTTGTCAACAGCATTGACGCATCGTTACAAGCCTTGTCGGAGCTCTCACTTTCCGGCGAGGGCAGTGGTGGTGGTGGTGGTGGCGGCGCAGCCGTTGTCCCCCCTTTGAGGCACATAAGTGCAATGCCGCAAGCAGTGTCCTCGGACACCACGTCCCACAGCCCGTCGCTCGCCAAAATCAAGCACTCGTCCTCTTCTGTCCTGTCTGTCATCGTTACCTCAGGTTCGCAGCTGACATACGGCTTCAAATAATTATCTCCTGTCGTTATATATAATAACATTACACATGCATACAATCATAATTATCCTAAAAATGAAACCGTAAATCGATTACGAACGGAATAATCAACATTTCAAAGCAAATTCATTAACTATCTTAATTAATAAGGCTTACCAATGGCTCTAGACATGGCGAGAACTCCAAGAACTCGAGCACCCTGCCAATAAATTACTCGGCCACCCGCTGCCTCAATCCGGCTAAGCTCGTCCGGCCGATCCGGCTGCAATCCAATCAGACTCATCGAAACTTATTATAAATAAAAATAAAGAGGCGAAATCTAGTACATTACTACTCACTTTGTGGTCGGTGGACAGAGGCACAGCCTTGCCGTTGCGGCAGAGCACCGCCCTGGAGTCGCCGCAATTAGCCACGACGATTTTGTCCGGAGTGACAACGGCGACCACCGCCGTCGATCCGACGGCTTCTCGCTCCGGCGTCTGGAGCTCGCACCGGCAGGTGGCCACACGATCGTCGTCGTTTCGGTTACATATTGCAACAGCTTCCTTGTCCATGCGAGTGAAGCTTCGCCCCATCACGCACTTCCACCACTCCACATCCCTAGTATTCATTCTGCCCTCCGAAACGACGTCGTCTTTGTCATCATCATCGTCCACCACACGTAGTTCTTCCTTCACCATCTGGTGCAGCCTCTCCTTACACTTTGTAGCTACCTGATCTTAGTCAATTTATATGCAATCGAATAAATTAAATAACACAGAAAAAATATATATGTATGTGTGTATGTATGTATGCATAATTGATTTTATATATTTTAATATTTATGTAATGACGCACATGAGAGCATCCATGGCCGTCGTAGACGCCGAAATAGTGGAGAGCTGGACTGGTAATTTCGTGTTCCGATCGTTCACAGAAGGAAGGGTGGACAGCGACGGCGTCTTCCATATCCCGCCGCCGCCCGCAGACGGAGGCGATTCCGAATTTCGGTGGTTTATCGCCGCCGACGATGTTTGGGAACGCCAATTGGCGTTCACTCTGATCGCAATCGCCGAGGTCTAAACGACGACGCTTAACACCATCTGGTTCCAGCCTGACGCGGCGGAGCTCCATTCTCCGCCTCCTAGCCGCTCTACCGCTGCTGTCATCGCCGCTGATCTCACCCACCACCCCCGTACTGCATATCTCCGCCATTGTTATTGCGGCCACCAACAGTTAAGAATTGTCCTTCGAGAATTCATAAATTAGGTTTTAAATGATTGATCGGTATGGTGTATGAAAGGAATTTATACAGTCAATGAAGAAAAAAAAATAAAAAAAAAAAAATAAAGTAATGGAATATTGTGGTGGTCAGGTGGGGGCTGAATAGGTAGGAGGCATGTGTCAAGCGGTGGTGCAATCGCAGTGTGAATCATCGGCGGCGGAGATGCATCAGCGTGGTTCCTGGAAGCGTACCGGCACACGTGGACCAATTACATGTCCACACGCGCCGGTTAAAAAATTGTGGGACCCGCAATTGCGTGCGTTCTTCGGCGGGAGTAGTAATTTGCTGCATCTGCAACACTTGGAGCTCATCCGCCATCTTCCGCTGGACACGTTTCAAAGTTCCGATCCCACTTCTTCTATATTCAATTATTTGCTGGCCTTTTATATATGTCTCAGAAAAGAAAATTGTACGTATATATTGTATATATACACATTTTACTAATGTAAAAGAAATGTAACTGGAGATTATGAAATGTATGTTACTGATTAGGGATATTAGATGCTAAATCTGATTATCTGCGCCGGTGGATTTGAACCGTAAATCTACACATAATCTTACACATTCATGTATATGTCAGTATATGTACTTAGTGGATTGGATAGTTATTAAATTAAATCTACAGTTTAAATTCACCATGCGTAAATAACCAAATGTAACATCTAACTCGCGGTAATGATTGTTTGTTGGGGACAGTAAATATGAGGGTAGTATTTTATCCCAAAATTCGGGTACCCGATCTGACTAACTCGAATAAAATGTCCGTTCAACTCTATCGTAAGCTTTAGACCTATTAAATTTAAATACAACTGTTTTTATTTTATTTTTATTCTATTATATATATATATATTCAAACCTATACCATCTCATCATTCATACAATCCCTCAATTTCACAGCCAGTGAATCCATTCCCACCATCTGCACTACATCACAGCACTCTCTTCTGCCTCCACCCTAAAAACACATTAATAACAGAATTAAATAAATAAATAAACATTAATTATAATTAAGTCGTTAATATAAAACTATACATCCATGCATGCATGCATGCACTTATGATTAATCAATTACGTACCTGCCATCCAAGTTTTCCCAATGGCGAAAGCACTCGAATTTTCGATACGGAATCAGCCGAACGAGAGCCGCCAGCTGTCGAGTTGCAATTACCAGGAAGAGATCTTCTAGCATAGCTTGTTACAATATGATCCATCACTCTATATTTTTCCTCCACACTATCAAAGAAGAAGAAATGTGGAGATTCGCAAGGCCGGTCGTTCGAGATTGCCCGAGTGTTGAACATGTAAGGGGGGTTTGCTCCCTTCCTCCACGGAATGAAAGTCTCGAGCGGTCTGTGGAGATAGCTCGGGGGCAAAATTTCCTCGTATATTTGAACGGAATAGCCCCACGAAACAGAGAATGTCCAGTTGTTTTTCTTGTAATAGCATACGGTTTGCTGTAGTAATCTCGACTGGTCAACGGCCGCTGCTTTCATGAGATGGTTGACTGATTCGACGTGGTTCGTGGACGGAAAGATGGGGTCCACAGCATCGAGGTGGTGTAGGGACACCAATGGTGAGTGAGGGTGAGCTGATAAAAACCCTGATATATCTCTGTGAAAATCAATCTGCAAAATTTCGTTTACACGGTGCGGTCAAATTACGAAATAAGTCATAATCTATTTCTAAAAGCATTTCCAAACACCACCTTAAATGCCCTTGAATAAGATTAAAATAGAAAATTTTAGAAAATTTAAATGACGAATGAACCCCTAGAGTATATCTTAATTACAAAAATGCCCCTTCTTGTCTGTAAAATTACATTTACACCTTAAACTCACCTTCTATTAAATTAGGGCTCGTCCGGTTACCTATATTTTGGAGGAATATTCTTGGAATCTTAAAGATTCTTTTATTATGGACGCCGTAAGCGAAAAAATATTAGACGGCGGCACATACCTCAACGGGGTAAAAGGTAATTATGCAAACTAGAGGGGTGTTTTTCGTAATTTGGTTTTACCTCAAGGGGTTGTTCGTGATTTATGCA
Source organism: Erythranthe guttata (assembly GCF_056151865.1). Lineage (NCBI taxonomy): Eukaryota > Viridiplantae > Streptophyta > Magnoliopsida > Lamiales > Phrymaceae > Erythranthe > Erythranthe guttata. The sequence goes on from NC_142536.1 coordinate 4,306,358, forward strand.
AAATCGACTGGCATATTGGTGTTTACCTGATGGAACCCTTTTTCTTGAGTAAGGGAGACACCCAAATCATGCACACATGACTGTAAGATTTGATCACTGCTAAACATAGTCGGATACCTCTTGATACAGAGATCCATATTCGAAGACAGAGCTTTCGCGAGGGGGTAACTCAGAGCATAACCAGCTCCACCAAACGCCATTTCGAAAGAAAACACGATATTCGAAATGATGCATTCGGAATTCATCCCGATGTAATAGTACTTTGTGTGATCGTACTTTGACAAAACCTCGACAAGATTATCGATCATGAAAACCGTGTCGTGGTCCGCCATTACATACCATCTCACATCGCCTTCGTCGTTCTGTGATCTGAATGTCTCTTCGATCACGCGAAGGGTTCTTATCACAAACGGCATCTTGTGCTTGTTGTACTCTCTGTACCGTGAGTTGTCCTCCGAGACGCGGAACGGAGGCAGTGAGTTTGAAGGCCAGGGCAAATGCTGGACGGGGGATTTGTCGAAGAAGACGATTCCTCGAGTTGTGTTAGGTTTCCACCATGATTGGATGTAGTGCCTTTTGCTGCTCCATGCGTCCGATGCACCAGAAATTCCGAAGTAAAGATGGCTTATATTTGTAGGAATTGTTAATGGAGTTAACGGCTCGGAGGATTTGCAACAGGGATGAGTGGATAAGAAGATGTAGATTAAGTAGAGGAATATTCCGGAAATAACAGCAGATTTGCATATCTTTCTGCTCGAAAAGTAATTCTTCTGCTTAACCATGGTTCGATTCATCGAGATTGGAAAAAGTATGTCCAAACTATTTCTCGTTAAATGGTCATTTGACGACTTGGTCGGTTCGACAAGTCTCGATTTAACACATGCAACTTCCATCTGCGGGCTCCTAATCATGTGACGTTTAGTGGAAATTAGCAATTAGCATGAAACTTCACAACTTTCGTCACCAAATTTGCTTCACATTTTTTTAGCCATTCAAACATACTTTCCATGTTTTCAGACAGCCCACCTTTTGCGGCTTTAAGAATTGCTTTTCAGAAGCACTGCAGATAACAAGCTTGATAAATATTCTGTGTTGTGAGCTCAACACCAGCTTTAAAAACGAAAATTCAGCGGAATAATTTATGTAAACATTCATTCAACATCCACAAAAAAAACGTGACTTTGCAAAGAAATTATCTATAGACAAGAAATTATCTTATGTTGCCTATCCAGTTGGTGTCAGTAAAACACCTTTGTTTTTTGCATTTCAAATTCTGGACAGGGCTTTATCCGAAATACATACATACCTCGAAAAGATATTTATACTCTTACCACGCATGCACACATGTAATAACTCTAGTCATCATCTATATAGATGGTTTCTTGCTTAAATAAACCTCCAAACACGTTCCTCGTTTGTTTCTCCGTTTCTTTAGCTTTTGGTTTTGGAGTATCCTTAGGTTTAGGGGGTGGCTTCTTCACTACCGCCTTTAGAGAAGGCAGAGATCGAGCCTTAGCCTGTCCTCTAACTGTAGCAATCCTCACTTTCGGTTCCTCGTCGTCGGTCTTTTGAACGGCTGATTTAATCTGAGAACTCAATGTTTCCCACGATAACCCTGACGGGATGCCTGATGTCATGCCCGATGTCATGCCTTTGGCTTTACTCAAGAAACTCTCGACCGACGCACCTGCAGCTTCTGCTTTCTTTTGAGCTTCGGCTGCCACGCTCGCAGTTCTTGCTTCTTTTTGTTTCAGCTTTTGCACTTCTCCCTCGAGGCTCCTTGCTGCTTCTGCTGCTTCACGAGCTTCCTCTATTGCTTCTCGAGCTTCTTCTGATGCTTTTATAGCTTCTTCCTCCGCTTTTGCTTTCGCAACGGCGTCTAAATACGCCTTTCTTCTTCCATCCTCTGGAATCGCACTGTGTATGTGAGACCATTAAAATTACTTAGTTAACCCTCCGAACATGTTTACGAAAGCCCGTATTATATCATAATATACTACGCATTTGATTGATTCATTACCTAAAGAGTTCATCAATTGTCTTTGATGGTGCTGATGGATCAGTAAATACCTCAACAACCTGCAGATTGGCCAACAAAAAAAAACAACATGAGCGATGGCAAATTAAGCGGATCGTAAAAGCAGTTAACCACTTTGTTCTATCACAACAATTAACAATATGAACTCGTTTTATCCTAACGCGCAATACCTTATTTTCCGCAACCGATGTATTGGAGAAAACTTCAGCCACCAGTGAAGCTATCTGCGATTTCGCAACCTGCTACTCACAGCGAGAGAAAATTACAAGGATTAGTAATAGTTTGTGAGGAACCTTAAAAAGAATTGGTAGAACAGATAATGCATACATTATTATTGCATTACTTTGAAGTCGGTTGCACCAGCACTCCCTTCAGCCAAGACAACAAGGTTGTACGAACTCTCGGCGGCGTAGTCTTCAGTCAGCTTCGTCTTTATCAAGGTGTAGCTGACATTGGTAGTAGCCAGTTTTTGCAGAAACTCCGTAATCGTGAGCGGCTGAGATTTGGCAAAGAGGTTATTGAAGAAGGAAGAGATGCCGTCGAGAACGTTGTTGGTGGAGGCGGTTGCAGAAGAGCCGTCGTAGATTATAGCCACGTGGCCGACGTTGGCCAATTCCGCCGCCTGGATAATTTGGAAGGCGTCGGATGTGGTTACTTGGGCGTTAGGGCCGTTTTCCGATGGGCCGATCGTGACGACGACTTTGCTGGCATTTCCGATGGCTCTCGCAATTGATTCCGGGTCTTCGAATGCGGAATCGACGGCGTTGAGCCGCTTCGATTCCGCGTTGGAAATGATACTGTAATTGACAGCCAATCGAGCTAATTCCTGGGCGGCGGAAAGGTCGGGGACTCCAGCCCTAACACTGAAGCCCTGGCGGAGTAGGGTTTGGGCAATGCGGATACCGGCCTGACCTGTGGCGCCGGCTACGAACACAGTGCCTGGATCTTTGCGCCTCTGGTTTCCAAAATTGAGGCCGGACGACGGATTCGCCGCCACCACCGGAACTAGAGATTTAACATCGGGCAATTTGGTGAAGTCGAAATCGAAGTTGAAGAAGGGGGTCGAATTCGACGAATCGTCGGCGGCTTTTTTGGCGAATACAACTGGCCTGTAGTGGTGGCGACTCTTGCGAGTGAAGAGCCTTGAATGGGGAGTGGTGGTTAGGAGGAAGGAATTTGAAGTGAGAGTTGGCGCCATTGAAGGGTTTGAGGAAGAAGAAGAAAATGATAGTGTGTCAGTTTTTCTTCATCTCTTTTTTTCTCCCAAAAAAAAATGATCCAGTTATGTTTTATCCATATGAATAAATGATAGAGAGCCACAGTCCACACCCCCAGTTCTGGTTTAGTTTTAATGCTAGAGTGGCCAACTGGATGGTGTGTTGAGCTTGTCGTCCAATCAGAAAATGCCACCTGGATGGTGTTTTATCTACTTAATAATATGAAGATTGTTGCCTTGGACAATATATGACTAAAGTTAAACCTCTATAAATTAACATTATTTAAGCGAGACTATTAAATTGAGCGAATGGCAAAAAAATCTATCATATGGGACTTAAATGCATTTTGGTCCAAAAAAAAAAAAACAGTCTCTTAATTAAACACATTCTCATGTCTTTAGTCTAAAATACCCTCCATAATATAATTCTTATCAATTTCATTCATTATGCTCTAACTTCTTTTATATTACACATCGACCCCGAATTTAAACAAATATATCACATTAACCCTCAAATTTTTTTTTTTTCAGAAAATAATTTTTTTTTTGAAATTTATTTTTCCCGGCCAGATTCCGGCGTTGAATTTTTTTTTTTTTTTAAACTTTTTTTTTCCTGAAATTTTTTTCCGGCCGGTCAACCACCGTTGACCGCCGGTCTCCGGCATTGACTTTTTTTTTTTTTTTGAATTTTTTTTCTTAGAAAAAAAATATTTTAATTAATATTACTGTCTTGACTACTAAATTACTGTCTCAGACAGTAATATTACTGTTTGGGACAGTAATATTATGAATATTATTTTCCCGAACAGTAATATTATTAATATTATTGTCTGAGGCAGTTAAATTACTGTTGGAGACAGTAATTTAGCAGTCAATGCAGTAATATTAATTAAAATAATTTTTTTTAAGAAATTTAAAAAAAAAAAAAAATCAATTAACGGTTAAATTACTGTCTCCGACAGTTAAATAACTGCTGGAGACAGTAATTTAGCAACGAATACAGTAATATTAATTAAAAAAAAATTAAGAATAAAAAAGTCAATTAACAGTTAAATTACTGTCTCCGACAGTTACATAACTCCTGGAGACAGTAATTTAGCAACGAATACAGTAATATTAATTAAAAATAATTTTTTTAAGAATAAAAAAGTCAATTAACTGTTAAATTACTATCTCCGACAGTTAAATAACTGCTGGAGACAATGATTTAGCAACGAATACAGTAATATTAATTAAAATATTTTGGAAGAAAAAAAAAAGTCAATTAACATTTAAATTACTGTCTCCGACAGTTAAATAACTGCCGGAGACAGTAATTTAGCAACCAAGACAGTAATATTAATTAAAATATTTTTTTTAAGGAAAAAAAAAAAAAAAAAGTCAACGTCGGAGACCTGGCGGTAACGGCAGTTGACCGGCCGGAAAAAAATTTCAGGGAAAAAAAAGTCAACGCCGGTCAACAGCGGCGGCCGGCGGTCTCCGGTGGTGGCGGGTCAAAATTGGGGTCAAAATTAAAATTATGGTTAAAATTGGTTAATTGATGAAATTGGGCTAAATTGGGGTGTAAATCATGAAATTGGAGTTGAATTGAGTTTCAATGAATTGGGGGTAATTTTGGTATATATAAATGGATTTTCCTTATTTGCAAATAAGTTTGAATGGGCTGGATTTATTTGAAAGACAAAAAAGTTGGATGTCCTTCTTTTAATTAAGTGCCCTTGTCATGGGTTTATTTGTCATTTGCCCTATTAAAGGATTATCGATGTTCTAGTACACGCTTTAATAATAATTTCTACCGGTTCCGACATAGCGAAAACGTATTAAATTATTAGTTTAATAATTTAATATTTTATTAAATTAATAGAATTTTGCAAATCCCGAGTGTATTAATGTTTGGTACAATATAACCAAACAGTGAAACGGTGCAACAGCTGCAACTTTCATATCGAAATCAAGAGATTCAACCATTAGACGAAAACAAGTTAAATTTAAATCTCAACAACACATCGAAAACCTATTAACACATCCCATATAACTGCAAACAACATATCTACAGCCTAGAATTCGACCGCATTCACATACGAAATCTGAAAACACATTCAATTCCAATCAACTGAAGATTAGTCGACGCAGAAAACATACTTTCCGACACGTACCAACACCATTTCATCGTTACTTTTCATACTTCCTGAAGAGTTTATCTTATCTACACTCTAAAGCACCAAGAACAATAGATGCGATGCGATTCTCTGCAAACAGTCTCTATTTTACAATTCGTTGCACTTCATATGATTAAACCAGTCGTCGGAGATTCTACACTACTGACACTGCCACTCAGGTAAATGAAAGTTTCCGTACACAACATGCAGGATAATGAAGTATACACAATGTATGCGCGTCGTTGAGATGGTTTAGAACAAGTCAAAAGTTGTCAAAAGTACTCTAGAGTCGGATACAAACCGAAACATGTGGTGACACTAAACGGTGAACACAACACCTGTATTAGCTCAAACATAAGGCAGAATCCAGGTGCCTAATTTGAGGTGCAGGTGACAAAGCAACACTAAATATAGATTCAGAAAAAATCAATGTACAAACTACAGCATACTTGATCAACGTAATTCAAATGTCACCGTTCTTCGGGTGCGCATTAGTTGGAACAACTCTCAAGCTGCCAACCATGTACAAGCTAAATCAGTACTTTTGGTACACTAAATAAAATTTTAGCCTACTAAATCAATTGTCCAAGATAGGCCGACTTAAGGATATAAAATGTACCTGTTTGATCAGTCGAGAATCAAGATTAAGGAGCTGCGAAAGATATGCTCAACCAAGTCATCTAGGTGCTAATATTCATATCTATCAATTAATCAGAAAGCTCCTTTAGTAACAAAGTTATAGACGGAGAATTAGGCTGCCAACACCTTCATAACTATATCAGCTATATCATAAAGATACAAAAAAATTCTCGACTAGCGTAAGAAGTGCGAATAAAAATATAACTATATTGAACTAGAACATGTCAAACATGAAAGCTCACAGCCGAGCAATAAGATGATTGATATCTGGACGAATTATATGATGAAAAAGCAACAAAAGCATTCCCAGCAGAGGGAAAGACATGTATTACCAGAAAACTTAGCAGGAAAGTCAGCATAAAGTTTCACTCAACATAAGCTCAGGAAATCGTCATTTATCCATTTCAGCTGCCATCAGTAAAGATAGATCAAATTAAGCAGATATCAGGAGTACATTCATCCAAAACTACGCAAAGTCTAGAAACAATTAAAAAAAAAAAACTGATAACGAGAACATAATCATAAATAACAGGTGTCGAAAGATCAATTGCCAAATCCCTTTTTGGCTCGGAGCGACTCAAGGGCCTTCTCGCGAAGCTCTATCTCGAGCTTTTTCTGCTCAAACTCAGTCTCCTGAATGTTGTTTGCCCGTGACTCTCGTCTAACACTCTCATCTTCAGATTGATCTTGCGCCAGATCTGGCGACAAACTACCTGCATCACCTGACTTCAATTTTAGCTTTTCAGCATGACGTTCGTCTCTTCTGCGGTGTCTCTCCCCCCGCCGTCGACGTTTCTCCTCCTTTTTCAATTTCTTCTCTTCTTTTCTCCTTCGTTTGGAATCCTTCTTGTCCCCATAGGAATCATTGCTAGAATAATCATCTGATTCCACCTCTTGTCGGCCAGATTTCTTGTGCTTCCTCTTTTCTTTTGTTTTAACTCCGTGCTCACCAGTTTCCTTGGAGGAAGAATCCAATGAACCATTCCGATCATCTGCCAGTTCTGTAAACCTATAACCAGCCTTACTATCATCTGGCCGAGCTATTTTCTTATCCTTCACCCCAGCACCATCAACATCATATGAATCCTTTCCTTTCACACTCAAACCAGCAGTTCTGGTACTTGAAGACAATTCTTGTCGTTCGTGTTCTTTATGATCGACTCCGTCAAGTAGCCTGCCACAGAAATATACTGGGAATATATCAAATTGGATTAGCAATAGAACACCAATAAATGAAGCAAAACATTATAGATACGGCACCTGTTAGGCAGATTGGCTTTCCTTGCCCTTGAATCGTCGGTGAGACCACGGATTTCAGCTGAGTCATGTAAATCCTTATGACGCGCAGTTGAGGATTTATTGTATTCTTTGATCTCCCTAAAAGAACATGAAAGAATGCTTAAGTGATAAACTGAGATTATAAAAGATAGGCTCATCAATAATGAATATTCATGCAAAACCTGCTAGAGACATTCTTCTCATCTGCACTTGTTCCATAACTATCACGACTAGGTTTCTGCCCAACACCTCTCCGCAACGGAATTGGGCTCTCAGGACGAGACATCTTTTCCCTCCTTCCATATGGACTACCACGAGGACTAGTTGACCTAGAAGAATAAATTCTATAATTGAAATAATCTTTTACAAATACATTAGAAAGACCAAGAGGTAGATGTTCGGACCTTTGTTCATCACTATGTCTTCGGCCCCTGGAAGAATCTGACACGGATGGAGACTTCTGTATAGGTGGCGATTCCCCCCCTTTTCCATTTAAATCATTTCGATCCAGCATATCCCTCTGCGGTGATCTCAGAGAAACAATGGGCCCACGCTCCACAGATCTTCTTCCTTTACGGTTCTTGACAGGGAGTTCGCTTCTTTCATCGGGAGAAGCACGACGAGCAGGAGAATAGTTCTCATACCGTCTGTCATGTGACAAGTGAATTAAAGTTAGCCATATGATGTTGAAATGAAGATCAAATTGATTGCAACAGTCACTCTAAGAGGCACAATGTTTTTCCCGTTGTATAGTTGCTGCTACTAAAAATAGATTTAGCATTTGAAAATCCAGTTCACTTGTGAGGCTGCACAAATGAAGTTTACAGAGGTAGTCAACTTTTCAAGACAATTAATAGCCAGGTGATATCTTATACATACTACCTTGTGTTATATATTAAAATTTGATCGGACAAAAAAATTGTTTTATTAGCTGCTGCTACTACCACATTTTCCTTCAACAAGGAAATTGAACACTTATTTGCTGCACTCGCACACATAAGAAATTTGATAAAAGTTTTCGCAAAAATTACAACTTACACCATCTATCTAAGAATACAAAGTACAAACTGCAGATCAGATTACAGTTTCAGGCTCTCTTATATTAGATTAACTAGGTTTATTCAGGTATTGCAAAGAGATTCAACAATGAGCCGGAAGCCAGGATAAGATCACTAAAGAAGCCTTTTCTGTTCAGAACTTGACTGAGTCACTGAAAGGAAAATGTATGATGTACTGCCATGATATTCTTAGCTTCTTGACTGCAATCAGTGGTTTTTTAAGTAATGTAGCTTACTTTGAAGAAAACAAGCTTCTTAATCTGAACAATATTGATTCAATCACATTGCATATGGGCAAAGAATTATTTGGAACTACTCTAACAGTTCTTCAAACTTACCATTTTATTCAGATTCAGATAATGTGTTATTCTTCTAGAAACCAATTTAATAGACCGGAGGCGAAGAAAGAAACTACTGTACCTGACTCTTTCCCCAGAAGATTGTACAGGTGATCTCACACTCTTCGATCCCCTCCTGACTGGTGAAAGGGAACTCCGATGAATGTGTGAGGGGGAACTTGATCCGTGAGAAGGAGATCTTTGAAGGACAGGGGTTTTTGATTTTTTCCGACCATGCAAAGAGGACCTACGTCGAATTGGAGATGCAGACTGCTTCCGCGGAGTTGAAGGAGAACGTCGGTTCCGCCTTCTTGCAGGAGATGGTGACCGTCGACGAGGAGATGGTGACCGGCGACGTGGAGATGGTGAACGGCCTCGCAATGGAGATGGAGATCTTCCTCTGATAGGAGAGGGTGATCTACGCCGTATAGCACGCACAGGGGATCGTGATCTCCGTAATGGTGTCCTTGACCTACGCCGCGCAGGGGATCGTGATCTCCGTAATGGTGACCTTGACCTACGCCGCACAGGGGACCGTGATCGACGGCGCATGGGAGATCGCGACCTGTAACGCCGTGGAGAACGAACCCTGTAACGTGAAGGGGAAGGTGATCTTCGCCTCAAATGTGATGATCTGTGCCATGGCGAAGGAGAACGGCGAACAATATGCCTCCGACGAGGCGAGACGGAGCGTCTTGGTGAAGAGAGACGTCTTTCTGAGGAAACGGAGCGACTTCTAGATGGTGGTGCTTTGGAAGTGCTTCTTGACCTTCGCCTTTCACTATAGAAGCAGATTCAAGGATAGTATCATCAAGAAGATGACAGACAAGCTCTTCAGTAAGCGGAAACCTACTCTAATATAACTTCTAGACTGCTCATAAGAAGAAAAAACTAATTAACTATCATGGCGAGAGAGCAAAATCACTCGGTGACATGGATCACTAATATTTTTTTATCATAGCGGGCATGCATACCTCAGCGATGGTGAATCATGAGGGGAATCTGGAGATTGTGAACCCCTGTACAGATGAAACAAGTGTTAGTCTAACATAGCACACAGAGCTGCGTAATATATATAACTACAGTTAGGCACTTTTTCTTCCTCACAAAAAAAAACCTAAATGATTTGAAGAAATAGTAGTAGTTGCTACACCTACAAAAAGACTTTCAAAAGTAACATATGAACGAGCTAAATATTCAATGGAACCCAACAATTCGCAGGACTTCAGATTTGCATTATGGTCAGTAGCACCAATTAACTATAAACTTTAGAGTAAAGATCAACATGTGGACAAATCATTCCATGCCATCTAGGATACTGGTAGCTGAAGAAATCCACAAGCTACTACCTTGTAACATGAGAACAGTCCTCGATATGGTATGATATGACAAGAATCAGGGAGGATAAAGTAGCTAACTTTTGCTCGTTCCTTGAAACAAAAAGATATTATATACAGTGTCCACTGTCCAGTGGAAAGATATGATATTGAGTCCAATAATTGAAGTATTCAGAAAACTAAAATGTAAACTTTTCCACCACGCAAAGATAGCCTAATAGAAATTGTTGCAACCTTAACAAACTGTTGAGAGCATGGAAGTTCTGTTCAATAATTAAAGCATGCTCCCTTTAAATCTGTTTCAAATTCTTACAACACGCAATACTAACGAGAAACTCTAAATATATTGAACAAGCAATCAATTGTAAATTCACAGTACCTGCTGCTGCGTTGACCCCGGCCATTTCTCATGTGCAGTTCTTTCCCTTGGGCTGGCTGGATGCTAGACACCCCAGCACCATGTTTCACATTAGGCTCCAGATCAATATGCTTATCTCTTGACATTGCACGATCGCCGTCCTACAGCAGTTTGATGTAAGGATATGAACCGAAATAATTGCAGAAGCAGAAGCAAGCTGAGTGCAACGAAACAGGACAGAAGTTAAGGAGAAAAACTCTGCTTCATACAATCAAACTCTTGCATGGAAAAGATTATAGTTACCATCTTTGCTTTCTCTAACTCAATTTCTTGCTTCTCCTTCTCTTTTTGCCTTTGAATTTCACCAGCTATACGATCTGTCTCTGCCTGTTATTTCCAAGAAAAAAGGCATCATCAGAAAAAGATAAAGCGGTAATCACATATGCAAATAGAAAATCTATACATCAGGAAAGCAGAAAATCAACCTGCTTTTTCTTGGTTTCCTCTTCTTTGGCATCCAGAAACTGTTGGGGGACACCACTCACATTTTGCTGAGCACTCAGAAGCAGCACCCAGAGCTCTTTCATGAACTTCCCCGTATTTCTCTCCATAAATCCAGTAAGTGAAATCTGGATCTCCTTCCCATTAACTTCCTGCATCCAACAACATCCACCCCATTCCTTTTAAACATTATATATTTCCTATAATTAAGTAACTGATATCATACAAATGCTCATCTGCTTTAGAAAAAAGGCAAGCTTCACAGGATGATATAACAAAATCACATCTTAAATGTCAGAGAACAGTGAGCCTGTATTTCAACATGTTGTTTCTCTACTCATCCGCTAATATAGACAACAGTTTGCTAAAGGATGTGCATTCAATTTTTCCCCTTCAAACAAGAAAGTAGATACCAGAGCAAATTACCTTCCCCTCCAAAAGACCATCAATAAAATTTAGAAGCACTTCGTCTTCAAATCCAATTAGCTCCGTTACACGCTTAGCAATCCACGGCCTCATAACATCCATCTTCACTTTTGTCATGTCCACCTAAACATAAAATTTTACAACAAAGGCAATAATATAAAAGAAGCAATCAAACATCAAAACACCCAAGACATCTAAGTAGCCATTGTGGAGGCAATTGGAAATTGGGCATTTTCTTTATATGGGTTTCACATAAAATTCGCCCAGGTGTGTAAAAATCTTCACCTGGCATCAACTCAAGTTCTACTATATTATATCCAACGCAAAACGGTCTATAGCCTTGAATAACAAAGAAAGACCAGTAAAGGGCACAAATTTATTGAAAAAGAAGCTCCGAAAACAAACCAGGTTATCCAATTCAGGGGCGAATTTCTTAGACTTGAGTAACTTCGCTTGCTTGTTCGAGAATCGAGTGTCTTGATCGGCGGACGTGCCCTAATTCACATTTTGTGGAAAAACGATGATTAGTAACAGAACAAGAAAACCTAATTCAGCTGAAGCAATTAAAGATTTGAGACAGCGGATTTCAATTAAGATAAACACAGATTATATGCAATTGGAGAGAAATCGAATAGAAAGCGGGGAATTTTTACCCGGAAAAATCCGCCCGACATTTTTCTAGGGTTTGCTTTGGCTCTCTGAGTTGAGATTGCAGATTGGGGAGATGCGCTGAAACTTTTCTAAACTCGGTAGTCGCCAAGATAATTTGCCCGCAGAGATGTTATCAACGACGTCGTTTTTGGGAAGTAAATAAATTAAGGTGATTATAGCAAGCGTCTCCGGTTATTTTAGGTTCGTTAAAATGAATAATATTTTTTCTTTCTTCAATAACTCAAAAAAAAAAAAAAAAATATATATATATATATATATATATATATATAATAACCTTATGGAAATTAATATCGCTTAATTATAAAAATATATTTTTTCTTTATTTAATAGTTAATGCCATACAAACAAAAATCTCAAATCTCTTATCATCACAAGCACTCCAAAAAGCTCAAAATCTAAAGAAATCAAAGCACCATAAAACTTACCAAATGGAATACAAAACAACAAAATGGCGATTTATATGAAATGAGAAACCATTAAAGTATGTTCACATGTTTTTTTGAGCTTGGAAGTAGATTTTCAAAAAAAATATTCAAAACCCGTCACTCTTTTTCGACATCTACGTGTCGAAATAAAAAAAAATACATTTTTCGACCATTACCTGTCGTATTATTCGACATCTACATGTGGAAATATCACAACAATTCGACAAGTGTTGAAAATTGTTTGTTGCAAATTTATTATATTGTATTTTTTGTGTAGGTGGATCGCTCAAATAATATTACCATATTACTTACTGCATTTGCAACAAAAGAAGTTTTACTATATGGATTTGTGGAGTATGTAAATGACTCGGAATGGTGATGTGATCGTGGTTTCGAATGACGGAGGAAAATGACGTAAGGGACCATATGTGGTTCTTGGTCATGGGTCGTTTATTGGCAAAGGTGGTCGGTGAAGATAACCAATGACCAAAAAAAGGAGCAGCGGTTCAAAGAAACGCAAATGTCCTTTTAGATAAAAAGGGCAAAACATTAAGTACGAAATATCAAAATGTTGGATGGGAATTGATTGTTGGTAGCCGTCTGCCATCTCTATGAAGAATCTCAGTAGATGGTCGTCCACATTCTTGTACGAGACGCGTACAACTGACATCAATCCAACTATCTCCACATCCTCGATAATAAATGGCGTTAAATCCCAACCATGCACTGGTGTCGTATGATTACGAAGTCGAAAGTCGTTGTCGCGCTCCAAGAGCTCCGTACAAAATATCACAAGCACCGTGCTTATCAAATGTTGGGTATAACTCTGGTATTTCGACCTCCTTCACAATAGGTGGGTCCGTCGACTGCTCGAACCACTGGTTTCAGTGGTCGATGGGACCGGTGGAGTAGGTAGAGTAAGCACAATATTTAATATGGCGACCGGTGGTCAACGACGGTCAACGGTTGTCGGTGGTAATCAATGGTCCAAAATTGAAGTTAAATTATGATTTACAATCATAAATTAAAGACGTGTTTAAAGGGGGGCTTTGGCTAATTTTGTTAAAAAATAGTAATAAATGTATAAGTGGTGTGTTTATTTGTAAAAAAAGAAAATTGGATATTCTTTTGGAGTTAATGTATGGGCTTTGGGCTTTTATAAGATTATCACAAAATAATAATAAAACAGAAAAAAGAAAATAATACAGATCTATCAGATACCGCCACGTGGATCTCAAGCCCGATATAAGGATGCAAACCTATTTATATTCCACATCTTCTATCTCCCTCTCTCTATTCCGCCTCCTCTCTCTCCCCCTCCTTTTGTCGGGAATTTTATATACTCCGCCTCCTCTCTCTCTCTTTTCTCTCTCTCTCTACCTCTCTCTATAATCTATATATATATATTTCTGTATTTGTATTCTCCAATTCCAATTCCAATTTCCGCGAGAATGGCGAGCTCGACCACGTCCAACGTGTACATCCATGTCATAGAGGACGTCATAAACAAGGTGCGTGACGAGTTCAACGGCGGCGGCGGCCCAGGCGAGGGCGTACTCAGCGAGCTCCAAGGAGTATGATCTTTAAACTCGTTGTTGATTCAGTTTTTGATTTCCGTCAAATTTCTAGGGCTTGGAGAAAATATTAAAATTACCCGTACTCGATGTATGATTGAGACGGATTTCGGTGGTTTAGGGTTTTGAAATTCTCGGATCTGTTGTTGAAATCGAACTGTTGACCGGTTTTTTTGTTGGAAATCTGCAGTTATGGGAACTGAAGATGATGGAAGCTGGAGCGATACTGGGTCCCATAGACAGGTCGGCATCTCAAAAGGGGGCAGGGGGTCCTATCACCCCCAATCCCGTGCATGATCTGAACGTACCGTATGAGGGCACCGAGGAGTATGAAACTCCCACTGCTGATTTACTTTTCCCCCCGGTGAGGCCCGTTTTTGCCTTACTGAAATTCGGAGTTTGGACTTGGTATTGATAAGTATTAATGGCTCTGTGGTATTTTTTTTTAATTTAATTTTCTGTACAATGATTTTGATTTTCAGACTCCGTTGCAAACACCACTGCCCGGAACTGCACAGACACCACTGCCTGGAATGGCTCAGACGCCGTTGCCTGGAACAGCTCAGACTCCTCTTACTGGAAGCGATAGTGGTTCGCTGTATAATATTCCCACTGGTGGCACCCCAATCACCCCTAATGAGTACGTGTCTCCGAACGACAATGTTGGTGTTTCTGAGGTGAAGGCTGGACCTGGAAGACCTAGCCCATACATGGTATTATCATTTCCTGAGCCTTGAACCTTCTTTCTTGTTGAGGTGGTGTAACTCTTTTTCTCATGTTTAGTTAAGAAGTTTGTTCACATTTTCCTTGTTTGGTCACTCTGAATTATGTGGTTTGAGGTCGTGATTATAGTATGAGACCCTCTTGCTTATTATAAGATCATATCCGAGTTCTGGAGTCTCTTTTTTCCTTTTGATGGTGTGCAATTGTTGTTTTCTTTTTTTTATGTTCAATCCTGCAGCAGCCGCCTTCGCCTTGGCAAAATCAGAGGCCTCCTCTTGATGTGAATGTTGGTGAGTATAATGGTAGAATCCTTATAAACAAGTATTTTATAGTAGTATCTACATAGAGATTCAAAACAGGCGATAGTGTTATAGTGTTATATAAAGATGTAACTAGTGGAAGGCAGCTTATTGATCTCTCTGGTTCATCATATTAACTTGTTTCTATTTATTTCCAAGCTTACGTGGAAGGTCGTGAAGAGAGTGAAAGGGGGGGCCCTCATCAGCAAACAACTCAGGTGATTGTCATTCCTCATTCAGTTCCATTATTTTTTGTTGGTTTACAGGACAGATTGATTGCTGATGCTAATTGGTAAAGCTAGTTGTGGTCTTATAGTACTACCACTTAAGAACTTTTAGTTGCAAAAGAAGCAAATACCTTAGCAGTAGAAATGCTTTCCATGTATGGGCAGATGCCAAAACATCTATTGCTACTTGCATCTAGATAACTACTTCATCCTTTTGATTTTGTTGGATTAATTGAACATTACTAAATGCTACTTGCTGCTGCTGCATTATGGGCTAGATTATTGGGTCATGTTGTAAATTTCATTGCATTGGCTCTAGAGTTCTGAGATCTTAGAACTTAAGGTGGTCTTCAACATAAAAATTCCGTGTGTCTTCTCAATCCCTGAATGAGCTTTGGACTATTCATTCTATATATCAGTTCCGTAATACAGGTCTCTTGAACTGCAAGATAGACCGATACAAATCTCTTTCCTGGTTTTTTTTAGGGTGATAAGTTTAAAACTCATATCTGAATGTGGAAGTTCTCGGATCTTGTATAATGGACAACTGGGTGTGGGATATAGGAAGATCATAGGGATCATATGTATCTGGCTGCTCCTTGTAGGGTATTCAGTCGAGCACATGTAGCTGAGTCTCCTAGTTTGAAGATTCATCCTCTACCATCCCTGTCGATGTATTTACATATAGATACACTCTGTTCTTGTTTAAGATGTCTGGTTCAACTTTTGTCATAAAATTTAAAAATCAGCTTTGTTCACACCCTTGCTTGTTATGGCTAAGAACAAAATAGGCTCTAAGTAATCTGCAAAGAAAAAAAGAACTTCTATTAGCGACACAATTAACATCATAAACAGAGTGATTATCTCTGGGAATCATTGGTTTGGAAATTGAGCTTGTAGAATACCTTGCATAATGTAATGAATGTTACTTTATTTTTTGTTTGTTGCTTCTATCAATATTTGAGGCTCATTTCTTGGCATTGTATGTGTTATGGCCGGAATGATTAAGTCAATCATATACTATTTAATTATAAGGGTGTAACATTCACCTATTCTGTGGTTTCTACTTTTAGGAATAAGGTACTAGCCATTCTGGAAAAAAAGAATACAAGAAAATAAGAAACAACATTCTTATGGGTCAATGGGTGTGTCGTGTTTAGTCTTTTTGTATGCAATAGACTTCCTTTTCTCGAATAGTCATTGTATTTTCACTCAGTAATATAAATAATGTTGAAGAAGCAATTGAGAAACAATTGCAGGATTTCTTTGTGGCTTCTGGAAAGAGAAAACGGGATAACTTCCCTCCACAATACCAAGCTGGTGGATACATTCCACAGCAGGATGGAGCTGGAGACAATCTGTCAGATGAAATGAAGGTAGATTTTTTGGTGCATTGATTCACTGTTTATTTCATTACTGAAAACGTCAGGCTGTACGTTAGCAGAGAGTTCCTTAATGAACTTATTTGATATGTTTTAATCTATTACTGCACCATTGAACAACTTAACTGTTGATTTACATTTGCTACTTCAAGAAAATTGCTAGATCTATTGTGTAATCTGTAGGTTGTCTCATAGATGAATAATTTACACGCAAAATTGTTAAGGCAATACAAATATGATGTCCTAAATGCACATAGAACAACATATGTTCAGCAAGGCCAAGGTGATATGCCTTCTTTGTAATTTTGTACTTGCCTTAGTATTTCTACATACTAGAATTTTGATTTACTTGCCTTTATTCACGGGTTACCTTTTCCTGCAGTAAAATGGAAGTGTATTGATGTGTATCTTCTCCTATTTGTAGAGCTAAATTCCTAGTTAAAAAAGAAGCGGGACACCACCTGCAACTAATTCAATACCTGCTCCAATACATTGAAAAGCTTTGTAGTTTTTCAATGTCTTTCACACAATATTTCATATTTCCTACATTTCTACTTACTAGTGCAAATGTTGCTGAAAATGCTTTCAAATTTGAAGTTTCAGTTAATTATCAGTTATGAGAACCTCTTAGTAAATGATAAAGAGAAAAACATGGTTAATAAGTAGAACCAGAAACATTAATACCGCATCAGATACTTCCCTGGATTTAAAGCGTTACATTGAAGGAAACTACGTATGTACCGTATGGGAAGTTATACTCCCGCTTCTTTTGCACTTCCCTTCGTCCTGCATTGAACCAAAGGATCTAGTGCTACAGTTTTAGATAAACATTTTGAAGTTCTCTCCATGTGACAAAATGGGCATATAGAATCTACCTACTGAAACACAGTTCCATCTGCTTCCTTATCAATTGTACTTGGAAGCAGAGCCTATCCAATTTTATATATCTTACTCAAGTTCAGATTGTTGTGGAAGGAACATACCAGTCTGCTTAGTAATCTTATTCTCAGAATTATTGGAAGGAACATACCTCTGATGATTTACTCGCCACTGTGCTAGCCTATTCAATGGATTGTTGAACGGTTTTCAACCTCCTAGGACAATGGTTTTCTTCTCTATTAATTATTAAATGAAGCTTCATGAGTTTCTAATTTTCATTTTACAGGTGGTTCTCGATGTCATTCATCAAGGGGGAACATCATCTTCTAGGATCCCTCAGTCTGATGGTCCCATACCTGACCCGTATGATGATGTGCTTTCTACACCTAACGTGAGTTTCCAGTTCTATGACTGTAGGTTTATAAATCATTGTATTGCTTATCATTGCCTGAAATTTCAGATGAACAAAGTTACGTTGATTTTGAAGTTGATGCCCTATGGTCTTTATGTCTACATTAAGTTATTTATTCCGATGTTAAATTGGACCGGTCAGTATATATGATTCAGATATTGGTGGGAACTGTTACCAATGAAGATGTCTGAAGGCTGGGTCTCTGTTTGTAATCCAATTCAGTTTCCTGGTTTAAAGGCTAAAGGTTTACGCACGACAGAGCTGGGGGGTGGGTGGTTGGGTTTGTGCGGGTGTTGAGTGTTGCGAAGGAATTTGCTATAATTGACGTTTTTTTGAAGGAATTAAAAAAACTTGATTGTCGTCTATATCGTTTGATTTTTTTCTACTCAATAACTTTCTACGTTAAAATTTTTGTGACTGTTATATGTTGGTTTCCACTGTAAGATACGTCACAGTATATAACATCTAATTACTGTTAATTACTGTCTCTAAACTAACTTGATTGCTTTCCCCGCTTACCTTTGTAGATATACAATTATCAAGGAGGAGTTGTCAATGAAGACTACAACATAGTGAACACGCCTATGCCAAATGGTAACATTGATAATCAAATTTGAACCAGTTTGGCATCATGCCTTAACCTATGTTATGTCCAATGTTAATTCCGTGCCGTTTTGCGCTGCTAGAGATGCTAGCAGCAACTCCTGCTCCAGTACAGAATGATGTCATAGATGATGACGAGGATGAACCCTTGAACGAAGATGATGACGATGATGGTGATGAATTGGACGAAGGGGAGGATCTGAACACAACCCATTTGGTTCTGGCTCAGTTTGATAAGGTACTTAACCATATTTTTTCCCAGCTGGTTGATTTTTCATGGTTTCCGATCCGTTCATCTTTTTCTGTTCTTAAAAAAAATGGATACTTGTTTTAGGTGACGAGAACTAAGAGCAGGTGGAAGTGCACGTTGAAGGATGGCATTATGCACATTAACAATAAAGATATTCTGTTCAACAAGGTATGTGTTGCTCTCGTCTTTACATAATTCATTGCTTATTCATTTTTTCGTCTGGAAATTCATCGTTTGTGTTTGGGCTGCCGGTTTCTCCTTTCTCAGGCAACAGGAGAATTTGACTTCTGATTTTGTTGGAGAAAGGCAAAAATGGTTCCGCCTGCTCAGTTCAGCGGGAAAAAAAAACAGTCATATTTCGTTTCTTTTCATCGTCTTTGGTCTCTCTAAGCGAATGAGAAACTCTGAAGAAATAGAATGTCATGACCTTATGTAAATACTGGGTTTTGGCTCCACCGTTAGAGTTTAAAGCTTCAATTAATCTTGACTCATGTCAAATTTCATTTCCAGCACGTTTGGAAGATTTTTGTATTGACACCAAACACACTTTTCTATTAGTTAAACATACTAGCACTTCACGTCGCAAATTATTTACCAAATTTACTTCTGTACGTTGTAGTTTTTTTTTTACGATACAGCTTTTATCCTCCATGTTTGTGTTTGGTAATAGCCGAATGCACGCGCAAACAAGTTGCCGTTCGTTATGCATACATTGTCATTTAATGATACTCGATGCAAGATTAGATCAACAAGAGTAATCTGAAAATAACCCAAATGGGTATTATATTATGGCAAAACCATGGCCATGAAATTACGACACAATACGATACATATACGACGAGAAGACGAGAGAGAGCTTCAGATATTGTTGACGAGCATGCACTCAGACTGCAACAGAGCATCTATCTTCAAAGGCTCCACCGCAGCAGCAAATTTCCAGCCCTCGGAAATAACCTCATTGCCCCCGCCCGCCGCCAACTCTTTCCCTTTGCCGTTCATTTCCGCCTCCTCCACCGCGGCCACCGGGGAAAGGAAGAGCGGTGATAGCAAGGGGATGGCGTTTGGGGCTGCGGACGGGTCTATTTCGACACGGAGGACTTTTGTGTTGACTTTTAGTGCAGGCGGGGCCTGGTTCTGCATCCTCGTAGCCGTGGAGGAAGGAAGCTTGTTCTTCCTTGTCTTCTTGTTGCTATTGTGCTCTTTCTTGCTTCTTCTTTCCATGAGATGGAAACGTTTTCGATTGAAGAAGAAGCATATAAACATCAATGGCCAGGTTTTTTAGAAAAAAAAATAAAAATAAAAAAATAAATAAATAATAATGTTGTTTTTAGTTGTGGCAAAGGGGGGAAGAGAAAAACACGGGGGAAGACAGACGCCTATATTCATGTGTGGGAAGCGCAAAATATGGTTTCTGTTATTAAGTTGCGATGAAAAAAGGTTCTTGTGGCTGTTAGCATATGTAACTGTTGGGAATCATATGAGATTTATCGTTTCCAATTTGCAATACTATTAAGCCTCGTTTGATTGCCATTGATAAAGATTAAAATAATCTAATGAAAATTCAATTGTTTTATCGAACTCGTCCAATAAAACTGCCTAAAAGATAAGATAAAGTATGATAACAAACTCTCATATTTGGTTAATTACAACCATCCATTAGTTATGAATCTTCTTACACGTTCACTATCGCGGTGTCAAATTATTTTTGTACCCGTTTTGCTCCACATTTTGAAACCGGACGATTATAAGATTTGTTTTTAAGCTTCTAAATATGGACCTGTGGTGCATCATAAACTGCATTTTGCACAAAATGAGTACTAACTAGAGAATATTCCACAAAATTTATAAGATTTATGTTGAATTAGACACCATAAAAATGAGCTTGTAAAAAGATTCGTACTTGAGGGTAGTTGTAATTAACCAAACATGAAGCGTTTTTTCGTAATTTAATTTTACGGTAATTAACCCCAATTACAGATAGGGGACAACTATTTTGAATACTAATTTTTGCTTAGTTGAATACCAAAAAAATAAAAAATAAATAATTAATTGTAAATTACTTTAATACCCTTAATGAAAATTAAAACCAAAAAATATTACAAATACTATTTTTCTTTCTTAAAAACCAAATAATCAAAAACCTAAAAAAAACATTTCCCTCCTCACTCACAAACCCCTCACCTCCTCCACCTCCTTCTTCTCCCTCCCCAAAAACCCTCCTAAAAAACCCCAAAACAAAAGAAATCAAAACCTTACACAACTTGCAAAATGGCCTCAAATGACAATAGAATAGTAGTTTACGAGCAAGGAGAACCCATTCAAGTATGTATTCATGTTTTTGAGCTAAAACATCGATTTTGAATTTTTTTTTTTTTAAAACTCGCCATGTATTTTCGACACATACAGGTCGAAAATACCCTTATTTTTCGACGTGTATGTGTCGAAAATACCCTTAAGTGTCGAAAAAAAAAAAAAAAAAAAAATTCACAGTTCAAATTCGACAGCTAGCTGTCGAAATTTGGATGAGTTTTCGACAGCTAGCTGTCGAAAATTGGTTGAATTTTCGACAGCTACCTGTCGAAAACTCATCCAAATTTCGACAGCTAGCTGTCGAATTTGAACTGATACAACAATTTCACCATTTTCGACATCTACATGTCGATTTTGGATGAATTTTCGACATCAACCTGTCGAAAATTCATCGAAAATCGACATATACAGGTCGAAAATGGTGAACGAAGAACCGACCCACGAATCTCAAATCAATGCTCAAATCGACTGAAATCAGATGCACCCATTACTAATTAACGATCATTCTAACCTAAAACAACCAAATCCTAATTACCCATATCAAACAATCAAATCTTAAATAAATATTAAAGAAAAAAAAATCGAAACAACTATAACTTACTATTCGAAGACGACGACGGCGGCGGCTTTGGGCGACGTTGGGCGGCGTTCGGCGGTGTTTGGCGTCGGCGTCCGGCGGCGGCGATGGTTGGAGCGGCGGCGGCGGCGTCGGGCGGCGTGGACGGAGGGAGGTGGACGGAGGGAGGTTTTTTGTGTTTGAATTTTTTTTTTCTTTTTTTTATTTGGTTTTCAAGTAGGTAATTTCAAAGAAAAATTGATGTAATTAGTATTTTGTATGAAAGGGTATTTTTGTACTTTTATTTTTATTTTGGTATTAAAGTAAGAAAAAACTTATAAATATGTACTCAATTGTGGTTTTCAACTAGATAGTATTCAACTAAGCAAAAATTAGTATTCAAAATAGTTGCCCCCTTACAGATAATATCAAGTTCTCCAGAGAGAGGAAAAAATAAAAAAATTGGCTTGTGATTGCAAAGCCAATTTATCAGTACATATGCACTACTCACTCATTGACCACAAGAAATAATCAACTTCTTCATCCCAAAAAAAAAAAGAAAGAAATAATCAAAGTTCCATATATAAACAAATCATATGATTGCAGCAGGCAAAAAAGCAAATTCTGTATATATATGATACTGATATTGTACCTGCACAAATGGCTCTAACTTGTGCTCCGCCATTGTTGAATCTCAAGCTCTTCAACAAGCAATCACTAACGCATTACTGCGTTAACAGGAAAATCAATCCTGTCAATACCGTTACAGATAGAAGCAGTCGTACCCTCCGTTATGGGAGCTGCTCATTTTCGGCTAATGATAAAGGATTGAGAATGTCTTTGCTACGGTCTTCTACGAAGCGCAATTCGATTAAGGTAATTTTCAGAACGAAGGAAGTTTTCAGTTTTTGGGGGTTAGGTTAAATGGAGTTGAATTTATTGTAGAAATTTGTTCCATTTTCGTTTTTGTTGCTGCAAGGTTGGGGTTTCTTCCGGCGAAGCTGAATCGTTTGATTCTGAAGCTACACAGCAAGAGGTTTTTGCTTGGTCCTCTGTTATCCTACCGTGAGTCCTTTGTCTTCTTTCCGTGATGGTTTATTAGAGTTGGATTTTGTACAATTTGTTAATTACAATTTTTTATTTTATTTGTGAGTTCTGTTGATTTTATTTTTCCGATTGAATGAATGTATTACTTTTCTGCAAGCAAAATTAATGAGAATAGTGGTAAAGAAGTGTCTTACACTTGGTTCGTTAGATCAAGGTTCTCCGTAATTTGGTCTCAAGGAACTTATGAAATGTTAGAATTTCTGCAAACAGAGAGTGCAGAGGTTTTTCCAAGTCTTGATTTTATAGTTTATAAATTCATGAATTGAAATTGCCATGGGATTTGTGGCATAAACATGCAAAAATCTCCAGATTTAGATTATCTTAATCGAACTAAACTGTAGTGTTCTTTGTGATCAAATTGATTAGAAGATGATAAGGCGCTTAAACATGCGAATTGTTAGGGGTAAAGATTGAAAGTTTGTTTCGGAACGTCTATAGGCGGGCATATTGCTTTTCCTATTACAAAGTGCAAAAAGTATTATCATGATCGGGAATACTTGTCTTTCATTAGATTTCTTGATTAACTTTTGGATTTAACAACGGATATTTCTCGTCTTGCAATAGCTTCTCCTTAGTGAAATGGGGATGAAATGGAGTTCTAAGCTCTCACAATTTATTTATCATTGTGCCCACATCAATTAATTGTCTTTCTCTTTAGTGACTGCTAAAAATTTATTGACAGATTTCTGTTCCCTGCCCTCGGTGGTTTGTTATTCGGCTATGATATTGGTGCAACTTCGGGAGCTACAATTTCATTACAGGTAAGGTATTATTCCCATTAAATACGTCCTAAACATTAATGGGATTATAATTAATTTTTACCTTTATCTTACAGTCACCTGAGCTTAGCGGAACAACCTGGTTCAACTTTTCAGCTGTTCAACTTGGTTTAGTGGTATGCTTTAACTTTTTGATGCATTCCTTTTCTGGTAAAAGTTGACATACTTCGTTGACTCTTCGTTCTTGAATGTATCTTAATCAAGGTTAGCGGCTCACTCTATGGAGCTCTTCTTGGATCCCTCATAGTTTATCCCCTAGCTGATTTCCTTGGTACTCTATTATTTAGTTACACTCTTCATTCTTAAGTCTCCATAGTGAATATCTTAGAATTATTTTTGTTGATATATCATATATGTGTAGGGAGAAGGAGAGAACTTATCATTGCATCCCTATTGTATTTGACTGGTGCTTTGTTGACTGCCTATGCTCCTGGCCTTGGAGTTCTTTTGGTAGCCCGGCTTCTCTACGGTCTTGGTATTGGAATGGTGAGGTTTCTATATACATCCTTAATCCACCAATAATTCATTAAATGATCTTTAACCCGATAAAATTTGAAGGCAATGCACGGAGCACCTCTTTACATAGCGGAGACCTGTCCGTCTCAAATTCGAGGAACATTGATATCTCTAAAGGAGCTTTTAATAGTCCTGGGGATATTGGTAATTCTTTTTCTCCAAGCCAAATCATTTTTTTCGTAGTCGATATTATGAAAACAGAAGGCTGAATGTTGAAGAAATGCTGCTGTATATATACAGTTAGGTTATTTGGTTGGCAGTTTCGAAATAAATGCTGTTGGAGGGTGGCGTTACATGTATGGGTGCAGTGCCCCAATTGCGTTGCTTATGGGGATAGGCATGTGGAGTCTCCCAGCATCTCCGCGGTGGTTACTTCTTAGGGCTGTTCAAGGTAAAGGGCCCATGCAAGAATACAAAGAGAAAGCTGTCCTTGCTTTGAGAAAACTAAGAGGCAGGTCTAACGACGACAAAGTATCTGAAAAGCAAATTGAAGACACGGTCGTTTCCCTCAAAACTGCATATGCCGATCAGGATTCGGAAGGAAATTTTCTTGAGGTGTTTCAAGGGCCGAGTCTAAAAGCCTTCATAATAGGTGGAGGATTGGTCCTTTTTCAGCAGGTATATATATTTATATTTATATTTATATTTTATTGTTGTCTTCTTCTGTTTTGTTTTCTAATGGAAGTACAACGATATGACTCTGTGCGTGACTATATCAGATTACAGGCCAGCCTAGTGTTCTGTACTACGCGGGTCCCATTCTTCAGGTACTTGATATTTACAAGTCTTTCTATTTCTTTCAAATCCGAAAAAATCTTTTTATCTTTGCTGTTCTTGTTTGAGTGTTTGGTACATCAATCTCAATCTCATCATTTGTCCAAAGTCTGCCGGATTTGCTGCAGCTGCCGATGCTACAAAACTCTCAGTTGTCATTGGTGTCTTTAAGGTACTTGTAGTAACCAATGTCTTTCTCATCCCGAAACTTTTGCTTATTTTCTTCCATCAAAGTAACTGTTTTTGTAATAATTTCGGTCTTCTCTTGCAGTTGCTTATGACTGGAGTAGCTGTCCTAAAGGTTGATGATCTAGGGAGAAGACCCCTTCTCATAGGAGGTGTTGGTGGTCTTGTATGTAATTTAGTGTTTAAGAATTGGCCGTGTTCTATCCCTTCTTGTTTATTATGTTAAGCGAGTTTATGCTTATCTTGAACTTCGTATTGCAAAATGGTCCCAGGCCTTTTCTCTGCTGCTACTTTCTGCCTACTACAAGTTCCTAGGAGGATTTCCTTTTGTTGCTGTAGCAGCTTTGCTTCTCTACGTTGGTTGCTATCAGGTGATCCAATGTCGTTTAATATTGAATTTCGTTATACATGAATGACTAAACAATAGATTTCTTCTTATTTGAAATGAAGTATTTCCTCCTAGTCACAGTAAATCTAATATACCAATGACCTGTGAAACCATGTACGAATGACTAAACAGTAAATTTTCTTGTTATTGAAAATATTATCAGATTTCATTTGGACCAATCAGTTGGCTAATGGTGTCGGAAATATTCCCACTGCGTACGAGGGGAAAGGGTATTAGTCTTTCAGTACTCACGAATTTCGGGTCAAATGCTCTAGTAACCTTCGCTTTCTTTCCACTCAAGGTACCTAAAAGCATTCTTATAATTGTGAATTCATTTTCGTTTCCTTTCAATATCGGCAAGTGTAAGAACATGTGTATACATATATATCTATATCTGCAGGAGTTACTTGGAGCAGATAATCTTTTTCTTTTATTTGGGGCAATAGCACTACTTGCGCTTGTGTTTGTGGTACTGATTGTTCCGGAGACCAAAGGGTTGACCTTGGAAGAAATCGAGTCCAAAATTTTGAAGTGAAACCCTTAAGCAGTGCCTTGATGTGTATACTTTATTACTTCTCAGTGTTGATATTTCAAAGATCATTCAACTGTATATTTTACGGATGAAGTTATTTTGCAAGTGTTTATATTGGCAAGTTTGTAATCTCTCTCTCTCTCTCTCTCTCTCTCTCTCTCACTCACACACACACACATTATTTTCCTGTTATAGTTAAACATAGAACCACAATACACAATGAAGATAGGCTAGATACTGCATTTTTGCCTTCTGCACTTTTTTTAACAATTAACTAACTGGAAGAATATGTGAAATCCTCTGCCAAAACAAGGCGGGTTTCGACTAGAAAATAAAATAAATCTATAAGCACACTATATTAAATCTTATCTTATAGCAGATGTCACATGATGCCAGAGTGGGTATAAAGGCGAAATCGAAAGCAATCCAAAATCAATCGAAACTGATTCTTTAGTCTTTACCGTGTCAACGAGCCTTCAGTTGGACTGGAGTACCTTTCCATGATTTTCTTCATCAAGAACTGTAACAAGATCCTCATCAGTGTTTAGTCACCACAAGTTTTAGTGCCAAAAATATTATTTAAAAAAAAACCATAAATTTTTCCTAATTTGAATTGACAATAAGCCCCTAATAATGTCATAATTTTCCGAGTCAAATTGAATGGTCGAAGAATATCAGAATATCACTATAAGAAAATCAGTACTGCAGTATATAATAGTATAAAGAATCAAGTCAAAGAGTAAACTACCATCACGAGGACGGTAAGAGAGTGGGGTGACAGGTGTGGAGTTGGCCTTGGAAGTGGAGGGGTGGAAAGCTTTCGAAGAACGAGAAACGGTTTGAGAAGTGCTGCGACTATATGGAATGTGACTCGGATTATTCGAAGAAGATAAGCTTGCAGGCTTCACCACAGAATCGGAGGGATTTTCTTCTTCATGCCGGAAAAACGAGGTGACAGCATCTTTCACCTTCTCCACCACACCACCGGTATCTCCACTAGTACTTTTCCTCGGACTAATAGCCTCTGTTATAGCCTGCGAAAGTGCTCGTTCATCTTCTCCAGGCTCCAGCTTGTTCATGAAATACTCCTTCACAGAAACACCTTTATCCCATGTTTGAGGACTTGTCGTTGCAGCATTGTATTGCTTAAGACTTCCCGAGTTTAAATTCTCGATCATTTCATCATGAGACAGAACATGAACGCCTGTCGTCTTTTGTGCATCTGGAGTTGCGATAGTAAGACCGGCAATCCTAGAAGCAATTTTGTGGGTTGCATCAGACATGGCTGTATATGCCGGCACCAGTTTTTCAGATAAGGTCGTGTTTGGTGGGCTGACGGGTTTTTTTTCTTCGTGCTCGTGTTTGTTCATGTTTGGCACCCTGTGACTCTCGGAAACCACAGGCACCGCTCGAGGATGCTGCCTAGCTGTCTCTTTTAGAATCTCTGGTGCTGCTTCAGACTCGTACACTGGGAATCAATTGGACAAAATATCAATTCAGGTTAAACACAACGTTAATCGGCTAACCAAATGTCAAATACATCCCAATTATTTGATTAATCATGACTTATCTTTCCAAACAACACTTAACAGTAAAAAAAAAAAAAAAAAAAAAAATCAAATTGGCAAAGAATATTACTCGGAGCTCCAAGATACTCAGGATCATCATCGATTTCATAATCCTCGTCACTATCATCTTCCAAGCTAACACCCCATGGAGGGGTATTGTTATCGTCACCCTGCTCATTTTCATGTTTCCTCCTGCCACTAAGACTATACCTCAACTTCTTAGCTTTCTCCTTTACCTTGGTTAGCACGGACTTCTTGTTATGTGTAGGGCTGAGGTACCCTTCTTGATCATGATTCATTCCCGGAGCAGGTGATGTGGTGGTTGGTGACCAGAATGCCTCGTCCACTACATCGTTAAGAAAAAGAAAAAAAAAGACACGAAATTACTCTGTTTTCATGTAAAACAAACAAGAAACTCTGCACCTCTGGTGTCAAGCGGCTAAACAAAGAAATTTATTGCATTTACTTGCATATGTATATATTTGTACATAAAACACGTTCTTTCCAAATTTCCTTTTTTGGTCATTGCAAGGAGAGAATTATATTTAAATTATATTTAACAAGAATAGTGAAATCGAGGAGGTCATGGAAGAAGCCATACCTCTTAGGAGCTGCTCAAAAGTTGGTGAAGTATGAGATCGAGGCGTTTTAGGGCTCTCATAAGATCTTTTCGGCCTTTCAAGTTGAGCCATTGCAGCGAATCTACTTTCCGATGAGTTTGTTATTGTGTAGTGAGGAAGATATATAAGAAGAAGCTATACCGTATTTTGAGGCCTATATTTCAGATCCGTCAATGGACTGTATATAATTCTAAAGCCAGTTATTCATTTCAAGGCTTAACCAACAAGTTGTGGAATCACCTAAAATAGAAATTGACTCAATGGTGCTTTTGCTATCCTCCTACTTACACGGGGGGCTATTTTGCTTTTTTTTTTTTGGTTGGTCAAATAAAAATTGACTCTTCTATTTATGGTTAATTCATTTGAGATGAAAAACAGTTCTTTTACCTGACAGTGAAAATGGTTGGACATGGAATTTCTTCGAAAAGCTCATATAAGAACTTCACCGGATTCAGAAATCCTGATAAGAAATTAAAATGCTCCAACACTGATAAAATCTAAATTCAGTTCATATCTAGCTTACACAAACGACTGTGGTAGACAACATTTAACCCTCTATGTTAAGGAAAACGTACACCAAATCTCTGTTTATTATATCGTGTAAAAATCTCCTCTACTTTTTTTTATTTTACGCGACATCCCTTTTTTCTGTTAATAACTAAAGCTGTTAATCAGTGGAGGTTTCATGCACATAGGGGGGCTGTGTGCAAGTTTTATACAACAAGAAGATATTTGAAACTCAAATTTCTTTCTAAAACCAATCTCAGTAGCAATTTTGTTGTATGAAATAAACGTGCATTAAGGATCGGACGGAAGGGAATTTTGTGGAGATATATATGAAATAGAGAAAAAAATTATACAATAAAATGAACAGCGGAACCCAAAGGATGTCCGAATGTGTGCACTAGAGTGTTTCAACTTTCATGTAATTAGTCTGGTTAAAGTGTAGAGAAAATTCTCTTCATGTCACAAATTTAATTTACATTCTAAATGAAATGCGAAACAATATTAGAACATTGCTTACTGGTTGTTACATTGGCTTTCCTTGTCGGACAAAAATTGCCTTACAGTTCTTGAACTTTTTTCTGCTGGATCACTGACAAATCTCCGTGAACAGAATTGAATTCAGTCACCACTGCCTACATCGGAAGGAGGAAATAGTTACCAAAACATCACTAGAAATCAATACAAAGAAAGGGAATCCAAAAGCCCTTTCATCATGTATAGTGCAGACACACTTTTACCTGGATAAGTAAACATTCTTTCGAGGATATCATAAAATATTGAATACCCATAAGCTCCAACGACTTCAGGGTTGTTATTGTCATATCACTAGCATGATACTGCCAAATGCAGCCTGAATAGCATTGGCACAAAATAACCATATCAACAACACGTTTCAATTCATAGCCAGCTATAGCCAGCTTTTTTCCTCACTCCTTTATCACACATTATCTTGCGCACTCGTGCTGCATCGTTCCAACTACCTTCAGTTGCCAGCACATTTGCCAATAATACATAAATAGCTGGATCTTTAGGACACAACTCAACAAGCTTTCTGGCTGAACGTAAAGCAATTTCCTTATTACTATGAATTTGACAGGCACTTAACAAAGCTTTATACACAGAGGGCCCTCGCTCAATTGGCATACTATCTATAAAAGCCTCGGCTTCGTTCAGAAATCCAGCCCGACCATAGAGGTCTACAACACAAGCATAGTGTTCTAACCGAGCAGGTGGAAGAAATTTGTCTCTTTTCATCAGATCGAAGTATTCCAGGCCTTTCTCAAGCAAGCCCACATGGCTGCAAGCAGTTAGTGCTGCAAGGAAAGTCGTAGAATTTGGCTTAACCTCACCACTCCTCATTTGTTCGAACATTTGAATAGCTTCTCTGCCATAGCCATGTTGTGCGCATCCTGTGAGTAACGAATTCCATGAGACCAAATCATGTTCGTCCATTGAGGAGAATACTATCTCTGCATCGTCGATTTTACCGCATCTTGCGTACATTGAAACAAGTCCGTTCTGCACGTATAAATTTGTACTGTGCCAA
Source organism: Erythranthe guttata (assembly GCF_056151865.1). Classification (NCBI taxonomy): domain Eukaryota; kingdom Viridiplantae; phylum Streptophyta; class Magnoliopsida; order Lamiales; family Phrymaceae; genus Erythranthe; species Erythranthe guttata. The sequence continues at coordinate 4,336,541 of NC_142536.1, forward strand.
GTCTTGGAAACTAGAGCATGGATTTGTTTCCCCTCTTCAAGAAGTGAACTGTTTCCCAATGCTTTTAGTATGCTTGAAAATGTGAAGAAGTCAATGGTGCAACCTGCCAGCCTCATTCTAGAAAAACACGTGAGGGCTTCCTCGCCAACCTCAAAATTAGCAAATCCAGCAATAACAGCATTCCATGCAATCTGATCGAACTCTTTAACACTAGAGCTAATTTCGTAAAACTCACTTAAGCTACATGCACACTCTGAATATATAATCACTAACGTAGTGTTCAAGAAAGGATTAGACTCTAAACCCTCCCGAATGACACGACAGTGAATTTGCTTGCAATGAATTAAATCATCTGGACAACGGAATGAGCTCAGCAAACTATTATAAGTAACATAATTCGCCTTAAGACCACAACGTGTCATTTCCTTGATCAAAACCATAGCTTTGCCGGGGCACTGATTAAGAGCGTACCCAGCAATCATTGAAGTCCAAGCAACAACATTCTTATCAACTAATCCATCGAAAACTTTTCTGGAATCCTCCATATTCCCAGATTTTGCATGCATATCAATCAAACTACTGCCCACCACAATATTACTCTCAAAACCTACTTTCAAACTAAGGTTGTGCACTTGAGCCCCAAGTTCACTACACTCCATCTGCGCGCACGCAACCGATGCAGCCGAAACACCAAAGGGCGTGATACACACATCTTCCCTCAGCATCTTCCTAAACAATTCAATAGCAGTACACGGAACACGGGATTTCACGTAACCGGACATCAAAGCGTTCCACGTGACTGCATTTCTCTCAGGCGTTTCATCGAACAGCTTGTGGGCCCAGAAAGTTGCCGAGCATTTACCGTACATGTCAATGAGGGAAGTGCTGACATATATATTGGAGTGAAAACCCATTTTGATGGCATGGGAATGAAGCTGAATTCCCATGGAAAGAGAACCCGTTTCCGCACAGGAGGATATAATCTTGTTAAGAATGTACGGGTTCTGTAAAAGCTCGGGTCGTTGCAGTGCATCGTTTGGGTCGGTATCTGCAGCTCCGGCGGTGCTGGAGTAGCGTTTGCGGCGATTAGATAGGAGATTTGGAGTGCGGAGAAAGCTTGACGATTTTCTGGTGTGGTATTGGGAGGAAAATGCAGGGAATCGGTGGCTCATCGTTCCACCATTTTCAAGTTAGCGGCAGACTTAAAAACGTCGTCGTACTGTTGCCAGTTTCATTAGCACTTACTTCGCCGTCCAGTATGAAGTTTGAACCGTAAACGGTCCAACCCGGTCCAGTGACCACCGTTCCAAACCCCGACAAAACCGGCACCTTTTTTTTATCTTTAAAATTTTTAATACTAATTAGTAATTCCTCACAATTTTTATTTTTCTGTCTATTTATTTTTAAATCAGATTTTCTTTTCCATGATGAATCAATGAGAATTGTTTAGTAGCATTTTTTTTTTCTTCTCACTCTTCTGTTAAAACGAATCTAAATTTGTTACTATTTAATCAATAGAATGGGGTGATCATTTAATATGATATTAAAATCAACCAAATGAAAATCTTATGTTTGATGGAATACAAGATTTTCATTTGGCTGATTTTGATATCAATGTTAAATGATCACCTCATTCGATTGATTAAATTGTTAGTTAGTCACATCTTATAATTTATATATTTTTAATAAAAATATTTATAGTTATCGTTTTAGCAGTAAGATAGAAAATTCGGAGACTAGAGAAAAAAGTCGTGTGTTCATTAATGAGAAAATGGAGCATTTTACGTTTGTTGTAGAGCCGACAAAGAAAGAGTACTAACTATACGTGTGTGCCAAATTTGTGTATTAAAAGTATGAATGTGTGTGGATTTAAGTGTGTATGAAAAGTGTATTGGAGTGCGTGTATAAAAGGTATATTAGAGTGTGGGTCTATGTCAAAAATGTGTTCGAGTATGTGTTTCAAAGGCGTGTATGTGTGTATATGTATATGCGTCAAAAGTCTGAATGTGTGTGTTCAAAGTGTGTATATGTGTATCAGCGTGAATATGTGTAAGTGTAGAAATTGAGTATAATGAATTTTGAACCACGTAAAGTCAGATATTAAACCATACAAGTTTCATTAAAAATGTAATAAATCCATGTAGATTTCATTCGTATAAGCCCGAGTCCGATTAGTATAGATTCATTCATATAGGTTGATTTTAGATCCGATTCTTTTTTTATTCGTTCCGAAACGAATCCGCTCTTTATTGATGAAAGAAAACTTTAAACAAATGTGAAATGAAAATTTATTATTTGACAAAAAAAAGGAAAAAAACTGTGGGGAACTTTTAATTGAACCTAAAAATGAATTTTTTCTTTAAAAAATAATATATACTAATTATTTTCATTAAATATATAAATTTATTTATGCTATCATAAAAGAGTGAAATTTCTCCATTTTTAAACCCTCGCAGTGCTCTCTCTCTCTCTCTCTCTCCTTTTTCTCACTCCTCAGTCTTATCGTAAACCCGCCACCAAATGTCGTCGTTCGCCGCCCCGACTCACCTCCTCCCCCTCACCCCCTCCACCGCCTCCCGCCGATCTAAGTTCTCCACCACCACCACAACCGCCGTTGCCTCACGCCTCCCTTCCCCCAATTCGATTATTCAATGCAATCTTCCATCTCTCGCCTCCTCGCAAAACCCTAAACCCACGAAATCTCCGCATTCATTTCTCAATTCCGTTATCTCATCCAAATCTATCGCTCTCTCCGCCGCGTCCTGCATTCTCTTCCACATTGCGAGCCCTGTCTTATCCGGCAACGATTCTATCTTCAACTTCAGCGGTGGAGGAGCTGGCGGTAACGGTGGTGGAGGTGGAGGTGGAGGCGGAGGCGGAGGCGGCGGAGGAAGCAGTGGGGGGCCAGGTGGTAATTTCTGGCGCTTTTTCTCACCTGCTGCTGTCGCGAAAGACGATGATCCCCAGCAAGAATGGGATTCCCATGGATTGCCTGCCAGCATTGTGGTTCAACTGAACAAGCTCAGTGGCTTCAAGAAATACAAAGTCTCTGACATTTTGTTTTTCGACCGCAGGCGCGGCTCAACCGTTGGCACCGAAGATTCATTCTTTGAAATGGTTTCTCTCCGTCCAGGGGGCGTTTACACAAAAGCGCAGCTCCAGAAGGAGCTTGAAACCCTAGCCACGTGCGGAATGTTTGAGAAAGTCGATTTGGAGACAAAAACGAATCCTGATGGCACCATTAACATCACAATCCCCTTCCTTGAGTCCACATGGCAATCTGCTGATAAATTTAGGTGCATTAATGTGGGACTTATGCAGCAGACCAAGCCGATTGAAATGGATCCTGATATGACGGAGAAGGAGAGATTGGAGTTCTACAGGAGTCAGGAGAAGGATTATAGGAGGAGAATTGATAGATCAAGGCCATGTTTGCTGCCACCGTCTGTGCAAAGGGAGATATTGCAGATGTTGAGGGACCAAGGTAAGGTGAGCGCAAGATTGTTGCAGAGGATTAGGGATAGGGTGCAGCAGTGGTATCATGAGAATGGATATGCATGTGCACAAGTTGTGAATTTTGGGAATTTGAATACAAAAGAGGTTGTTTGTGAAGTGGTGGAGGGTGATATCACGCAGCTCGTGATTCAATTCCAGGACAAGCTTGGAAATGTCTGCGAGGGGAATACTCAGTTCCCTGTCATAAAGAGAGAGTTACCTAAGCCGGTTAGTATTTATCTGGATTTGATTACGTATGTTTGTGTTTTGTAGTGTTTATGAGAGTGTTTCATTAACTGGTTCTCTAAGGATTGATGCTATTGTTTTATGCAGCTCCGTCAAGGGCAAGTTTTTAATATTGAGGCTGGGAAGCAAGCGCTGCGAAATATAAATTCACTGTCCCTTTTCTCCAACATCGAGGTAAATCCACGTCCAGATGAGAAGAATGAGGGGGGAATTATCGTCGAAATTAAGCTCAAGGAACTTGAACAGAAGTCTGCTGAAGTTAGTTCTGAATGGAGTATTGTTCCAGGTCGTGCGGGGCGTCCTACACTGGTGAATAACATAAACTAAAAAGGTCCATTTTTTATACAAGTTCTTTATTCCAGTTGCTAATTGGCTTTTGTTTGTACTTGCTGCTCAGGCTACAATTCAACCAGGAGGAACTGTTTCTTTTGAGCACCGAAATATTAACGGTTTGAATAGGTCACTTCTTGGTTCAGTGACCACCAGCAACTTCCTCAATCCCCAGGTTATTTGACATTGATCATCACCTCTCTTTTTTTCATGTTGAAGTTTCAATTGTTTCTGCTGCATTTCATATTTGCGTACATGTACAGGATGATCTTGCTTTCAAGCTAGAGTATGTCCATCCCTACGTAGATGGTGTGTACAATCCTCGCAACCGTACCTTCCGCGCTAGCTGCTTCAATAGTAGAAAGCTGAGCCCGGTCTTCACTGGGGGACCTGGAATAGAAGAAGTTCCTCCTATATGGGTTGACAGAGCTGGAATGAAAGCCAATTTTACAGAGGTTTGCATTTTCATTCTCGGTCTTGTAATATGGTCTCACTGTATATTTTATCAAACCTGATAATTGGAGCCAAATCAAGCTAAGATTGGTTCTGTGAGAGGTTGATATTTTAACTTGATCAGAGAGAGAAAATATTTGCTGATAAGTGAAATATTGGTGAGTCGGTAAGATATAGAGAAGTTAACTGATGTATTTCTTGCAGAACTTCACACGTCAAAGCAAATTTACCTATGGACTTGTGATGGAGGAGATAACAACGCGTGATGAAAGCAGTCACATTTCTGCAAATGGTCAAAGGGTGTTGCCCAGTGGTGGAGTGAGTGCGGATGGACCTCCCACAACGCTAAGTGGCACTGGAATTGACCGAATGGCATTTCTGCAGGCAAATATCACTCGTGACAACACCAAATTTTTAAATGGGGCTATAGTTGGTGACAGAAATGTGTTCCAGGTGAGGAGAGGCATTTATCTCAGACTTCTGACAATTGATTGTGTGGATTGAGTTCCAGATAAAAATGTTCTTAGCCCTAGTAATTTTGTCTTATGTGTGAACGCTAAATTCCTTTCCAAATTCTCCCACCTCGTTTCTCTTCTTTGACAAAGAAGATACTTAATAGTAGTTTTCTGAAACTAACCTGTATGGAGGGTTCTAAGTAATAGGATTTATGGTATAGTTTAATTTTTCTTGCAGTTGGAGTTGACTTGAGAAAGATCTAACATTTCAAATTGTCATGATGTGGTTTAGTAACTGTATATGGTGTTGATGAGCTTACATGCTAAACCGAGTTTAGACAACCTGTGTCACCCAAAATGTGTTTTATGTTAATCAAGTAAATCTTATATATTATCTTCTCGAACCTAAAACGGTGGTCTAACCTTGTTCTCTTCCCACTTCAGTAGTAAAAAAATATGGATAAGAATGTTGTCCATGTATTTGTTTCTATATTAGACTATTAGGGCAGTTAAATGTATAGCTGAAAACTTAGTCGACACTAACTTATACTAAATTTACTGTATGAACCAGCTAACCCTATAGCGAATTTACAGTACACACACTGTATGTTCAGTGACACTGTGGCTGTCTGGTTTAAAATATCCATTACAGACTCTTCCGTTTTAGGAGTTATGTCGAAGTATGCGACCACTGAAAGGATTAAAAAAAATTACTTAGATAAAGGATTAGTTTCGATAGCAATTCGATTTCTTTGGAAGATAATTTTGGTGCAGACTTTGCTTCTTTACATTATTTTTTGTAATTTCGTGAAGTTGTATTTTAGAAATTTCATGAGAAAGTTTACCGCCCATTAAGTTTGAAAATTCTGGGTAGTCTTGTTCTCTTTTAATGTCTCACTTGGGCTCTAGGTGGAACTTCAGTAGGACACATAACTTTTTCTTTAATAGAACTATTGGAGTTATAAAAGATGTGGCAGTGATCAACTTATAAAGTTCATATATTGATACAACTTTTTTGTCATTATCTGATATATAAAGGCCTCATTTAATCGGTTTCGGTATACTATTTTATCATACACTTTTTACTGGGATGAACTTAGGCCTCTTATTCGTCACCAGCCTGATATGAAGATGTCATTTTGCTTGGTAATAACCATGCTAGAGGGATCTGATTTGACAATCTAGAGTAGTACACGAGGAGATATTTGATCTATAAGGTAGTATTTGTCCCTAGAATTTTTGTTTTAGATTAACTGGGAAGCTTCAGATTCTATTTAACTCGATAGCCTCAATTAACGAAAAAATAGGAAAGTAGAAGAAAAACATATTAATAGAAGGAAAAAAAGTGAAAATTATAATGAAGTGTTCTTGGGTAACATAATCTTGTTCGAAGTTAATACTGCATAAAAGACGCTTCGATATCCCTCAGTTCATCATATATATATATATATATATATATATACACACACACACACACACACACACACACATATATATATATATATATATATATATATATATATATATATATATGTGTGTGTGTGTGTGTGTGTGTGTGTGTGTGTGTGTGTACATTAATAGTGTATTCATTGTTTTTATAAAATAACCTTTGGTTCCATCTCTTAAACTATAATTCTAGGGGTAATTCCTAATTTTCTTCTTGATGTTCTCTTTGATTCTCTGCAATTCTATTTCTCACTAGGTATTAAGTAATCAATAGATTCAATAACCCTCAGTAGCCTTATTTCCTATCTGAAGACTCTTGAGAAGTTCTTGGACCTTAACAGCTATGCAGAGCCGGTTTTTAAACTTTATGTTATGAAAATTAAAATTCGTGCTTCATATTTATTCCCGCTTCATGGACATTATATTTCTTATCAGCAGTAGACATTACCATACACTGAGTCTTTGTTTCATTTTCTTAAATATTTTGCAGGTTGACCAAGGACTTGGAATCGGTAGCAAGTTTCCATTCTTCAACCGTCACCAATTAACAGTAACACGATTTCTCCAGTTGAATGACGTAGAGGAAGGTGCTGGGAAGCCACCACCTCCTGTTCTAGTCCTCCATGGCCATTATGGTGGTTGTGTTGGAGATCTTCCCAGTTATGATGCATTTACTCTGGGCGGACCTTATTCCGTTCGTGGTTATAATATGGGAGAGTTGGGAGCTGCAAGAAACATACTTGAGGTACGACTATTTAATTTAACTTGTTTTTTCAAGCTACATAAAGATATAGAGCTTTTTGTTAATAACTGAAAGCGTGCCATATGATTATTCTAATAAAAAATGCATGTCAGAAGTTAATTGCTGTACCTCAAAAGTTAATAAGATATAATATGAGCATGAAATCAAGAATCTCATTTGGTGCTCCATGTTTGATGTTTGCTATGTTGTTTGTAGCTGGCTGCTGAGCTTCGAATACCGATCAAGAACACACACGCTTATGTGTTTGCAGAGCATGGGAATGATCTTGGGAGTTCAAAAGATGTCAAAGGAAACCCGACAGAGGTGTATAGGAGAATGGGCCAAGGATCCTCGTATGGTGTTGGTATGAAGTTAGGATTAGTTCGAGCAGAGTATGCTGTTGACCACAACTCAGGAACTGGTTCGGTATTCTTCCGTTTCGGAGAGAGATTCTAAGAGCTACTGCCATAATATATTCTCTTGGACTTTGATCGGGATTTTTTTTTTTTTTTTGAGTTGAGATCTCGCTCTATTTCTTTCTTTTCTGTTTCGTTATCCTTTTTGAAATGTTTATTTATTTTGTTCTTAGATTATTTTTCATTAACTGAAATGTCTAGTGTTGAATCGAGGTTTGCATTCTTGACGATTTGTTTTTCGAAATAACTTATTATGTACAACTAGTGTTATGTTCCACACTTTTTTTTTTGTGTTTTGTTCTTCTATGTAATTTAATATGTATAACTCGTGTTCGCACTTCACGATCAGGGTTTGAACACGTCTTTTGCATTGCGAAAGTAATGAAGTTGCGCACGGAATAATTGAGGAAATGCAGCAGAATTTATAAATTTGTACGTTCTTCGTCGGTGTATAGAATATATAGTACATGGATATCAAGAGCCATTTAAAAGCGAAGAATTTGAAAATACACATTCTAAAATTGCAATTCATCCTCTTAATTAGAGGCCCAATTCCCTTTTTAATTGGGCAAGGGTCGCTTCAATCTCGTCTATATTTTCATCAATGCTGCTCCGTTTATCACCCTCCTTTCGATCAGCATTTGCACTCGGCTTCGCTTCGTAGCTTTTCGAAGAAGTTTCTCCGTTATTTTCGACTTCTGTAATGTTCAGCTCTTTCTCTAGGAACTCAACAAACTCTTCTCCAATTTCCTGCCCCAGTCCATTTTATAATGAAGAGATGTGAACCACAACGTCTATAGACATACATTTTACGGCAACAAATCGAGAAAAAAGTGAAGAACTAGCTATTGAACGTAATATATAATCTCACCGACAGTTCTTCCCACAAGCTCTTTGGCTTTCCTTGGTTAGAAGCAGTCGCCTCCCAATTGCGAAATTCTTCCTGAAGATCTCTGAAGAAGTCCTCTGCAGCAACACATAATTAACTTAAGCACCTCATGCTATAGAAATAAATGAAAACACTTCCAAAACGATTCAATATCGAGGTAAAGAATTTATCGGCCTTTGTGAAATCCCCCAAGGAGGATATATCAACCTATTGTTATTTGGGCATCCCTGAACAAGTTACCTGCATCATCGAGGGGTTACAATAAGAATATACAACCAAAAAAAAAATAACCATTTTAATTCCTCTAGTAATTCATATACTGGCAGCACATTGAAACGACAACCAAAGAATCGATAGCCTGTGGTGATATCAAGAAACTACAACAGTAGTTTATGTTATGGAATAAACGAGCAAGTCCAGGTAAAGGCCACTAGCGTAAACAGTTGAGAAACTAATTTATGGTTATAACTGACAATTACAACATAAATTCAAAGCATAGACCTCCCACCAAATCCCGATGTGGAAGAGGCTCCTATACTACGCCTTTACTACTTGGGCTCCGGTTTAGGGATTAGTTATATCTATTCATAGTTGAATTACAATGTATTGCATTGACCCCGCGCTTCTGTTTAACAAATATTTAAGCAGTGGAATTTTGCATTGAGCACATGCGTACGTAAAATCACACGTCCTAATTGAACTGCTTCACCGTCTAAGATAATAGTATTCTTGTTTGGGTCAAAGTTGGACTATATAGTTAACGATCTTTTCAGGAGTCGAAAATAGGGCCTAGAATCTGAGCAAATGAATTCGTGTAAGCAAACTAACTTCTTCATGTTCTATATATACATATTCTTCATCAATGATAACTCTCCATCAGTTCTAATTTTCAGTTTTGAATTCCGACAATAATCTATTCTCGAACATACATTTACACTATGAACTTATTTTCCAGGCCAAGTACGAATATTCTGCATTCAACCAAAAAGAAAAAACATCAAAGATCAACCATAAAGTGCTGGACGCAGAGGCACACATAATTTCTCGTTTATCATTTAGATATGGGATAATACGTCTTAAGTCTATTATGGAAAACTAGTTTCATTTACAGAAACCGATTTAGACACGCATAAGTATCAAGAAATATATACAAAGTATAAGGCTAAAGAAGAAAGTTTATTACCAAATCCATAGAACTCTTCTTCTGCTTCTCTCGTCTTTGTTTGGTAACTTCCAGTTGTGGAATAGGAATAATCAGATCCCCGATTTCCGGCATCATACTTACCTCTGGATTTAGAGGTCAGTAGTGTGTTATATGCATGCTTAATCCTCATAAATTTTTCCTGAGCACCAGCCTGTAGGCAACATAAAACGAAAGCATTATCCCTAATTGCCGGTTTCTTCAATTTGAATCATGAACGTAAAATAAACTGCATGAAAGTAGTAATATAAACGGCTACGAAACACCATAAGCTACCTTTTCTATAAGATATATTGCACAACCACCTTCTACTAACATATCTTCCATCTCGAGTTACAGTCCAGTTCAACTACGATTCTAGCAAATGAATTACCTATAGACATTGCCCTATTTGACGGTTGTTCCTTATTGAATACGATTACGAAATATTGTCATCTTATATAGCCATGATAGGGTCAATGATTACGGAAATCAGCTTCATTTGTTTTAGTGCCAAGATATCAGAAGAACAATCACCTACTATAATTTAGTCGTCTTCATCGAAATTAAATTAATGACTTTCACCGTACAGCCAGTTGCTCTTGGTATAAAATTCGACTGACAAAAACCACTGACGTACTATAATTTGGTGCTTCAAATATTCTCCCCCACCTTCAAATTTGGTTCATTTTTATCTACATTACAGTCTAGTTTTTTTCTTTTTTTTTTTTCCATACATGAAATTAGATTGAATTCTTCCCCAATCATCAGACAGAAATCAAATTAATCCTAATTTGACAGTGATTTAAGAAACAAATACTCAAGAATTATCAAAAGCATACCTCCTTGTTAACATCTGGGTGATACTGAAGAGCAAGTTTTCTGTAAGCCCTTTTGATATCTTTGGTAGAAGCAGACGAAGGAACCCCCAAAACCTCGTACGGCGACTCCCTCCCACTTGCTCTGATTCTGAAACTCCCTATTTTCTTCTTGCTGCTGCGGCAGTGGCAGTCGCTTCGATAACTGTGTAGAAAGGCCTGACCTTTGCACACCAGGTGTTCGACGTTATGCCCATACCAGATTCCGCAAGCAAGTGGTGGATAACTTGAGTTTCTTGAAACGAAGGCGAACGGATTTAAGCTTAATATAGTTTGTGATGTCGCAGATTGGGCAAATCCGTGCATGTTCTTGAATTCATGTGGTTTCGTGCTGTCGATTTTTTCTTCTTGTAGTTTGCGCGTGGAAGTTTAACGGTTGGTAATTCTGTCCGACAACTACAAAATGCCAATCTCCCACATTTTTCACTTTTTACTGTTTGTGAGCTCTGGCACAAGTAAAAATTGTAAGCTTAAATTTCATCCCTCAAGTTTGCACCAATTTCATATTTGGTCCTCCAAGTTTACAAAAAATACAGTTAGTCCCTCATGTTTTAATAATACTAATATTTTTGGTCATTTCCATTAATTTACCCTTAGTCAACAAGTTAAGTCACGCGCTTGATTCCGTTAGAGCTATCGGAAATTTGATAGAAATGACTAAAAGTGCTGAACTTTTGGAACATGTCGTGAACATGGGGACCAAATGTGAAATCGGTGCAAACTTGAGGGACGAAAACTGTATTTTCCCCTTTTTTAGCATTTTTCATTTTTATAGCATGCACTTTGTACAACAAATTCGACCTGCAAAACATATATAATAGAATCGAACTCGAATCATTAAACGTTCGTTTCTGTAACATATGCTTAGTCCTTGTTGAGGACAACTCACATATAAAACTTGAAACTTTGAAACATATTATCTTGTATCGTTTTTATTATTATTATTTATTAATTTTTTAATCATATTTACTTGTGAAAAATCTTATGGACTTTCTGCACTTGCAAATCTCAGAAAAATCTTTACTTAACTGATACTCTAAGCCTTTGCCGAAAGGGATGTTGATTTCGGGATTATACACCTGAGAAATAAAAACGCATGCGAGATCTTGATCGCATACAAGGTGTATGAATCATGTATCATTTTGGCAGGCATTAAGATGAAAACGTGAAATCGTATAATATGACGGACAATGTGAGGTTTTAAGAATAACATAAATCCGAAAACTCAACCAAGTCATCAAATTTGTAATACATTGAATGCAATATAAAACCATCATTAATCACATCACTAAATCGCATTCCAAAAAAAAAAATACGAAGCTTTGCCCCAAGCTAAATATATCATATGTGCTGCAGGAAAACAAGTTTTAAACCAAAGGAGATGCGCAAACACCTGAAGATCGTCAATTTACAGCCGCGGTGATTCCAAACTGTGTTGAGATGAATAGAGATGTACGAAAGCTGAGAGCTCCGTAAACATAAGGTAAGGTAAGCTTTCACAGAAGGTTATAGCAGCCAATGGTTGGAATATATTGTTGTTATACTTCCACGAAATAGTACAAGGGAGCAAGAAAATAATAACATCAAACCACAACTCTCGTGCAGATGAAGTAGATCGAGGATGGTAAGTTGGTTGAAATTTCAAAAGACCATACGATTTCACAGATACGAAAAATACCGAAAAACAAAACCTACACCAGTGAATTGAAAATTGTAAACAGTAAATCGCCTCCTCGGACAAACTAGCCAATAGAAACACGAAAGAAAATTCAAAAAGAGAAACACCTCATGAAAGAAGAAGAAAAAAAAACACGCTCGTCACAAGCAGTACATTTCAATCGACATGTCAGCGATCTGCCTGGAAAAATCCAAAACTACAATTGGTAACGGCACCAACAAAATGAAGAGGTAATAATTCGACTCCCACAACTAAGAAGATTAGCACATTTTATATATATAAAAGATAACACGTTTGAGCTCACTTATAGTAAGAGCCAAAAACCGAATTTGACGTAAAAGCAACGAAGGTCCTCGATTGCCTCTAGCCCCCCTATACAAAATAACTTCCGAGTGATAATGTGAAGTTTCAGCACTTGCAAGAAGTTTCTACATTTATCTTCTAACGACAGTCTTGTTTTTCGCCTCCGTAAAGATCCAATTTTTTTTCCATTCAAACATTTATAAATGCATCCATCCATCCATCCAAATAGTTCTCATAACAAAGTCAGATAACAACTCAGACAAATTTAAAAGATCATATATTATCTACAGCTCGAATATCATGTAATTGATCAAGACAAGTAGTTATTCCATAACTATAAAAAATCATAATTTGCTAACAGAGAAGTCCCAGTAAATGAATCCACCAAGACCCCTGTATTACCAATTTTAAAAATCAGCAAAAGCAAATCACAAACAACAAAAGCCGGATAACAACAACAACAATCGATCGAGGCAGAACCAGCAACCATTAAAGCAGGGTTTCACCTTTATTTTCCACTACTGAAAGACATTGCTAACATTTGTTATGATTCTGAGTTACATGATGTGGATAAGCATTGTACTTATTTCCAGACCAGTCCCTTTGCTGCTGCACCATACTACTGTATTGCTGCTGCTGCTGAGAATGGTGGTGGTTATGGTCGTAACCGTGAAATCCGTGCTGCCCGTGAGCTGCCATTCCCATCATCTGCATTGGCATAATCTGCTGCGGAGGGGGATGGTACGGCATCGGCATCGGAATCGGCATTCCGATGTTATTGTTCCCGCTATTTGCATTACCAACACTGCTATGACTCCCGTTGGCGATTCCGTTGTTCCCATCGCCTATGGAGGACTCGTTGAAGCTTTGCGGCGGCACGGGTATGGAAGCAAACAAGTGATCGGAGGGGGAGGGGCCTTCGTTCGACAGCCCCTGCATCCTCTTAACATACAGCCTGTACTTCTGCAGATGGCTCGCCACATTCTCCCTGGTCAAACCCTCGACATTCATCAGCTGCATAATCGTCTTCGGCACCGCGTTCTTCAGCCCCAAGTGCGCCACAACGTCCACGAACCGCCTGTGCAGCTGCGGCGTCCACACCAGCCGCGGCCTCTTCAGAGCCTTCCCCCCCGCCGTTGACTGGTCGTCGGCGCAGCTGTCCGTCGCCAAATCGTCGGCGGAGTCCACCATCCGGCTCTTCTTCGGTTCGGATCCTTCCTCAGTCTCTGCCTCCTCCACCGCGTGGTCGTCCCCCTCGCCGCCGCCGAACGGCTTGAAAGTGGAGGCGGCGGCGGCGGCGGCACCGCCGCCGCCGCCGCGGAGGGAAGAAAGTGTACTGTGTGAGGCGCGATTGACGTCAATTTCAGTCCGCCTAGGCTCCGGCGAGATGCTGAACGCGGACGCCAATTCGGCCGGGATCAAGGACTGAGAGAGCGGCGTCAGATCGTCGGGGGATGGAAGCCCCGCCTCCCACTCGGCGACGCCGTCGTCGATTTGAACTTCCTCGCCCATGAAAATGATCGGAGAATTCAACCAATCCACATGATTGGGAGGGATTGATTGATTAATCTATGGAGGGTTTGTTCGATTTCAACAAGTGGGGGTTGATTTGATTGATTAATCTATGGAGGATATAAATAAGTAAAATTTTTGGGGGTGGAAAAAGTGTAGTAATAGATCCCAAATTAGGTGCCACGCTGGCAGCTACAGGCAGATATTTATTTCGATCCCACTCTATAAAATATCTTCTCTCTCTAGCTGGATTTTGGAATTAGTAGAGACTATTTTAGGTAAGTGGACCCGGGTTGACCCGCCTAGCGTTGGAACTAGCAAGCCCGTTTTTGGACTTGGGCCGACCCGCCCTAGTGTTTCAATTCTTCAAATTTAAATAGACTTAATAATAAATCGGAAAATAACACTTTACCCGTTTTGAAAAGCCACTTTTGCATTTTATCCCTTGCAAAAGCAAAAAAGAGTATTTCATAATACAATGCGAATTTTCGACTCAAATGTCAAAAGTAGATTGCCCTTAGGTTACATAATGCAATCAGAGTTGTTGTTTAACACTTACATCCTAAAGTGACAAAAATATCCTTCATAGACACCCAATTCTATCGAAAATATCAGTGTAGTCCAATTCTGATGCAATTGCAACTCGTTTTATATTTTGGAGGGGCATGCTCTATTTTTTGTATTTGCGAGGGGGAAGTACAAAAAGTGTTTTTCTAATGGGGTGAAGTGCTATTTGCGCTAAAAGAAATAAACTTTTGAGTGCATAAATCAAATAATAAACTTATAAAAACATATAAACTAGGCTACAACATATAAATTAGGCTAAATTACGGCCACTTTCTGAGATGATGTCAAATTACAAAAAAAAAACTCTCATATTTCAGTACTATAACCACTCTCAGCTATGAATCTTCTTACACATTCACCCTTGTGACATCAAATTTAGTGGAATAAATTCTATAGAATATTCTTCAGTTTATACCTGTTTTACACTATTATAACTCCACATTTTGAAACAAGTTGATCATAAGACGTGTCTCTTGATTCGTAAATGTCAAATTGCAGTGCATCAGAAACTGTATTTATGCATAAAACGACTATAAATTAGAGAACATTTCACGGAATATAGAAGATTCTATTGAATTCAACACCATAATATTAACATATAAGAAGATTCACAATTAAAGGGGTGGTTGTAACTTGTAATTATACCCAACAGATTTTTTCTCTTAGTAATTTGACTTTACGTAATTAAATCAAAAAATCAAATACTTAAATAAAAAAAAAAGGAGTGGGGGTAAAATAGGATAAACCCATCATCATCTTCCAACTGTCGGACCAAGAGAGAGGATGTGGGATTACAGCAAGTGATAAACATGGCAGCTTCATCTGCACCTCTCTCTTTGATACTCAACCCTAAATCACCTCTTCATCTCCATAGCTCATTTTCTCCGGTCACATTTCAATCGACACAATCATCGAGGAGAATTCCCTATTATCTCAATTTACCCACCGCAGTGAGGCCAAAACCCCCAAAAAGCTTCAAGCTTGCCGCCATTAATGGCAATTTCTCTCTCTCGGAAGCAATTCCGGTGGAGGCTTCTCAGGAAATAGTTTCCACTACTGACGACGGCGTCGCCACCGTCATATCAGTTCTTCTCTTCGTCGCCTTCGTCGGTCTATCCATTCTTACCATAGGGGTTAGGGTTTTTTTTCCTTCTTGTGTATGCATAATCTGATAATCATGTAGCTGAATTGAATTCAATTCAATTAAATTGGTTTCCGAAATTATGTTTTTGGAAATTTTCAGGTTGTCTACATAGCTGTGACAGATTTCTTGCAGAAAAGGGAGAGAGATAAATTTGAGAAAGAAGAGTCTGCTAAGAAGAAGAAGGGTGGCAAAAAGGGGAGAGTTAGGGCTCGGGCCGGGCCAAAGGGATTCGGGCAGAAGAATCAAGAATACGACGATTATCTTGATGAAGCCGACTGATCGATCGATTCCAATTGGTACAAATGGTAAAATTGCTTGACATTGGATTGTAGTGAACATATTTATCTTTCTTTATAGATCCATCCATTGTTGCTTAGGGTGATACTATGGAATTTTTTATATATTTGTTTGCATCTTCGAGAAATAATTCCATGTTCGAGTTCGTCCTGTTGTTTTGATGCTTTGTGGGGAGAAGTACTTAATTAGCTGTCGAGTTTTGGATATTTTCATGGGATTCATACGAAAGGATGAATAACCAATTATTTAGCGAAATCGGTCCGTAAAAAAATGATACGAAATGGAGAATTAGCTCCGAGAAAATATTCCGAAACATATTTAGAGAATATGCAGTGTTGTTTCTTTCGTTTCTTTCGACGTGGTAAAATGCAGTGTTGTTTCGACTTTATTTAGAGAATAATCTTGGGTTGCGTTTGGATTGAGGGATTTGAAATGACGGAATTTCAATCGCAACCAGGATTTGGTAGTTGTTATTGAAAGTAGTGCCTCCTGCAAATTTGGTGCATTTCTAAAAATGAAGATAGGGCAAAACCATAATAAGTTTCTGAAATTTGTAGGAAGAATGCATGCCTTAGAAATTTGAATCCCCCTCCGATTATCAATTTTCGAGCATCCTGCCGGTACGTTGGTTCTTGGAGTTTGTCGAAGACCGGATTCAATTGTGGAAAATGTTGATGGATTGCTCTACCATAATTACTCGCTTGTGTTTTTACGCTCGAAAGTCGAAACACATGATCGCTTGTGTTTTCACATGATTTATGACTTTTACATTTTTGCACTATGTAGAAAATGTCATTAGAGTTTATTAGGTTGATAAAAATTGATTTATGATTTAACAAGAAATCAATATTATAAATGTCAAATATTAATGTCATATTTATGAATTATAATATATAAGATATAAAAACCAATATTATTAATATCATTAAGGTGGGCTAATACAAATGGATCAATCATGTGAGAGCCAACTGCCAAGCAAGATGCATCATATTTTGGGCTTTAAAATAAAATATAGGCCTACTTTGCAATGACTATTTAAGTAAAATATTTTGGGCTTTAAAAACAAAATAAATTCGCAGCCGAAAAATGAAAAATAAAATCTAGAATATTTAATAATTTATGAAGAACAAAATAAAACGGCTCAAACTAGGTCCGGTTGAATAAAATTAAGCTCGTTTTTTAATGCTAAATCAACTTTTCAAATGATATCATCAATCTCATTTTCAATAATTAATTTCCACCAGGTGTGAAATGTCACTATCTAATTTACTGATGTCATTGATTCAAAAAATGAATCTCACTCATCGGTTTTCTCTAAATATTGACTATTTAACACTCATGTGTGTTAATTATATTCGACTCAAATACTAAGTAATCCTAATATAATTAAGATGTAAATTATCATATTAAAATGATAATTTTCAACCATGTTCAGTACATATTGCATGTGAAGAATTAAGATCTGGGGTAGGGGTAAAAGTGGAAAAGTATAATGCATTTTTTTTTTAATTTCGCGATTCCAATCCAGAATTATTCGATTATGTAACGATCGTATTCCTAATTTGAAAATTTGAAAAATTTCCACATTTTTTTACCATTATTGGATTATATATGAGATCCCGATTTGCTTTCTGATTTTAAATTCCAGAATTTCCAAAAATTGAAAAAAAAAAAAACAACAACATAATATCAATTTACTATATATTTTCTTTTTCATATAATTTTGTTTTAGTGATTTTCTTATATTACAGGTGAATAAAAGATAAAATTTCCGATTTTCGTCGATTCGAAACTAAAATTAATTTTAAATAATTTTTTTTCTTCCGAAAATACTAATTCCAATAGTTTATAGTGTAAACAGTAAATAGCAAAGTACAGTGCCCAGTTTTAGGTGGACTGGTGCCTTAACCACAAGGGCAGATTTTTTGGAGTTCCACTCCGTATGTTTAGTGTCAACGTGTCACCCACAGATTCTTCATTCTCTTCTCTCTCTACTCTCTCTCTCTAGACTATTATATCATATATCTTTAATTTATTTTATAAAAAGGTTTTCAATTAATTAATTAATTTTATATATTAATTAAACATGATGACTGGATTATCCATCCATCACTGGGTCAATTAGGCCACCTAGTCTTAAGGGAATTTGTTTATTTGCAAGACTGCCCCCAAAATACATTACACCCAAAGTAAAGAAATATATTTAATTTAATTTAAATATGTATATAGTAAATAAATTCAATTACTGTATGGTATTTAATCACCTCACCTCTCTCTCTCTTCTCTCTCACATTCCATAATAGTGGTTGAAAAACAAAACCCTAAAAGGGGTTCTCTGCAGGAACAATTCGCCGCCAGATTGATCTCTCTCTTATATTTACTTGTGACCCCTCTCTCTCTGTCTCACTCAGTCTACTTCTTAAACTCCCAAACCCTTCCCCCAACTTCTTACTTCAGCTTCATTTTTTTTTTCATTTTTTTCTTTTCTTTTTACCTGTTTAATCACAGCTCTGTAATTGCTTGTAAATTCAAATTGAACGACCATGGCCGTTTTGTCCTATACTTAATTGTTCCGGTTTAAGGTTACTCAACGTTTGGTGAAAACTAGGTTTTTTTTTTTTTTTTAGTTTTCTCTCGCCCCCCTTACTTTGTGCGCGCCTGATCATATTCGTTTGGATGATTTCATTCATCTTCAGGAACTGAGCTTTCGTTGATGGTCAAAGGTTGGACTTTTTTATGTTGATTTTCAATTTTATGTGAATATGGGATTCGTCTGAATTTAGCGTCGGATAAAAGTCAAGGTCTGTACTGTAACTGTTGGCTTTCTTCGATTTATTTGGTGGTTTTATTTCTAAGCTTCATTTTTTTTTGTGAATGAGCAGTGAATAGCTGGGGATTTTGATATTACAATATAGCGAAAAAGGAATCATGTTATCTGAATTGGGTAGGCGACCGGTGATTGGAAACAACGAAAATACGTTTGGAGATGAGTTTGAGAAGGAGTTAGGGTTGCTCCTCCGCGAGCAGAGGCGGCAGGAGGCGGATGATCATGAGAAGGAGCTGAATATATACCGGAGCGGATCTGCTCCGCCTACTGTGGAGGGTTCGATGAATGCCGTCGGCGGTTTGTTTAACCATGGAGGCGGCGGTGGAGGTGGTGGCAGCGGCAGTGGTGGAGTCGGCTCTGCTTTTGCTGAGTTTGCAAGAAATAAGAGTGGTGGCAATGGGTACTTGAATGAGGACGAGCTTAGGTCTGATCCGGCTTATCTATCTTACTATTACTCGAACGTCAATCTGAATCCGAGGCTGCCCCCTCCTCTGTTGTCGAGAGAGGATTGGCGTTATGCTCAGAGGTTGCAAGGTGGGAGTTCTGCAATTGGGGATAGGAGGAAGGTGAATAGGAACGACGGTGACAATAGTGGGAGATCACTGTTTGCAATGCCTCCGGGTTTTAACTCGAAGAAGATGGAGGGTGAGAATGACATGGACCAACTTCAGGGTTCTGTGGAGTGGGGTGGTGATGGACTTATTGGTTTGCCTGGTTTAGGACTAGGTGCCAAGCAGAAGAGTCTTGCTGAGATATTTCAGGTCAGTAACTTTTACTACTCATTTCTTTTAGGTTGATTCTACTGTTGTTTAACTGATTGTTTATTTCTTTTTGGGTTGATATTTAATACGTGGGGATGTGATATTGGAGACTGGAGATTGTTTGCTGACATTTATGTGTTATGGTAGATAATTTTGCACAATTTTTGAGTGGTCTCTTCTTTTGTATGGCACTCCTGAATTTTCTTGTTTTATTTGCTAAATGTTTGCCCCTCTTAATATATTCATAGGAATCGCTATGTATGCATTTTTGTTGCTCATGTATAAGTACCTGTGTTCGGTATTGCATCCATTTTGTTCATGTTCCTTGTGAATTCAACAATTTGGTTTAACTATATGGATTCCGTTTTTATTTACAAGGTCCTGTGACCGGTGCTTTTTTTTTTTCAGAAGGCATCATTAGTTGAACCTCTTTATTGAAGTTGTGGATCTTTTTAACTGCTGAAAATAGGAGCACACTGTGGTTCTGTGCCACAAAATTTGTACATACTAATGCAATTCTTAGTATGCCTAACTGACCATCATTATGCTTAGCAGTGCATTATGTGTTCTTTGCTCTGCTTTCTGTACGTCAGAAGTAATCCAAATTTCTATGTTCTATCACGTCTTTTTTACTACGTTGTATTAAGTTGTAACATTTTTTTCAGGATGATTTGAACCGTACCACTCCCGTTTCTGGACACCCTTCACGTCCAGCTAGCAGAAACGCTTTTGATGAGAACACCACCGCTATGGCTTTGGCTGAGGATGAGCTGGCCAATCTCCGCCGGGAATTGACACCGTCAGATCCAGTGCACTCCTCCGCCACTCAGCCTGCATCATATTCTTATGCCGCCGCTTTGGGTGCATCCTTGTCAAGAAGCTCAACTCCTGATCCTCAACGCATTACAAGAGCTCCCAGTCCTTGCCCAACTCCAATTGGGGGAGGCAGGGGGGCAGCAAATTCAGAGAAAAGGAACATAAACAGCCCCAGCTCCTTCAATGTTGGTGTAGCTCCTCACCCGAATGAATCTGCTGCTGATCTAGTTTCTTCTTTATCAAGCATGAACCTTTCGAATGACATCATGGATGACGAGAAACATATGTCGTCCCGCATTGACTCTGATGCTGATGACCATAAGAATTATCTTTTTAATCTCCAAGGAGGCCAGACTAATGCAAGGCAGCAAACTTACATGAATAAACACATGTCTTCTGGGCCGTTTAATGTGTCTTCTTCTGATTCTGGTGGTGTTGTTGGGCATGATCACAGTAATAATAGTTCCTTTCAAGGTGAGCTGCATCATATAAATGGCGTTCCTTCTAATAATTCATACATGAAAGGATCTTCTCCTAATGCTTCGATTAATGTTGGGGGTGGTGTGCTTCCGCAGTATCAGCAGCTTTTGGATAGCCCCAACTCATCGTTTTCGAATTATGGGTTAAGTGGCTATCCTATGAGTCCAATATCGGGTCAACTCGGTAACTCTAATTTGCCACCTTTATTTGAGAATGCTGCTGCTGCATCTGCTATTGGAATGGACCCTCGGATGTTGGGGGCTTCAAATTTTAGTGGTGCAGATCAGAACCATAATAGACTAGGAAACCAGATGTCTGGACACGCACCTTATGTCGACCCTTTGTATCTGCAATACTTGAGGACAGCTGAGTATGCTGCAGCCACACAGGTGGCAGCTCTTAGTGATCCTTCTGTTGATAGGAACTATATGGGCAATTCTTACATGGACCTGCTTCAGAAAGCGTACCTTGGGAATTTGTTGTCACCACAGAAATCACAGTATGGTGTTCCTATGGCTGGTAAGGGAGGTGGTGCCACTAGTCCTCATGGTTACTATGCTAATCATGCGTTTGGGATTGGATTATCTTATCCTGGAAGTCCGTTGGCAAATCAAGTTTTGCCAAATTCAGGTGGAGGGCCAGGTAGCCCTATGAGGCATGGAGAATTTAATATGAGGTTTACGGGTGGGATGAGAAATGTAGCTGCTGGGAGTGTCGTTGGACCGTGGCACTTGGATACCATGGATAATAATAGTTTTGCCTCTACTCTGCTGGAGGAGTTTAAGAGCAATAAAACCAAGTGTTTTGAACTTCCTGAAATTGCTGGTCATGTTGTCGAGTTTAGGTATGTGCTTTGCCAAAAAAAAAAAAATCCCTTTTTGTTCTTTTTGGGAAGATTGATGATGTCTGACGTTTTCATTTTTAACATCTTTAACTAGTGCTGATCAATACGGAAGCCGGTTCATCCAGCAAAAGCTCGAAACTGCCACAACAGATGAGAAGAACATGGTTTTCCAGGAAATTTTTCCTCAAGCTCTGAATTTAATGACTGATGTGTTTGGTAATTATGTGATCCAAAAGGTACCAAGAACTGTGTTCAATAATTCAGTTGATAATTATGATTTCAGTTTCACTTCTTTTGGGCTTTATTAAGACTGTCTTTGGTGCTAACTCTTTGTCTTCCCAGTTTTTTGAACATGGAATGGCGTCCCAGAGAAGAGAGTTAGCTAGCAAACTAATTGGACATGTACTTACTCTAAGCCTCCAAATGTATGGTTGCAGGGTGATACAAAAGGTAACATTTGCCTTGGATTTATACATTCAGTCTAACCCAATGGCGTACTGAATAAGTACTTAAGTGCTGGAGATGAGTATATCCATTCTTTTTTATTCAGTCATCCTTTCGTCATTACCTGTATATTTTTAGCTGAAATTTCTTTTAAGATTTATGAAAATGTATTTGTTCAAATATCCAAAAATTTATAGATGCTGTGGTTATCTAGGCAATAGAAGTTGTGGATGTGGATCAGAAGATCAACATGGTGGGAGAGCTGGATGGGCATGTCATGCGTTGTGTTCGTGATCAAAACGGGAACCATGTCATTCAAAAGTGCATCGAATCCGTTCCTGAAGATCATATTCAGTTTATTGTGTCAACATTTTTTGATCAAGTTGTGACTCTATCCACTCATCCATATGGCTGTCGTGTGATACAGGTTTGAGAAAATTGTGCAAAATATTACTACTGATAAATTTTATTTCAATTTTTTTCGACTTGTAAATGTATATATATTGTGAGGCGCCTTCATTTGGCAGAGGGTTCTGGAGTATTGTAAGGATGAAAACACTCAGAGCAAAGTGATGGAAGAGATTCTGGGATCTGTAAGCATGCTGGCACAGGATCAGTATGGGAATTATGTTGTTCAGGTTTGTAAATGTTTCTTTGAGAAATTTTATATGGCAATTATGCCCTTGTTTATTCTGTGACCACTATGAAATTATTACGTAATATATTGAATCTGAAGTTTCTATTTTTTAAATTGTCACTTTTAAAGTTTTTACTTGAATTTGTTTGCACCATATTTTGCTTCAATATGTTATCTTTAACTTTTATGCACAGATATTTTATACAAATAGTCAATAGATATGAATCCTGAAATTCTGCTGAGGTGCAGTAATCTCATGGAGTAGGATAAATGTCTGAAAACACTTTCTGTGGTCACTGAAAATGTCATGTTGTGAAAATTCTCGTTTTATTCAAGTATTTACAGACATCAGATAATTGCCCAAATGTTATAACATTTAAGTAGCAAATTGTTGTATCTTCCCCATACAGCACCATATATGTTTCTGTTGACTGATTGGTAGAAGTTATAGTTATAAGATGTTTGCTAATTATTTTTATGATCTTTTTCGTGTAGCATGTATTGGAACATGGAAAGCCACACGAGCGAACTACCATAATTCAAGAATTGGCTGGAAAGATAGTTCAGATGAGCCAGCAGAAGTTTGCGTCTAACGTTGTTGAGAAATGTTTAACTTTTGGTGATCCATCTGAGCGCCAGCTATTGGTGAACGAGATGCTTGGAACAACTGACGAAAATGAGCCTCTACAGGTTGTTACATTACTTTGTAATCTCTTTGTTATGTCTTTGTTAATATATATATATATATATATATATATATATATATATATATATATTCTTGTCCATGTAAGCAAAGTTATATCTGACTAATCTTTATTGTTTTTTCTCATTCTGATACCAGGCGATGATGAAAGATCAATTTGCAAACTACGTTGTACAGAAAGTACTGGAGACATGCAGTGATCAGGAGCGTGAACTGATCATGTCGAGAATAAAGGTTCATTTGAATGCACTGAAGAAATACACATATGGAAAGCACATAGTAGCTCGTGTGGAGAAGCTAGTTGCAGCTGGTGGTATGAACCTCTTAACCTTAAAAACATTTTTCATCACTTACAAGGTTTACGCAGTTCAAAACTTATAAACGATGTTTTTTTTTTTTTGGTTTTACAGAAAGGAGAATTGCTGCGCAGAACTCACATCCCCGTGTAGATGTGATGTAGGAAGGAAAAGAAAGAAGTTGTACAGCTAACCGAGGCTAGTTTGGGCTACCTCTCTTTGTTTTCTTTCTTTCAAGTGGTGGTGCTGTTATCGTACACATATCTTGTTTCACTGAGGGATTAGATGTGAGCTGATTGCAAATAAAGTCGTTGCCTGTATTAAAAAAAAACTGTACATTGTGTAGTGTTACGTTTATATACATAGAGAGAGAGAGAGAGAGGAGTCTAGTAAGCTGTGAAGAGACTCAAGAGGCTGAACGTTGGCTGATGAAGATGGTGCAGAGGAGAGAGAAAGCAAATGCTGAGAGGGTGTAATATAAAAAAAGGTGAGGTAGTTTATATGATGCCGAGTGACTGTACAAAATGATGCACATGTCGAGAGTTGGTTTTCTAGGTATGTGGCTTGAGGGTTCTTGTGTATGCTTATATAACAATGTTCTTTCTTGCCCTAATATATGTGCAGTTCTTTTAACTTTTCTCATATTATTTTTCTCCTGTATTTTTTTTCTTTTTTCTTTTCTTGCTAGTAATAATCTGCTGCCTGCTTCTCTGCTTGGGTTGTGAGTTGAGTTGCTTGTTTATGCATATCCATGTTGTTTTATCCGGGGTGAGTGAGGTTTTCGTTTTTTTTTTTTTTGTTTGCCGGATTTATTATTGTTGTATATGCGAATCCGAGTGTTTGGTTGAGAGTAATTTCGCTGAACTAGGGGGGCGAAATCACACGGATTTGAATTAACACTTGTGGAAAATTTCCATTTTTTTTCGGGTAGTGGAAAATTAGTTCAAATTCCATGCCAAAAATAATTTGGAAATTTTCAAATTGGATGATTGAACTTGTTGCAAAATTGAAAATCTTTCTATCGGAATTGGCCGATTTTTTAAATTTCAAATTTTCAGTCACATTTAATACAAAATATATAACAAATTTGATATTACAAGTATATTTTTTTGAAAATGATTTGAGTTTTTGATTTTTTTTTGGAAATTGGAAACTGATATGTATTCTACTTTCGCTAAAAAATAAGCTAAAAAATAAATGCTTGCCAAAATCGGAAGAGTTCTGAAATTAGTGAAATAATTTTCGAAAAAATCAATTTTTTTTGTTTTTTTTTTTTGTTTTAGAATAATATATTATTTGTGTTTTATAACTTTAGAACTAGTCATAAGATAACTTATTAGAGATTAAGGTGGTGTTGGCAAAAGTTTTTTGAAAATGATTATGAGCTTTTTTTTGCTCAATTTGTTTTCATGTGTTTGCAAAATTAACTTTCACTTTTGTTTCTCTTAAAATAATCTGCTTTAAGCTATTTTTTTAAAAGCACCCATAATCCTACTTTTTCTATTTAAGTTCATTTTTCGGAATATTTGCAAACACCCTCAACTTTCAAAAATAAACACTTAAAACTGAATTAACACACAATCACTAACTTCTTCTTTTAAATAATCATTTGCAAACACCACCTAAATAACCGTTTATTATTGTGCATGTGCTTATTTTAACTTTTTTTATGGGAAAAAACTAATGAAAGCAAGTGATGTAAGCTTTAGAAATTCTATTTCTACACCAATTGTTATCAATAAATTTTAAATAATAGTTCAATCGTAAAAACAATTACTTAAATATTTAATGAAAAAATACTATCTTATATGTGCTTTTGTATTTTTGTTTCGCAAAATATAAATAGTATTAACGGAGTATAATTTAGATCATTTCTTATTATAGTTAAAAAAAAAATAAAAAAATGGAGGGCGATTAGGCTAGGGTAACTCTGGCACGCACAAAATCACCGGAAATATCGCCGGAGCCTTGGCGGTGTTTCTCTCACCACCAGACCACCCCTCTGTATTGCCACCAATCGACACACGCTGGGCTGCATTTGTTCCTCTCTCTCTCTCTACAACCAATAATCCATGAAAATTTCTGAGGAACAAATTCAAATTAAAATAAAAATAAAAAACAAAAATTAGCGAGTAGAGGAAGAGAGAGGGGAATCATGCATTAATCCCAATATTTGTTTCCTAATCATTTCATATTCTCGTCCCGCAGTTGTTCATCGCCGCCGCCCAGGATTAACTACCTAGGGTTACCAGAATGCCGACGACGACGACGGCAGCAGCATGCCGCCGTCGCCTCCTCCTCCTATCCAGCTACGATCGCACACCGACGGCGTTGATTTTCGTCGCGCTGCTGGTGCTGGCGGCGGCGCCGGAGTTCTCTGGCGCGCAGGAAGGCGGCGAATCATCGGCGGAGTATCTGCTGAAATTCAAAAGCTCCCTAGCGAACGCGGATCCGTCCCTCAACAATTGGGACTCGACGGCGTCGACGCCGTGCTCGGGGAACCAGGGCAACTGGATCGGCGTTCTGTGCTTCAACGGCTACGTTTGGGGGCTGCAGCTGGAGAATATGAACCTTAAGGGCCAAATCGACGTCAATTCTCTCACGCCGCTCCGTTTTCTGAGGACGCTTAGCTTCATGAACAACGGTTTCGAAGGCACCATGCCGGATTGGAGAAAGCTCGGTGCTCTGAAAACGCTGTATTTGTCCAGCAATCAATTCTCCGGCCAGATCTCGGAGGATGCGTTCAAAGGCATGACTTCTCTGAAGAAGGTTCATCTGGCGAACAACAAATTCACCGGTCCTATTCCGTCGTCTCTCGAATCGCCCAAGCTCATCGAGTTGCGCCTTGAGAACAACCAATTCACCGGCGGAATACCGGCGATTAGCTCCGACAATCTCCGACTACTCAATGTTTCCAACAATCAATTGGTGGGCGCCATACCTGCAGCTCTCAGCAAAATGGACCCCACCTCCTTCTCAGGTTCGTAAAATTAATTGATAAAAAAAGAAGGTAATTACTTAATTAGTGTATTATTAATTCTAAAACGAGAGAAATAAAATGAAATATCCAATAATAATTCTTATATATGATTTTAGTTATATTTATTGTTGAATGAATGAATGAATTAGGCAACAAAGGGTTGTGTGGGAAGCCGTTGGAAGCAGCATGTGACCCCCCAATCCCTCCACCGGACTTGGAGCCAACTCTTCTCTCTCCTCCAACCACATCTCCGGCAGCCGACGCTACAAACGAGAAATCTCCCTCGTCTCCATCGAGAATCGCGATAATCATAATCTCCGTATTAATTGCATTGTTTCTGATCGTGCTGCTATTTCTCGTGTACCGGAGGAGCCGCGATGACCAGACACCGCAGCTCGGGAGGGAACTCCCGCCTCAAGAGCCGCACGAGGATAAAAAAACTCTGCCAGCTGCCGCAGCAGCAACATCAGTTGTCGCGGCAGCCGGCGAACAACAACAACAGCAACAACAACAATCGGGTAAACTCTCCTTCGTCAGAGACGACAGGCAGAAGTTCGACCTGCAGGACCTGATGAGAGCCTCCGCGGAAGTATTGGGGAGCGGCAACTTCGGCGCCTCCTACAAGGCAGTGCTGGTTGACGGGGAAGCCCTCGTGGTCAAGAGGTTCAAGCTGATGAACAACGTCGCCAGGGAAGACTTCCACGAGCACATGAGGAGACTCGGGAGACTGAGCCACCCGAATCTGCTCCCGCTCGTCGCGTACTTGTATCGTAAGGAGGAGAAGCTGCTCGTTTTCGACTATATCAATAACGGAAGTTTGGCCTCTCACCTCCACGGCAAGCATTCCCCCGACCAACAGGGGCTCAGTTGGGCTAACCGGTTGAAAATCGTTAAGGGAGTGGCTAAGGGGCTCGCTTACCTCCAGAGCGAGCTCCCTACCTTGACCGTCGCGCACGGGCATTTGAAATCGTCCAACATTCTTCTCGATAACGAATTCAACCCTTTGCTCATGGACTACTCTCTCGTGCCGGTGGTCAACCCCAGCCAGGTCAACCAGATCTTGGTGGCGTACAAGTCTCCAGAGTACGCCAGAAACGGCGTCACTTGCAGGAAAACGGACGTCTGGTGCTTGGGGGTGTTGATACTGGAGACGCTTACGGGGAGGTACGTGGCAAACTACCTCGGACAGGGTTGCGGCAAGTACGGTGCGGATTTAGCTGGATGGATCAAAACTATCGTTGAGGAAAACGTCGAGAGTTTCGACAAGGAAATGGAGATTAGCAGCTGCAGAGTCGAGACGGAGAAGCTTTTGCAGATCGGGATAAGTTGCTGCGAAGAGGACCCGGACAAGAGGTGGGATTTGGAGGAGGCACTTCGCCAGATTGAACAAGTACAAGATTCGTCATCTAATTAATACATGATCAATACTTATATAGTTTCATCAAAAAAAAAAAACCAAGAAAATTTGCGTGTATCGAATTATATATACCCTTGATTAATTTTTGACATCAATTTCCTTTTTTCTTTTTTTCTTCTTTTTCCTTTTTCTTTCAAGAAATTTGTTTTGGAGTCGTCAGTTGTTAATTTGTGTACAGATTGAGTTTCCATTAATTTGATCTACGTGGTGTTATATTTAGGAGCAGATATAATTAATTTTTGACAGTAGTGTGTGGCCTTGTACAAACTTAAGCTAGAGTGTTGTGCTTGGATAGGGGAAATTAACACATGCTGTTTATTATTATTATTAATTATTATTTTCGTTATAGAATGGGATATATATATATATATATATATATATATATATATATATATATATATATATATATATATATATATATATTAGCTTTACATAAAGCTAAAGTGTAGTAATGCATATTGATATGCCTCGCGTCAATGAAGTGCTTTTGGAAACTCAATTTGCAATTGGAGCCAATTATAATATTTCAAAGTATATATTATGGCCTATCGGTTGGAGCAAGTGAGTTTGAGTCGATTGATTCAGGTTTGTAAATTTTGTCAACGGTCTTTAGGAAGAGCTTGCTACGCATGATTAACTTAGAGTGGTTTACATATCTGGTATGGTTTGCAAGCTATTATACGAGAATGTTGATTTACCTAATGCATCTATATATGAAGTGACTTAGAAAGACTCTCCGTCCAAAAAAAATCGATATGAATATTGTTTTTATCTCAATTTATTTATTATTTTAAAAGCTACTAATACATTAATTCCACTTTTCTCTCTCTTGTTTTTTGAGAACCACTTTTGTCACATTATATACTTCTTCTTCTATAATCAATACACGTTTTTTTTTTTCTAACATATGAACCAACTCGAAAACAACAAATATAATTTAGAGTAATTGATTAAGAATTTAGTTAATATTCATTTTATGGTGTATGTAATTGAATTCAAATAAAATCATTTAATTGAGTGGATCAATTAATTGAATTTGGCCGAACTATTAATTGGCATCAACTAATTGAACAAGGAAAAAAATACTCAATTTTTTTTTTCCCCAAGTTTATTTTATTTTTATTCATAGAGAACAATTCTGAATTTTATTTTAATAAATAAATTCAGTATATGAAAGTGACTGGCTGACTGCAGACTAATTTGTTTCTCGAAAGGGGAAGAAGAAGAAGAATAGAACCGTAGAAACTACATGAAGATGAAGAGAAAAATCAAATTCAGTTTTTCCGTTGATCCAATGGTAGAGAAAATATTTAATTGAAAATCGAATTGTCGACAAAAGAATAAAATCTGAAGTTAATTTCAATCGGCGGCGATGGTGGTAGTCGGTGCAGCGATGGGGATGATGAGCGGCACGCTGGTGTATTACCACTGCGCCTACCGGAATTCCAGCGCGGTTTCTCTCTTCGCCGACGTCTTCATCGTGCTCCTCTGTTCGCTGGCGATCCTAGGTCTCCTCTTCCGCCACATGAACATCGCCGTTCCCGTTGACCCGCTCCACTGGCAGATCTCGCAGGACGCCGCCACCTCTCTCTTCGCCTGCCTCGCCAACACCCTCGGCGCCGCCGAGTCCGTCCTCCGCGTCGCCGCCACCGGCCACGACAAGCGCCTCTTCCTCAAGGTACGTCGCACACCTGCATCCATATCCATTAATTTTGTTTCATTCAACCAATTTTTGATACAATCCTCAATTTTTTCTAATTTTTATTTTCAAAAAATTGAGCCACAGGTGGTATCCTGTCTTTATGTACTCTCAGTAATTGGGAGAGCAATCTCCGGCGTCACCGTTGCTTATATCGGTAAGTACATTTCCACAATTCTGCAATTCTGTAATGTAATTGTTGTTTCTCTGTACATTCATTCTCAAAATTATCAAACACTTTGAAGAATTAATAGAGTAATTAATAAAAAGAGAATTAATTTGAGGAGTAATTTATTCCTAATTACGTATCTTTTCCTAAAATCAATACATATTTATTCGGTTTCTTAGTACCCGTAACCGATAGAGTAATGCAAACTGTTGATGTCATTGAGAAAAGTTCTTAGCAATGCTTGATCTAATTGACGGCATGTGTTTCTGTGAACGAAAAAATTAAGCAATTTTTAACTTTGAACGAGACAATCTTTTCTAGTTATCGTAGGAATCTTAATTTGCTGGCTTGCTGCAGGGTTGTGCTTGTTGTGCCTCTACATGGTTGTTGAGAATTCAGAAACAAACAACACGTGTTTGGCGAGGTTTTCCGGGAAAAGAGATGCTGCAAATTCTGTTCAAGATAACCCATAATCTTCCTCCATGCTTCTGCAGTAAGCATGTTCGTGTTCATACGTATATTTTCTTCTTCGTTCTAGTCAATGTAAATTTTACAGTTTTACATGGTTTGGGGGAATTTATGAGCCTATTTTCGACTTCTTGATTAAGCTAGTTATGTAATGCCTTTGTGACTTCCAATTGTACAGAACAATATCGGTAGCTTGCTGTGTGTGATAAATAAATTGACGGTGACTGAGATTCGTTGTGTGCTATGGGTTTGTCGATTAGATTCTTCACGAACATTTAAGTCGGCTTTTTTTTTACTTGCTGCAGTGCTAGTCGCTATTTTTCCTCGATCACTTGTTGCAGCCGATGAAAGAAGCTTTGCTCCTGGTCTTGTTTTTACCACAGAGATGAGAAGTTACACTTTGTTTGGTTCTTGAACTTATATGTTTCACTGGTGATTTTTAGTTTTGATCAAATTTAGTTGGAGTTGTACTTTACTAGTTTGTTTAGCCTCGTGACTGAACATATGTGCGTGAATGAATGATAAAGATTTATCGGATGTATTTCACACGATATGCGAAGGTAAAGGTAAAGGGAGTTTTCGTTGCTTATAGAAGAAACTGGTCAAATCTATGATAGTAATGAAACACATGTTATACAGTTTAAAGTGTACATCGGTTATATCTTTATCGTTTATCTATATACTCCAAAACTTTGATGTTTGTTTTATTGTGTTCAACTACAATTGACAGGAAAATATGTAACCAACCTTACAAAATCCATCCAAAAGAAGTTGTGGCTTTATTGCTCTTGAATAAATATGAAAAAAGATTTATTATTTAAAGGGTAAATTATGGCTACTCCTTAGTCAATGTCAAATTACGAAAAAGTTTATATTGTTTAGGTAATTACAATCACCTCCTTCAACTATGAATCTTCTTACACGATTATTCTTGCAGTGTCAAATTTAGTGGAATCTTCTTGATTATGTAGAATATTTTCCAGTTTGTACATGTTTTACTCCATTTCAACTCCACATTTTGAAATGAGACGATCATAAGATATGTCGGTTGGCTTGTAGATATCAGATTGGGGTGCATCAGAAACTGTATTTTTGCACTACAAACTAGAGAGCATTCTACAAAATCTATAAGATTTTGTTAAATTTGACACCGTAAAGGTGGACGTACAATAAGATTTATAGTTGAGGGTAGTTTAATAACTCAAACAAGAGGGAGTTTTTTCGTAATCTGACCTTACATCAGGGGGTTGCCAATAATTTATCCTCATTTAAATCCAAATTTCAATTTTTGCCAAAGAAATAAGGCTTAATTCCACTTTGCACCCTTGAAATATACCATTTTAACACTTTGCACCTTCGAAATAAATTAATAGCATTTTACACCATCAAAACATAATACTATCATTCAATTAAGGATGCATTATGAATAATTTATTATGTTCGAGGGTGCAAAGTGCTATTATTATTTTTCAAGGGTGCAAACTGCAAAGTGCCAAAATATTCAATTTCAAGGGTGCAAAGTGGGATTAAACCAAGAAATAAACAATATATATATTTTAATTTTATTATTATTTTTGTTGAATATGACTTGAAACGGTCAAAAAATAAAAAGTCTGTGGTTGTAATTAAAATTGATGTGGGGGGTTTAGGATTTTATATTAATAAAAGAAAATCTTTAACAGTGACAACAAACAGCAACTACATCATTCACTTTGTCACGTTTTCTCTCCTGTCTTTCTCTCTCACACAGACACGCACTTGATTGAATAATAATAAAAATAATAACGGGATTGGATTTGGAACCCCCAACCAGCAACGAAGTCTTCTTCTTCATCTCCATCATCACCCACCAGATCCTGTTCTTCGCTCTGTACAATTAATTCTCTTCTTCTTCTGAATTCGATCTGCTTAATCTGAAAAAAAAAAAATGCCGTCTGTCTATGGAGGCCCCTTGACCACCTTCGAAGATGCCGAAAAGGAGAGCGAGTACGGTTACGTTCGCAAGGTTCTTCCACTTCCCTCCATTACTCTCTCTCTCTCTCTCTCTCTCTCTCTCTCTCTCTCTCTCTCTCTCTCTCTCTCTCTCTCTCTCTGTATATATATTTGTGGTAATTGAATTGCTGCCAATTACTTAGACATACCTCCGATTGATTTTGGTTTTTGGTATTT
Source organism: Erythranthe guttata (assembly GCF_056151865.1). Lineage (NCBI taxonomy): Eukaryota > Viridiplantae > Streptophyta > Magnoliopsida > Lamiales > Phrymaceae > Erythranthe > Erythranthe guttata. The sequence goes on from NC_142536.1 coordinate 4,369,282, forward strand.
GTGCGAATTACTATGTATATTTCTTCCCATTGGTTTGTTAAGTTATCTGTTGCCCTAATTTGCTTGATTTCAAGTTCTCGAGATTTGAAGGGTTGATCCAAAAAAATTGGAGCCCTTTTATATTATTTGACTTGTTTTATTTGCTTTTTGTTTTTTTCAAGATCACTACTTTATCATTGCAAAGTCTGTTATTACCTTACTTTTTGCCTTTACACGTGGTCTTCTTTCTATACCTCTTAGGTTTTTTTCTTTGTGGTAATATCACCCCACAATGATGTCATTCCATTTACCTGAATAGGATTGAGCTTGGTAATCAGGTTCCATTTTGAGGATTGTATTGAAGGTTTTATCCTCACTGTCGAATCAAACTGTTTGTTAGTTCATCTATATTGCTGACAGATTTTCTTTATGGCTAAATTTTTAGGTTAAACCAATTTTTTAAGGTTCTTTATTAATTAACTTTCCTTGTCATTATAGTATTTTGATATCATTCTAACGGAGTGGTACCTAAAGATCTATTGTATACCATCTCTAGTCTTTTCCCGTGAGATCGTTTAATGTTTTGAGGCGCTGCGCAAAATACTTGTGATTTTAACATAGCCCTTTTCCGTCCACCGATGCATTAAGATATAAAAGACGTGGGGGGATAAGTTTCTTGCTGATAAAATTAAAATTGTTAATTTGGTTAAGCTATTAACATCTAGTAAAAAATCTTACGATAAATTAGCGACTTCATCCTTCATAGCGTTTCATATTATCTATCTTTTTTCCACAGGTGTCTGGACCAGTGGTTGTTGCAGATGGAATGGCAGGAGCTGCTATGTATGAACTTGTTCGAGTTGGACACGACAACCTTATTGGGGAAATTATCCGGTTGGAAGGAGATTCTGCCACTATTCAAGGTTAGGGTTTCTTTTTAACATTCTCGATTTTTGAATTTCAAAATGCAAATGAATATGATAGCTGGCTGTTGGTTTCTAGAATCATTTTGAGCTTTTATTGCAGTATATGAGGAAACGGCTGGGCTAATGGTGAACGATCCCGTTCTTCGAACCCACAAGGTTATAATGTTACATCATTAACTTGATTTTTTGTGAAGGGTTTTTGTATTGACTGAAAAAATTTATCCCATACTCATTTGCCAACTTTTACAGCCTTTATCAGTGGAATTGGGTCCCGGAATTTTGGGGAATATCTTTGATGGGATTCAGGTAAATTTCCGCTTCTCCAAGTTTTCGGAATTAGTTGCTTTACATACAATATATGTTCTTTCTGATTGCATCTCATGGATGTTAAATACTCAATGCAGAGGCCTCTGAAAACAATTGCAATTAAATCTGGTGATGTCTATATTCCTCGTGGTGTATCTGTCCCTGCTCTTGATAAAGATACTCTTTGGGAGTTTAACCCGAAGAAAATAGGTACCCGAAAGACATTTCGTTGAATAATTTAATGTTATTTTTAATTGATTATTTCATTCTAGAAAATACCGATGCTCTCATCCTTATTATTTTGGTATGATTGTCAATGGCAGGAGAGGGAGATCATTTGACTGGTGGAGACTTGTATGCTGTAAGTTTGACCGGCTTTTTTTTTAGAAATTTGAAAATTATCTCGATGAAAAACTTGCTCAGTTCACCATTTTTTTTCCTCTTTTCTAAATCAATTGTTTGTGCAGAATGTATTCGAAAACAGTTTAATGCAACATCATGTTGCTCTTCCACCCGATGCTATGGGGAAGATAACCTACATCGCGCCAGCTGGCCATTACTCTTTGAAGGTTTGTTTCTATGCAACCTGCTGTATATTACAATATAATTTTTCTTAGGTAAAGTTGAAGTTTAGTTTCATTAAATTGTCTGAATTGCAGGACACAGTCCTCGAGCTTGAATTTCAAGGGGTCAAAAAACAATTCACCATGCTGCAGGTCAGCCTACTTACTTGTGGAAAATTTGAAATACGAGTGACTCGTTATTATTCTTTAAAAGCAAAAAAATTCAATTTGACATACCTCCTTTTCTGTAGACTTGGCCTGTACGTACACCTAGGCCTGTAGCTTCAAAGCTGGCTGCCGATACTCCCCTCTTGACTGGACAGGTAACCATATAATGAATAATTAAATTATGCTTTCGAACATCCTCTTTTTCTATGATTTTTTGCTTGATGTAGTGCTACATAATAACTTTGTTTTTCATTCAGCGTGTTCTTGATGCTCTCTTCCCTTCTGTCCTCGGTGGTACTTGTGCCATTCCCGGTGCATTTGGTTGTGGAAAAACTGTTATCAGTCAGGCCCTTTCCAAGGTGAAATTTTAATTACTTGCATTAGCTTCTTAATTTTATTGGTAATTTGTGATAATGATTTTGTTTCAGTTACAAAAGCTTTTTCTTATTCCGTTTGTTTGATATGCAGTACTCTAACTCCGACACTGTGGTTTATGTCGGTTGTGGAGAAAGAGGAAATGAAATGGCAGAGGTACATAGTTTTGCTTTCCTTTTTCAAATTAGCTATTAAGATTTAAGACACCTTCCAAATGTTTAACCTAGATATGCTAACTGTAGGTGCTTATGGATTTCCCTCAATTGACAATGACCTTGCCCGATGGTCGAGAGGAATCTGTTATGAAGCGTACTACATTGGTAGCTAACACTTCTAACATGCCTGTGGCTGCTCGAGAGGCTTCAATTTACACAGGTACATTGTTTTTCTGATTGAAGAATCTGTTAAGACATGTGCATGGGTAATCTTCTGCACATATCAAAACTGCATCTTTATCGTTTGTGATTCTTTTGTTTGGAATGTAGTACAACTGTTGTTTTATGCTCCAAATTTGACTTTTAAGCTTGATAATTGATATTCAGGAATCACTATAGCTGAATATTTTAGAGATATGGGCTACAATGTCAGTATGATGGCAGATTCTACATCTCGATGGGCAGAAGCATTGCGTGAAATTTCTGGTCGTCTGGTATGCATCCTAAGATTTCTCATGATTGCAAAATTGGCTTATTTTCAAATCTTTTGTGTTGTGGATTATTGTCATGGACTGTCGATAAATTTTCCATGTCGAGACAAACCTGCTAGTCAAGTTGTACTGAATTTTTCCAAGTGGAAACTTGAGTATCTTTAAATTTATTGTACAGTGAAGAACGTAAAAACAGTGTAATAATTGTTTATCACAGTTAGTGAGCACACAAACAACCATTGTGCTGACTCGTCACCGTTTTTTCTTTCTTCAAAATTCAATGCTCTTTACTGTGCTGACTCAGCGCCATTGTTTCCGTGCAGGCTGAGATGCCTGCAGACAGTGGATACCCTGCTTATTTGGCAGCTCGTTTGGCTTCCTTCTATGAACGTGCTGGTAAAGTCAAGTGTCTAGGTGGACCTGAAAGAACTGGCAGTGTCACCATTGTCGGTGCTGTTTCACCTCCAGGAGGAGATTTCTCTGATCCTGTTACATCTGCTACACTCAGTATTGTTCAGGTGAAAATTAAATTCGAACGGTGCAAGCGCTGCATGCATATTCGTTTTCTACGCACCGTACTTATCATATAATCTGTACTCATTGCCATGTTTCAGGTTTTCTGGGGCCTTGACAAGAAATTGGCACAGAGGAAACATTTCCCTTCTGTAAACTGGCTTATTTCTTACTCAAAGTATTCAGGGGTATGTTTTATTTCCTTCAGGGTCCATTTGGATGGAGGGATTTGGGGAGGGATTTGATTTGGGGAATGGATTTGAAATGACTCCAATTTTGGAGTCATTTGAAATCCATCACTATTGCTCCAAAATCAACTAAAAAGGAGGGGTGGGGATTTGAAATCCATCTCCAAATCCCTCAATCCAAACAATTCCGAGGGATTTGTTATTATGGATTTGAAATCCCTCCCCCAAATCCCTCCATCCAAATGCACCCTCAGATTTTATGCTCATTTTTAACAAGCAAGTTTCAAAGTGTTTCCTTTGCATGCATTTTTACGATGCTGCCACTTGCTTTTTTCAGGCACTCGAATCGTTCTACGACAAGTTCGATTCGGATTTCATCGACATCAGGACAAAAGCTCGTGAAGTCCTGCAGAGAGAGGATGATTTGAACGAAATTGTGCAGGTATGTTATTCGCTTTTAGATTCGACTGGTTTCGTATTTCCCGTTAGAAAATTGCTGACCAAGAAGTAAACAGAAACCATTAAAATGTATCAGTGGAGATTTGTGTAGTACAGTCGTAATTGAAGTGTCGTAATTTTGCAGCTAGTCGGAAAAGACGCATTAGCTGAAACAGATAAAATCACCCTTGAAACAGCAAAGCTCTTGAGGGAGGACTACCTTGCCCAGAATGCATTCACAGCGTTAGTGCTTGCAAATTCCGTTTCGTGTTTGATATTTTCTTTTACAATCAAAGACTGAATTTTTTTCCTGAGATATTTACATTTTTACCCATGCCGAACCAACAGATATGACAAGTTTTGCCCGTTCTACAAGTCTGTTTGGATGATGCGCAACATTATTCATTTCTACAGTCTGGCTAATCAGGTAAAGTAGTTAGTTAGCGCATGTTCCCTTTTTTCTTACTATCCTCATTTTAATATTTTATTAAATGATTTATCGAGATTTAAAATTGGTGTTCATATTTGATGATGTATGTGCAGGCAACGGAGCGAGGAGCTGGTATGGATGGTCAGAAGATAACTTACTCCCTTATCAAGCATCGTATGGGAGATTTGTTTTACCGTCTCGTGTAAGTACTATAATTATATATATTTGTATATAAGTATAACCACATCAATATTTTTGTAATAACGATGATGTCATTGGTGATGCATGCAGTTCACAGAAATTCGAAGATCCAGCAGAAGGAGAGGAAACATTGGTTGCAAAGTTTAAGAAACTGAACGACGATCTCACTGCAGGTTTCCGTAACCTTGAGGATGAAACCCGTTGATCTATATTTTTTTTCGCACACTGTTTGGTTTGTTTGAAATATTGGTTTTGTGTACCTATTTGTTTATTTATCTTTGTTTTTTGTTCTTGCCCCTTCCACCTTTTTATTATTATTGTTATTATTATTACATATTACTATTTTCGTCCATAAATAATAAGAGGGCATCGGTTTTTGGCATTTCGGTGTATTTTAGCTGCTCGATTTTTTTCGTTTTGTACCAGTAAATTATTATTGTGGTTATTTATAAAAGAAATTGTTCCTATAGTTTCATATTAGTATGTAAAGAATATTTTTGGATGCCAAGTAACTTAATTAAAAAGTTTTTTCTTTTTAAAACATTTTTAAGAGTAAATTGCGGCGACCCCCGAGTTAATATTAAATTACAAAAAAGACCATTCTGTTTGAGTAATTACAATCACTTCTTCAACTATGAATCTTATTACACTTCCATGCTTGGGTAGTCAAATTTAATGGAATCTTTTACATTATGTGAAATATTCTCTAGTTTGTACCTGTTTTACCCCATTACGTCTCCACATTTTGAAATAAGATGATCATAAAATATGTCTCTTACTTGTACGAATCAGATTGTGGTGCATCAAAAATTATTTTTTTTGTACTAAACGAGTACAAACTAAAGAATATTTCACGAAATCTATAAAATTATGTTGAATTTAACAATATAAGAATGAATGTATAAAAAAAATTACAGTTGAAAGTGACTATACTCACCACACGTAATGAATTTTTTTCGTAATTTGATGATGTAATTTACTCTATTTAGAACTTGTTAATAATCTATATATATATAAAAAGACAATACCTTGCTTCATTTTCTGACACGTGGCAACTTAGGGTTTCTAACCCTAGGGCAAGTTTTATAATTTTTACTATTTTTGGGTGTAAAAATGAAAAACCCATATTTCATCTCCCCTAAATCTATCAGACGTTTTTCATCTCTCGTCTAATTTTTTATCCCTAAATTTCTCTTTCAAAACCCACTCCTTCAACTGCACAAACCGCCGATTGAAATCAGTTTTCTTCATCAGTTTTAGATCTTCTCATCTCAAATTTCATAGTCTGATTGAAATCAATTTTCTTCATCTATTTTAGATCTTCTCATCTCAAATTTCATGTCTCATCTGTATATCAACACAAATTCTCTCACAAATCTTTCTAACAATTATTACTTTCCACAAAATTGAAGCTCTAAAATCCGCCGGTCAAAAGTTCAACAAAAATCGTCCGAGAGTCGGAGTGAAGGACCGTTTGCTGCCAGCGAAAGCCACTACCAACGGTGGTTGAAATTTCAAGTAAGAATTTTTTCTCAAGAGGTTAGTGATAGTCGCATTTTATGTTCAAATTTATTGGGTTTTTTTTCAGGATCTTTGTGTTTTTATTTGTCTGGTAATGACGTAGAATTTTGTCTCCAGGCACGCAGTTGTCTTCTTTCTTCCAAAAAATGTGATAGTATATCGACATAATTGAAGGAGTTTGGACGGAATTTGAGGATTTCTTGCTTATCACAGTATGTATTTTAATTTAAGGAGTTCTTGCTTATCATTTGAGGTTTCTTAATTCGCTTTTTTTTTTTTTTTTTTTTTTTTTATATTTTAATTGGGGTTTGCATCAATAGTAGTTTTATATGATGTTATTAAAGTTCTGGGGCATCGATGATGACGATGCGGTTTCTAGGACATCTTTTTCATTTTTTTTTTGCATGATATTTCTGATATTACTATTATCATGATATTTGTTACACGATTATTGCCCCTGTTTTTAGATGATAATAGTGAACATTTTCTCAACTTTCTGATTGTTTGATAGTGAATATGTGTAGTATTTCCCCTGTTTTTAGATAATATATATTATTTTTAGATAATATATACTTCGAAAATGTATAATATTTTTCAAATTGACAATGTTCCTTCATTAAATTTATAGTCCTTAAAGTGATGAAGTAATGATTAATTTCTATGAAATGAAGATGAAAGATGACCGTGACAAGGTTATTAGCTTGATTCAAACTAAATTAAGCATTTTTGACAACTTTTGTTACAAATTGTGTTCAGTTTTCTCCCCCCGTTAAATCAGTGGTATGAAATGTTTTGCAAAATCGGTAGTGTTGGCTTGTGTTCTTTTCCCATTTCATGTTGAACCGTTCGTTTTTCAGAACTTATTCGCTCTCGCACTATAGTTATGTAATTGGCAAGGAGTTAATAATTGAATTTGTTTTACCAATTTTGGATCTGAATGATGTCTAACCTGATCGATCATTTCCAGCATGCATATGGTGATTTATATCTTTCAATTATCTCATCATCAAGTACGTGTAACTGATAGATAGTATTGTGGTGATTTTATAAATTCCACCCATTTGATTTTATTGGTATGTGATAATTTTTGATAATCTTATATATAAATGGAATTACCAGTTGGGTAATCCTAGGGCCATTTCTGAGATTGAATATCGACCATAAAGCATATACATGTACACCACCTCATATGATTTATGCAAAGAACATTCATATATTGCGGATTTTGTGGGAAACAGAACACATAATTAAGTATAAATTGAGACAAGTAAAAGAGATGGTGTTGGCAGTTTAGTGGGGTTTAGGTTTTTTTTAAGGATCAGAGGGTGTTTGGGGTTGGGGGGTCTCAGGTGAATTGAAATTAAGAAATCAAATAAAATCGAAATGAAGAAGGTAGGATAAGATGGCTATGGTTTTGTTTTCTTCTTTTACATTGTTTTTGGTTCAAATGTAGAGAGAAGTAAGCTATATTAATTGATCGAATTATCGTTTAGTATTGTAATTATTTGAGGCAAAATCTCAGGGCAAATAAGCTACACATTATGCCACTAGCCACATGATTTAATTATGCTCTATTGTGTACAGTAAGAATTCGTTTCTGATTTAGAAATTCAGAGGGAACAAACGTTGGAGAGACGTCTGATGGTGATTTTCAAAATCATTGGTTTAAATCTTCAGACATCTCATATTTTATTTTAATTTGTATTAGCTTTTTGTTGTTGAAATATTAGTTCTTGATCAAGTATTTTGAACCACGTTTCAGGCTCACATGTAAAGCAAAGGGAAGGTGTTTGCATACCTTATCCGAATAGTAAGCTCACTTGGCTGCTGCAGGTTTGACTCGACACCTATTCAATCAGCTATTTAAGATTTCATTCAATTATGTGGCTACATTACATAGCAGCTTTCAATTCCTCATAGTTGCCAAAATCATTGTCGTTTTAAAAGTTTCAAGTTTTCAAATATTGCCAAAATGGCAACAACATGACATTAATGTCCGTATGATTTATTAAATGTGACATTCCATTGGCAATTTACTATATTGAGAGATTACTATTCTCTTAAAGTTGTAATAATACAGAGATCATTTGGGTTATTGGATGGCCAGATTAGATTAGCAGCAGAAAGTTCCATCGAAGAACCACATATCAAGTTCCGCTAAAAGGTAATATATTTTCATTATTATTTTATTCATGGGACACAAATTTTCTTGATGATAAATTTTGAGGGAGGTTATTTTTTTTAAGCTCAATCAAAAAGCTCATTGGCTTTTGTCTATACATACTCACGAGAGATATCCCCATTCAGTTGGCAAATTCTGAGCCTGTGAAAATGGAGTGATAGAATTTGGAATTAAGAGGTGGGGTTGCTGAAGAAGGCAATTGAGCGAGCAGTTTAAGTTATTCGATCAAAGCGGCGGGACTTTAATTTGAAGTCATTATATTTATTTTATGCAGAATATTTGGAGTATTTATTTTGTGCAACATTTCTATAATAATTATGAATAAATGTATACACTAAAAAAATATATTGAAAATGTATACACATGAAGTCCAAAATTATTACATTATTTTGCAAATTTCAAAACTACCAATATGGATACATGTAATTCATCATAATTTTAAGTATTCTGATTGTAGCTACATATTGGTACAAGTTATCATATTTCAAGTATTTTATTGTTGAATTTCCTAAATATTTAATTACATATTTTTTGTTAGATATATTTAATTCATTATAATATTTAACATATTAAATATTATAATTTTAGAGTGTAATATCTTTGAAATATATTGTGTGATAAGTTTCGAAAATATCCACTTTGCATAAATTCCATAGTGACAAGAGAAAAAAAAAAAAAATATATATATATATATATATATATATATATTATTTAAGTTGGTACTTAAATCAAGGGAATTGCTTTTTACCGTTTGAAAAAGGCTATTTACCGTTCAAAAAAACTCTCTCTCTCTCTCTCTAAAAAAAATTGCTCTCAAGACGATTTCTTCACAAATCATTCTTATTGGTGTGATATACGAACATAAATGAGTTCATCGGATGAAGATCGAGATAGCGAACACAGCGAGGTAAAAATTCCGTGTTTTCGATCGAAAAAAATGGGCTAAACATTCAAAAGCCCAACTTGGGCGCCCGACAGTGCAGTGCACGCCCATGTTGGGCGTGCAGTTGGCTGTTACACGCCCATTATGGGCGTTTGTAGGCCAACTGCACGCCCAACATGGGCGTGCACTGCACTGCCGGGCGCCCGACTTGGGCTTTTGAATTTTAAACCTTTTTTTTTTTTTTTTTTTTTAAATCAATTTTTTTACGTTTTTTTCAGGACGATACGACTACATTTGAAGTTGATCATACCGATTATTTTACCACTACTCAGTTGTTTGACTCGAAGGATGAGGTAGTGGTTTGGGTGAGGTTCGTTGCAAGAGGTCTTTTTGTGAAAATAGTAAAAAGCAGCAGTCCTAAAAAAAAGATTTTTTTGACTTGTGACCTATTCGGGGAAAAACGAGAATGTCCATCAACTAATCCAGACGCGCGCCCGAGAAGGACCGGTAGCAAAAAAATAGGCTGTGGTTTTCATATTGTCGGAGAACTACGATGGGATGATAGATGGGGGGTCAGAGTAATATACGGGAAGCATAATCATGTTCCGATATACAAGTCCGGGCATGGGATGAGTGCATTGTCTCAGGAGGAGGCGAAGATCATTAGTGATCTGTCACAAAGTCATGTGCCGCCCAAGAAGATTTTGGCTAACTTGAGACAAAATGGTTTGGGTCTCGATGCTTATTCGAAACAAATATACAATCAGAAGGCGAAATTGAAAAGACTATCTAGGGGTGACCGTACAGTAATGCAACATTTGATTGGGTTGCTTGAGGAGCATAACTATTACAAGTGGTTCCGTACTGATGAAACAACACATGCAGTTACTGATTTGATGTGGGCTCACCCTCAATCTGTCGAATTGTTAAGTAAGTTTCCGTACGTATTACTACTTGACAGTACTTACAAAACCAATCAGTACAAATTGCCTTTGTTGGAGATTGTTGGTGTTACTCCTGTCGGGAAAAATTTTACTGTAGCAGTCGCATTTTTGTGCCATGAAAATGAAGACCATTACACCTGGGTGTTGCAAAAGCTGAAGAGACTTTTCCCCCCTCATACTCTACCTAGTGCCATTGTGACGGATCGAGAGTTAGGGCTCATAAAGGCGCTAGAGAATGTATTTCCGACCGTACCTCATCTCTTATGTCTTTGGCACATTAACATGAATGTGGGGCGTCGTGCTTCAAGATGTCTCGGCAATAGTAGGCGTCGCGGCACGGCTTTTGTACTTGGTACGTGGCAAACCTTGGTAAAATCAGTGTCTGAAGAAGATTTCGCCATGAATTACACAGCTTTGTTGGACGAGTACGCGAATTATCCAGATTTGATTGAGTATCTCCAATACACTTGGCTCGTATACAAAGAGAAATTTGTAAAAGCATGGACGGATCTAATTTTCCATTTGGGTAATACATCGACAAGCAGATATTTATTTATAAGTTGTTAAATATATATACTTAACTTACTGTCATGTAGTTTATTGAAACATAGCATATTCTTAACATATTAGGGTGGAGAGCAACCATAGAGCATTGAAGAGATGGTTGGAATCGTCGACGGGTGGCTTCGACACATTTTGGGCACAGTATCACTCAATGATGAAAGATCAATTTAACGAGATACTAGCCGATTTTGCAAAATCAAAGAGGATTCGGGCCCAGACGATCAAAATTTATTAATATTAATAAGTATTACCTTTCCCTCCCAAATGTCGTAGGCAATGTGTGCTCCAAAACTTGGAATCAAGTGAGCGTATTTAGGTCCACCGGGTGTCTCACCGGTCAACATCCAAGGTCGAGAAGGAAGTTTTTTTCTCGGAGCGGTGCGGGACCTCGAGACAGGATTAGAACCATCGAAAGTACCACCCATCGGGACAGGAGGCGGAGTCGGAGTCCGAACATCCTCGTAATCGTCATCGGATGGAAAATCCGGCACCGGAAACTGATACTTCTGCTGAAAGCGTAGTTGTGGATCGTACTCGTACTCCTGCGGCTGCATATATGCATCCATGGGTGCATCCATCTCCTGATCGGCCTCTGTCTCTGTCTCTTCCTGAATCATCGTACGTGGGGGTACAAAAGCACCAGTGCGTTCCCCACGACGTTTAGAACCGGTAACATTTCTATTATGTGTCCTTCCCTCCCGTTCCGCAGTATTCTCCTCCACCGGATCTGCAGGAGGACGAATCAGGAGTCCTTTCCCTTTTCCCAGTCCGAATTTTTTCGCCCAATTAGACATCCTGTAAACATAAAATTATTATAATTTTCTAACTTATTTTAATTCAGAAAAAAAATATTTCTTTTAAATCAGAAAAAAAAAAAAAAAAAATAATAAATAAAAAAATTTAAATCGAACGCCCGGTTTGGGCGTTTCCCGGCCGAACCGACGCCTGGACCGGGCGCCGGTTCGCCCGGGAAACGCCCAAACCGGGCGTACAAACACTCATTTCACGCCCAAACCGGGCGCCGGCAGCATGAACGGACGCCCACTTTGGGCGTCGGTTCATGCAGCCAGCGCCCGGTTTGGGCGTTTGGCTCTAACTTCCGAAAAATTCAAAAGCCCTACAAATCGATTTGTAGGGCTTTTAAACATGAAATTGGTTGTAAAATCGAGTTACCCATTGCATATAACACATGTAGGTGTTGAAATTACCTGAAAAAATCGAAGCCCAAGCTCGATTTTGGTTGATTTCGAAATTTTTCGAAAAAAAAAAAATTTTCTGAAATTTTTGGAATGGGGGGTAATTGGAGAGAATTTCGAATTTTAGGGGTTTTAGAGAGATAAACTGTTTTTTACTTTGAACGGTAAATAGCAGTTATTAACCCGTAAAGAGCATTTTCTTAAATCAAACAGAATGGACTTTGGCTTTTTACCGAATTCTATCATATTATATATCAATTATCGAAAATAGTATTCCCCGTGCATCGCAGGGGTGAAATACTAGTTTTTTTTATTTAGGTATGCATGAAAATCGGTATACCCGCGCGCTCTCCCAAACACACCCTCTCAGAAAGAAAGAGAAACAGAAATTGGTAGCTAGGGTTTGGCGATTTCATTCCCAATTCGAATAGATCGGCAGAAAAAAAAAATGGCGATGAGGAGTTTCTTCAAGGAGATAAGGAGTAAGAAGGTGACGGAGTTGCCGTCGTATCTTAAGCCAATGTTCACCCTTGGCTACGTGAAGAAAACCCTAGCGCGTGGCCTCGACAATTACCACGCCAAGTACATCGAGACCAACTCCGCCGATCCTCTCTTCCACATTTGTTTCGGAGGAATGGCTTTCTCCTACCTCGTCGCCCTCCCTGAAGAGCGCCGCCACCTCGAGCACCAGCAGCACGCCAAAGAACACGCCGCCGCCGCCGCCCACTGATGAATCAACCCCCACTTCAGGTGGTGCCCTCGCCGTTCCTTTTTTTTTTTTTTTTTTTTTTTTTTTTTTTTTATTGTTTTCTTCCGATTATTTTCAAATTAGCACCTTTTATCTGCGTTGCTCGAAAGGATTCATTTGAAAATCTTCTTCGTTAAGAAAAATATGATCTTTTTTTGTTCTTAGATATGAAATCGGCTGAATTCCGTGATTTTGTTCGAATGGATTCATAATGCTTCTGATTTGCTTGTCCAAATGTTGCTCTGTATTCTCATTAAGAAATGAATTTCGCTGGATAATCAATCACTCAATAGAAATCAGCCACTGTGTGATTTTGCACACTAGGTATAATAAACCGAAGACTAACGAACGTGTTTTTTTCGTGTCGTGAATTGCAGGCGCTTTCAGCAGCTTCAACCACCGAATGCATTAGCAAGTTGATGTGAAGGGAGAACAGAGAAGCATTACAAGTTTATTAGTTGCATTGTTTTCATTTTTTGTTAATAAAAGCAGGTAGATCCGTTAGTTTGCTTTACAGATCGACCATCGGAGATCGAATCAACTAATGCCAATCGAGTCGAATAAAACGATTTTTCTTTTATTTTGGTTCATATCTGCATTGTCTTGTAGGTTTTGTGTTCTTAAAGCACGAGGAATGGAGTTAACCAACTTCTTCAGGTGTGTACATATAAACAATAATAGCAAACACATAATAATACAGTAATACATTAATACGAAAAGGGTTTCGAGAAAGAAAAAAAAAAGTTGATTGATCAGATCAGAGTTCTGGTTCATGATGAGCAGTGTGGTGTTGTTCCCCTTTACCTGACAGCTTATTTACAGTCTTACCCACAGCTTCCTCCGCCAATTCCGCGGCGGTTTTAGCAGATTCTTCAACTGTTGACTTGCTCTTATCCAAACTCTTCACCACCGCCTCTTTAACCTTCTCCGCCGACCCTTCACCGCCGCCGCCGCCTTCACGGAAATCTAGGTTCGGGGGATGTATGAAGAGTGACTTGAGCTTGTGGAACCAGGTGAATGGGGAAATGGTGGTGGGGAGAGAGAACAGAGTCTTGGCAGCTTCTATAACTGACATTCTGCTCTGTGCAGACTCTGTTTGCCTCTGGTTTGCTCCTCCTGCATGCACGATGAAGAAGATGAAGAAGAGAAGAAAGATGAGTTTGACATGGTTTCTTCTGCACTTGTTGATAATTTCAGCCATGGTGATCTTTTCTCTTTGGAAATAATTTTCCTTCAATTGAGAATTTAATATTTATATATATTTATTGGGAAAAATAAAATTGAGGGTGTTGGGAATGAGATGAACTGCCACGTTTGTGTGTGGGTGTCACTACGTGGAGCATGCATGATACAACCCCTCTAGGTCGGTTACTCGTTTCTTAAAATAGAATCTAATTAAATATTTAAAAATGATAAATTACGCCACTCCTTAAGTAAGATGAAATTATGGACAAAAATATTTATTTTTAGTAATAGCAATCATTCCTTAAATTATGAATCTTCTTAGACGTTCACTATTTTTATTTCATTTGAATTTCACAATTTTGAAACAAGATGACCGTAGATGTACTTCTTAACTTGTAAATATTAGATTGTGGTATTTCTGAAAATATCTTTTTGTAAAAAACGAGTACAAACTAAAAAGTATTTCACGGAATTTATAAAATTATATTGAACTTGACACCATAAAGATATACGTATAAAAAGATTTAAAGTCGAAGGGACAATTATAATTAGTCAAAAATGACATGTAGGGTTTTTTTTGTAATTAACCTTAACTAGGGTGGCCGTAATTTAACCATTTAAAAACTGGGTCTTTAAAATTTTCATTTTCTGCACCGATCCCTGTCCACAAAAAACCTCGTACCTCCTCGAATATCTCAATGTCGTTGTGTGTGTGTGTGTATATATATATATATATATATATATATTAAAAGTGGAAGGCAGGTTAGAAGAAAGACACACACTTTGGAGATATACATACACGTAAGCAAGTTCTTGAATTGTTGGGATCTTTTGGCTTCCATTAATTTCTTACATTGGCAGCAAAGTTTGGTTGGAATCTGGTACACTCATTTCCCCTCAAACATTGTTGAGTGTTTGGTAAACCCATATTAAATTAATGCAGTGTAATTATTTTTAGGGAAGAAAAAAACAAAATAAATAAATAAAATTGATCGCCTTCTCTGAGAGCATGGATATTGATCACCTTCTTTCTGCTAGAGAAATTCTCAGGAGCAGCATAGAGAAATCAAGAACCATAGCCAATGCACTCGATTCAAACGCCTCGAATTTGAAAGAGACGAGTCGTAATCTGGCGTGGACGCAAGCCACCATTACAAACACAGCCCGTAGATCGGAATGTGCCGTACAAATCGATCGAGCCATGGGGCCCGCTTCTGCTGTTTCGAAGATCCTGGACCTCGTTTACGAGCTCGAAGACTCACTTTGCGCTGACGTGGCGGTTTCAGATTTGTCGGTTTATGTCACGAATATCAAACGCTTGCAAGAAACGCTGAAGCTTCTTACCGATAATTGCAGACTGGTCGTCCTATGGCTTGAAGATGTTGTCCAATTCTTGCAAAACAATGCAGCTTCTGACGATGAATGGTACCTCGTACAAGTAGTGTCCAAAGTTGTGAAAATACTGGAGCAACTGCAGGGGAAACGGGGGCTGTTTTGCCGAGATGGGGGCGGCAACGCTTTATCCAATGCATTCGAAAATCTCGAGAGCCACTACATGCATCTCTTGACAGAAGCAAGTTTCCCACTGCAAAGGGATATTCAAGAAATGCAAGATATAGTTGAAGTACTGGCTGCCAACAGTCGCCTCGAAAATTGCGTGTCCATTTATGCGGAAACCCGTATTGAAAATTTTCGACTTACTTTTCAAGCCCTCGATTTGGATTACCTGGATATCAAATTGTCTGAAACCGACAGTGTTGAAACTGTAAATAGCTACATTGATGAGTGGGATAAGCACATGGAGTTTACTGTCAGGCATTTGCTCCGGAAAGAATACAATCTTTGCAGCGAGGTGTACCGCAAATTTGGATCTGATGTGTCGATGAATTGCTTCGCAAAGATTGCGGGCGAATGTGGATTCACGTATATTCTTGATTTCGGTAGCAGAGTTTGTAGATGCAAGAAAGAAGCAATCAAGCTTTTGAGTCTGCTCAGAGTGTTTTCGACTCTGAATAAACTGAGGCTAGAATTCAACGAGCTTTTCGATGGGAAATTCTGTACCGAGATTCGAAACCAGACAAGGGATCTTGTCAAGAAAGTTGTTAGTGGTGCTTGTGAAATTTTCTGGCAGCTATTGGTGCAAGTGGAGTTGCAGAGGGCATCAAAGCCGCCGGAATATGGGAATATTCCGGTGCTCGTTTCTTTCGTGACCGATTACTGCAATCAGCTTCTCGAGGAAGAAAACAGCTCGATTCTTATCCGGGTTTTGGAGATCCATCAAGTCTGGAATCAGGTCAAACTCGAAGAAGGGTGGGGCCTACTTTCGACTGAAATTCGGAGCATATTCAGAGCAGTTGAGATCAACTTGGTGACATGGGCCGGAATGTACAATGACGCAAACGCCCTTCCCCACTTTTTCATGATGAACAACCATTGGTACTTGTGGAGCAGCATAAGAGGAACAAATCTTGAAGAGTTAATGGGGGATACTAGGTTATCTGCGTACGAGGAATCAACGGAGTACTATGCAGCATGGTACATGAGAGAGAGTTGGGAAAAGCTTTTGGTGCATTTACGAGAAGATGACATCATCTTGTACCCAAATGGTCGAGCGATTGATCGGAATCTGGTGAAGAAGAGGATTGTCGTGTTCTGCGAGGAATTCGATGACTTGTGTAGGAAGCAATCCAAATGGATACTGTCCGATAAAGTCTTGAGATGGAAAACACGCCAGCTGATAGTTGAGTCTGTTATTGCACCTTACAAGAGTTACCTGGAAAGATATATGCCAACTGGTTTATTAGAATACAGTGCAGAGAGACTTGAGAATATGATTGGCTCATTGTTTAAACCGAATGTCGGCAAGTACGGCGGTAGTAAATGCTCGGATTTGGTCAGCATTAATAACGCTGCTGTGAGTCGCTTTTCGTCAACCCCTGCTGCTGCATGAAAATTTGCCTTCTTAAGTTCTGTCACTGACAATGTAAATATCATCAATACTTGTTATTCATTTTCATTACATCAAAATCATTTGGAGGCAGTAACTTGATTTCAATATTATCATAGCAACAATTTCTTGTTTTACTTGCTGAATTACGGACAATGTAGTAATCTTGATGGAAGTGTTCTAATCTGTGTTAATATTCTGCATCGAACTTAACAAACAACTTATCTGCCAAAAACTCACCCCATTCAACGGGGATTCATCGAAAACTAAACATAGCCTCCTTCTTATAAAACGTATGTCGTCACATGGAAAAATTATGGGTAGGGAATTCCTATAAAACTGTGATACATTATGTTAGCAGTCTACTCGTACTGTGAGTTCTTACTGTTGGACATAAGCTATGATTTTTCTGTACATGTAATTGTTCTACTAATAATTATATGTTTCTTTTTCCTTCTTATTTTAGAGCAACCTCAGCAATTGGTTGATAAAGCTCCAATAGATGTTGCGACTCCAAATAATTTGTTGGTTTGTCCAGTCAAGGAACAAGCACGCAACAAGATTCCGTCACCTTGTTGAATTCAGCAACATGAAAGTTCTTCTCGACTTCCCAAGCAAGTTGAGACATGTCGTCGAAAGATGATTTTGCACCGTTTTCATCAGTCACTTGTCTAGGGAAAGGTATTCGGACCTCGTATACTTCTTTTTGCACCGACCGTTGCACGTGCACATCGAAACCTAGTCGATCAACCCACACCATCTTCATCATGAGCTTAATATCGCTTAATATCACAACAGATAATACAATATTTTATTGATCTCAATCATAATCCTCATCTTCATTTCGGTTGTCGTCTTTTTGATTGTGCTTCTGTGCTTTATACATATCCGCAACCTGCATTAGCAACAAAATGTCGATCACCAACAAAAATAAGCAAGATAGGTTGGCTGACAGAAAAAAAAACCAAATATGACACTGATTGGTTACCATATCAGACGAGGAGGCCTGCTCCGGATTCTTATCTTCTCGGACACGAAGAAATCGTGCAAATCGCAGTGAGATTCCCTTAGTGGAGATAGGATAAAAATATTAGTCTTTCGATCGAACGCCAGTAAAACAGACTAAAAATTAATAATCAATTTCATTTTGAGAGAATTAATGTTTACCTTGTTAGGATCCACAATACCAATGGCAGCACGATGAATAGGGCTAACTGTGAGATCAGCAGCTTTGACCTCCCAGACCTAATAGAAAATACGGCAAATATAGAAGATAACGAAGATAATAATGAAATAAAATCAACCAACAGCTAAGCAAACAAAGTTTTCTAGAGAAGCGAGAAAAATTGACTATTAAAAGATGATGATTGCTACCTCGGTTGGTTCAAACCATACATCTGGACTGATTGCATCCGAATATCTGTAATACGACTGGACATGGCATAGACAACAGCAAAAACATGTAACAAGTGAAAACTCCATAAGAAGAAAATACATAAATCTCAAAGACGTAAATAACTATTTCAGTCCAACCTTTGGTTTGGGAACAACTTTAGAGCCAAGACTGGCAGAACGTTCTTCAAGCATAGCTTCGGAAAAACCGGTTCCTAATAACAACCAAAAATTCCCAATTGCTTAGAATCATAATAATTTTTCAGTTTTCTAAAACCATCGAGCAAGCAGCACTGTAGGTCAAGAAGTAGACTTTACCGATTTGAGATATGCTCTGGAATTCCTCTTTCTCACTATCGTAACAAGCAAGGAGAAATGTACCGTAGACACCTAGAAAAAATAAAAATTACAAGCAAAGAGAAATGATTAACATGTGTTCCGTCTGTCACATACCAATCACGAACGAAGAAAGATAGATAATAATAATTTACCAGTGCGCTTTCCTTTGCCGTGGAATGCAGCAATTGGAACCAAATCTAGTGAATCGCCAATACTGCAGCGAATGAAAACATTAATTATGACGTAAAAAAGTATTTATCAATCCAAACTAGTTATGAGCTCAAGAAGGCATTACCTATCCATGTAATCTTTTTTCAATTTCAGCCAGTTATGAGACCGCTTTGAAGGCTCGTATGTAGCATCTTTGTTCAAAGTTTTGATAATCAACCCCTCAGAGCTGGGGGAAAAAAAGAAAGAAACTAAAATTATATATATGACTTAGCAGCTTAGATAAAAGCTATAACTAGTGAGGTATTAATAGACCAGCTGTAGTCGATCACTTGATGCATTAAAATAAGTTGACAATTAGAAGCCATGACAATCAGTTTTACCTAGAATTAACAGCAGCATCAAGAAATTTCTGTATTTCCATTTCTTGCTCCTCACGATCACGTGATGTTATAGCAGTGGCGGTGGCAAACTGGAAAAACCCACTTTCTTCCTGAAATGACTTGTAAAGATGCTGCAAAATAGAATCGAGGGCTGAGTAAATAATATCATATGTCGAGACAACAACGAAGAGCTACTCAAATGACAATGAACAATATATACTAAGAAAGATACTGAAGAGTTTATAGCAAAGACAATGATTCTGGATGCCAGTTGACGATTTTGAAGTAAGCTAAAATTTGGAAAAAGCATTGGAAGATATCAGAGTAACATATGAAATCATCACCCAGAAAAAAAGATTCCATATTTTAGCCAACAATCTACTTAAAAAGACAATATTCAGAATTCAAACTAATACAAAAAATCGTTATATTCAGTTTAATAGTTAAACAAGAACAACATCATGAAATACGCTAGATCATCGACATAGAAGCATCAAAACTATGACAAACATATAGAGTTGTTTATCAACTGTACAACACAAAAGAAAGTGTTTAGAGACACATACACATTATTTAGTGACTAACAAGGAGAAATGGACAAGGCGGCCTAAGATAACTAAGCCGTAAGGGATTTCATACCTCTCTACGATCACAGAGCTGCTCTTGCAGAAGTTGTTGGCCGTTAAGATATAGGATGTCAAAAGCAAATATGCAAACGTTGACCTTGATTTCATCCACGGCAACATTTTTTCGAGCACGTGTACTGAGAACCTGACCAAGAAAGATTTTGGTAACTAACATGAAATGCAAAAGTAGAACGAACATACCAAAATCGAAAACTTACTTTTATTTTTTACAGACAAAGTGTGCATGTGAACAAACAAGACTAAAAGCTGATCTAGGATGCGTATATTGGCATAAGTAACATAAGAGAGTGAGGAATACCATAACAACATAAGCAGGCGGTGCGATACGAAAAAGGCTAAGAAATAATTAAATAAATAAAAAAGTAGATATGCATATGGAAATTACAATCTGTGTTCTGTGACCGACTGACAGCCGACCATCATATCATCGGTTACACGGCTTCAGTTTCTTTTGTTAAACTGATGAATAGCAAAAGAGAGTTTAGAAAAATGAATTATCAAAGATTTTTCACCTGGAACGGGAGGATTTTCTGTTTATCACGGTCATATGCAACAAGTTCACAGTCAAGAACAAATGATGTTACACACGGACTTTTTAATCTGCGCACAAATGGTAAATGTCAGTAAGTACTGCAAAAAAAATAATATAATGCCTCAGTCTAGAGATCTCAGAGAAGTTCAGAAAATTTGACAACATATAGGAAGAATTATCTCGGAAAAATAATTAGTGCACATAAAAAGGAGTGACCAATCTTGGGATTAAATAAAATGATAATAGACAACCTTACATTGCCAATATTATTAAAAAACTATGAAATCGTTAAGTAGCTCCCAAATTTTTGGTGCATAAAAAGAGGAGACGGAACTTTCAGTTTTATGAATGGAGAGATATCAACTTTTTTTATTTTTTTCGTATCTGAGCTACCAGTTGCAAATCTAGTTTTCATTTGTTCTGCTATGATAAAGCCTACCTTTTGACAGCAGCAACAACATCAGGAAACTTTCCAGTATTCCGCTCCGAATTTCGACTGTATATCTCCACCGAGCCACTTTCCATATAGTGTATCTACATACAAAGTTCATACTTACAGCATAAATCACTTTATTATATTGATCGACTCAAGCATATTTATACGTTTATTACCTGAGCACGTTCTCCATCATACTTATATTCACAGGTGAACTCCATATGTTTAAAATTGTCAATAATATCAGATACTTGTCTGATAGGTTTGGCTAACATAGCTCCGATTGGGATTCCAAGTGAAAAGCTACATGTTTTTGGGAGATTCCACACACCACCAGAAAGAAGCGCAGGAACAATTTCATCATATACTGGAATTACAGAATACACTTGTTTGACAATTTTTGCAGCCTGACAACAACAGAAAAGAAAGTTTAAGACGAAAGATTAAATTTAACTAAGAACTATTCAGCTGTTATACGAATAAATAACATGTTAAACATTATGTAAGAACCATTTAGAAGATAAAGATAAAAATTTGAAGGCCGGAAAAATATCTCAAGATCCAACAGTTTATTCTAATTTGCAGTATGTTTTGTATAAGTAGTACAGAAACTAATTATTTTGAAGGAAAATAGTTCCAGCAAGAAATGATTTGATAAGTAGTACCTAGCCACCAAGAATTCTTTATAAAAAGCTATTTTGATTTAGAAGAACAAAAACAATAATATTTGGTTCCAGAAAAATGGCTAAAATCCTAAAATTGAGGTACTCGTATCTGTTTACTTACTTCTTCCAGACGATCTGCAACATTTTTAAGAGGAGATGAATGCTTCTCAGAATATAATGCAGCACGCCCCAACGCCGTCAAGAGAGTTTGTTCTGCCAAACCGATACGCAATTTTGTCTGCATATATATATGGCTCGAGTCAAGTTTATAATATGCGACATGAATCAAATGTGAAAATCAAATAAACGGTTTTACTGACCTGGAGCAGACGAATCAAATATTGAGGTTCACAATCGGTAGCTGCTACTAGCAGTGCCTTAATCTGATTCTTCTTTTTCTCTTGACTATATTTGCCAGATTCCTGAGAAGTCGTATATTAACCAAGAAAACTACATGAGAATTCCAAAAAATACCTTCACTTGTTACACGGCGAGGTTAGTGACAAAGATAGAATCGCTCTTCCAAACAAATATATTATGAAGAAATCCAACCTTTTCTACTTATACCACAATATCTCATATTTATTTGGTACATACAATCCTTTTCCTACCACATTTAGAAATAAAAATATTGACCACAAATTGTCAACTTTCCTTCTCTTTTTTCCTCTTTAATTAATATCCAATAAGCTCGTTAGTTATAATGCAATAGCACCCCTAACAATTATGATGGAAAATCATCTCTGCAATGTCATTGATCTTCAAATATAGACCCTAAACAATCAATTGAACACACTAAAATAATCGAACTCCAAATCTCAGAAAAAATGAAGGAAATCAGGTGCTAGTACAGTTCCATGAAAGTTATTTGCATTATGCATATCATGATTTTGTTGGGTTTTTTATGTTGCTGATTCAGAACCATTCTGTCCTGTTTTAGGCATAAACTTTTTATCAAGAACACTTTGTACCTCATGCATTCCTCAGTTACCAGTATTTGTACTATCAAAAGATAAGCAAAAACCACTAATAGCGAACATAATAACTTACAGAGAATCTCATATTTCGTTCATGTAGGGCCCACGCTTTTAAAATCATCGATTAATTGGATCATAGAACTAATTTATTGGGTTATAACATTGCAAGAAAATAGTCATGGGTCATAATGATAATTGAGTACCTTAGCAATAAGCCGAAATGTATCAAACACTTTGACAGCAGTTAACGCTTCTGGTTTACGCATCAAAGGCTGTGATGACCGAATCGCTTTTGCTACAAGACCCAGATCTCCAAGATCCTACAATTAGGATACAACAGGGGAAAAATACGAAATTCAATATATTGGTTATCATGTCAAACGAATGTGTTCAACTGATAAACGTACCCTTATTATTTTATTTTTCTTCTGAAGATGGTGCTTTGGCAGTATTGATTTTTATCAATGTTTAAATAATATTCACAAAACCATCACAAGTAAATTTTGCAATTGTTTGAACCATGCAACAAGCCACAAGTACATCAACCCCGCCAACATTCAATTCAATTAGTTATTGGACCAACAATCACATCCTACTAGTCAACCCGATCATTTATCACATCTAAAAATCAAGTCGAACAGAACACAAAAAAAGGGAGTGTAAAATTCATATTTTCACACCGAGACTGTTCGAATTTCAGTTTGCACAAAACTATTAAACAAAATCACCTTGTATTGCTTCTTAATATATGCATCGTTAGTCCCACAAGCCTCGGCAAGGGCTTTGACAATCGAAGCATCCCCGATACCGAGCTCCAAACCCTCGTGTGCAGATGCAATCCTATTTGCCAAAAGATACACAACGGCCAATAGATCATCCGGTGTAGTCTCGATCACGGCCCTCAGCATATTACACACAATGTCAGTGATAGCAAGTCGACCCGACTCATTCGATACAGCATCAAATGCCTTTGCAACAAAAACGAAAGGCACCCTTTCTCCCTCCCCCCAATAAACCGCCCTCTTCACGTTGCAATGGCCGGCCTTTTTCTTCAACTCCAGAAGACTCTCGTCGGGGCTAATTGAACCCGCGAAACCCCGACTCGGATCAGTCGAATTTGTGCATTGTCCAATCTGGTCGGAAGTTTGCTGCTTTTCTACGCGATTTTCGATTGGATGTGGAGAAACATCTTTCGAATGCGGGGTTTGCGAAATTCCGACGAGGGGTTTAATTTTTTTAGGCGAGGGTTGGCAGTGGGGAGGGAAGAATTGTTTCTTCTTTCTGGAAGCGTTGGACATGAGAACATCAAACGCCGATTTAGAGGTCGACATTGAAGGAAATACAGCGGCAGATTGAAATCGGAAACCGCTCCCGCCGGAATTTCACGCGAAACAGTAGAGAAAGAAACGAATTTTGGCGGTCGAAAGAAGGAAAATTACCGGGGCTGAATGTGACTGAAGTAGGGTTAATTGCGTAAACGGCTGGGGTTAAAACACTTTATGAATAATAAAAAAAAAAAAGAAAAAAGAAAAACAATTTTGATTTAAATCAAGGGTAATTGCACTTAACCCCTTGTGGTTTGGCTCTTTTGCAAATTACCCCTCTCTCAGACCATTATAATCATATAACCCCCCCTTGAGGATTACTTGGAGTAGCAGCAGTCAACTTTTGTAACATAAAACGTAAGAGAACTAATTTATCCTTATGAGTTGGTTGTAAATTACGAAAACTCCCCTAAACTTAGGCTAAATAATGAAAAACACCCTACCTATCCGTAATAACCAAAACCCCCATCTGACTAACTGTTGATCGAGTTTTTTTAACCAGAATTGTATACAATCTATTATATCTTCTAGTAAATAGGTGAGAAATAAAAGAAAAAACATGAAAAGTTACACTATTAGGAGGTTGGGGTGTTTTTTGGTAATTACAAATAGGTGGGGGCATTTTTTCGTTATTTAGCCTAAGTTCTGGGGGTTTTGTAATTTACCCTAAATTTTAATAAGATAACTTATTTAATTCAAGAAAATACCATTCCATCAAATTATTGCAGATAAATAATAAAAATAAAATTTATATAATGAAATTGTTAACAATCTGTGATTAATGGGGAAAATCGATTATCTCGGAAACTTTATCTCCCTTGTGGTAATGAAGATCCCTTTCGCATTTGCTTTTCTGCCTTCTTTTGCTATTTGCTTCAGCTATCACCATCTAAGCTTCGGTTGAAGTTCATCGGAGGGGGTGGGGGGCAACGATAATTTAAACACGATTAACTGCTCTAATGGGGAGTAATGGCTGCATTAATATTGATGGAAGTTTTCTAATCCGTGTTAATATTCTGCTTCGAACTTAACAAACAACTTATCTGCCAAAAACTCAGCCCCATTCAACGGGGATTCATCGGAAACTAAATGTAGCCTCTTTCCTATAAAACACGTCGTCGCATGGAAAAATTATGGGAATCACTCGAAAATTTTTTACTAATTCGACTTAGAATGAAGATCCCGTGACCTTCTTCAGATGCGTCACCTTGTTGAATTCAGCGACGTGAAAGTTCTTCTCGACTTCCCAAGCAAGTTGAGACATGCCGTTGAAAGATGATTTTGCACCTTTTTCATCGGTCACTTGTCTCGGGAAAGGTATTCGGACCTCGTATACATCTTTTTGCACCGACCGCATGTGCACATCAAAACCTAGTCTATCTACCCACACCATCTTCGCGTCGAGTACCTAACAATAAATAAAACTATGAACTAAATTTTCATTGAAATAAACGGCAAATAACCTCAGAAAATTATGGTATTGAATTGTGAAATAACCTGGAAATCCGAATCCACAAAAACATTGCAGAAGCGGTTAACATCTTCTTTACTGTGAGTATTAATCTCGTCGACGATCTTTTCTGCAGAGTCTCGAAGAGGGTCTGGTTCGGCTGAAGCATAGTCCGACGAACTCACCCAAATACCATCCTGAATTTATTTCGAAGTAAGCACATTTTCTTTAAAGCTAAAAGTAATATTCCACATTTTCAACTTTTAAGTAGTAGTACCTCAGCATAATCTTCTATCTGAAGTACCCGTTCAACATCAATGACATAGATGTCGCTTTCGTCAACTTCCTCGTTAAACCGCTTCTTCCACGCTGAACAGAGTTTCTGTTAAGAACGGAACTTGAAAAAACCAAATAAGAATTCGACTAACGAGAAATTTCTTTGGTTGATATTATATTATATTATTGTCAATACCATGCTTATGCCTAACCTTTTCATTAATATATCGAGACTTTATTACGCATAAACCATAAATGTCTTAACCAATTTTTTAAACTTCAATACACAGCCAAGAGCACGAGTACATGTCTTAGCCAATTTTTTACCGCATGAAATAATCTAGGAAGGCCTTGTTCGGGAATAAGGAAAGGGCTTGATAGACAATATAATCTAAGTGTATCAAATGATTTGTTCGAAGTCCGTAGTTAAAAAGCGGGCCCGGATACGAAGGATATTATCTAATACAAGAAGACCTCGTTTGGTTGCCAAGATAAGATTAAATAATCTAATGAAAACCGAATTATTTTATCGAACCCCGGGACGTCCAACGAAAAAACTGCAAGATTAGTCAAAATATGTCATGATAACATAATTTGTGGGTCAACCCGACGACTTATTGAGGATAACAAACATCATATAAAGTTCAATTATTTAGTTAATCATGGCTAATCTCCCCAACCAAACGAGGCCGAATTGTATAATCCAAGGTAGTCAAAATCGGGATTTTAAGTGAAATCGGAGAGGTGTAGTAAAATTGGAAAACGTAAATCGGATCGTAAAATCGTAAGATTTTACATGTATTGTAAAATAAATGTATTTAGTACTTACTACTTAGAAAATATCCGTAACACAAATAAAATAAGTCATAATATACATAAAATATGTCCTAACAAATATAAAACATCCCAACATTAACGAAACATGTTTTAACATTAGTTAAACATAGTCTAACATAAACTATGTTAGGAGAATGAAACTGCCGCTGGATGTTTTTGTAGCATAAGATAAGTATTTTCTTCTCGTCATGATAGATTGTTATTTTAGGGCAAATTATGGCTGAGCTTTATATATTCTGGATTATTTGGTAATTGGCTAAATTTTATTAGTTAAAAAACTGAATTTATGAGGCTAGAATCCAAAATTTCAGCCAAATTCTTGACAAACACTAAAATCGCCAAAATCGCACTAAAATCGCGTTTTTAACGATTTTGAACGCAATTTCACACGATTTTAAGGCACTTGCGATTTTAGTGCGATCATATTCCTTTTCAGTGTGTAAAATCTTAAAGTCTTGCGATTTTACAATTTAGATCTCGATTTTGACTACATTGGTATAATCATAAACCACAAGCATAAAGTAATCACATATTACATTACCATGGGCAATGTAATCCTATCCAATTCAATCAATCTCATCAGTCCCATCGACATTCTCAAACGATGCCTTCACTACTCTCGATGCAGTAAAATTCAAGCTCAAGAAAATGAAAGAATGAAAAAACTGACAAATATTTCTTCTTACCCCCAAAACCGTGCTATCTCCAGGTTTACCAAGGGTTCCTTGTATCGTGCATTGAGGCGTCCGCAATCCGCTCTGCTCTAACTGGTTCACACATCAATTCAAATCACAATTACATTCATCAAACACAAACACACACAAAAATTATATTAAGAACTATTTCAGTACTAAAAAACTAATCAAAGATCGAAACCCTTTCATTACGTACTCTAACATGAAGGCTACACCGCATATCAGCAGAAACCCTCGAATCGAACTCGTTGAAGCAAAGGACAGGAGTTCCGGTTAGGTCAACGGCGAAGCGAACGCCGATCCCCAACGGCGATCCGTCGTGGGTGAGAGTCGAAAGGGTGCCAACGGAAGATAATTCCACCACAGTCCTCGCAACCTCGGCGAGCAAAGGCTTCTGATTGTTGGCCAATTCCAAATTGGGCGGGTTTGAAACTACAGAAACCGAGCATTTCAGAGGGTGGATAAACAATCTGCTGGGTTTTAAGGGCTTGAAGAAGGCGGGTCTGAATACGGGTCGAGAGAGTGAAGCTGAGGGTTTGGGGAAACGGGCGGCGGGGAGAATTGATGGTGGGAGATTACAGGTTGGGGAATGCGTGTGCGGAATCATTTGACCGTTTGAAGAAGCTGTTGAATTTTGTGCGCAGAGATTTTGGAGGTGAGAGATTGAAGTAGAGAGAGAAGAAGAAGATGATGATAACAAAAGTGTCAAAACAATTTGTTTGAAAATGAAATCGCTATTTGTTCGTAACACGACTTTCTCACAGTATGAGAAAGAAAGAAAGAAATAAATTCTAGTATGCAGTTTTATTAGAAAATACAATTGTGCGTTATTTTTTTTTGCTGGTTGAACCGTATATCAGAACCTGAATGAATATCGGGTTTCTTTTTTTTTTTTTTCTTCCCAAAATTGTGCCTTTTTTTTTTATAAACAAATAAAATGTGTAAAATGACTGCCCATTTGAAATGAAAGAAAATAATTCAAAATAAAAAAAAAACTTTAAATTGAAAGACGTATTATTTTAGATTATAATTTCTATATTTGATTAAAAGTAGGTTTGATTTACGTTTCAATTGGAAACGAGTAATAAGCTATTGTGTTTTATTTATTATAAAAATTAAATATAAACAATTATAGAACTAAAAATGGAAAAAACGGTTGAACCAGTCCAACTGTCCAACTCTTACCCGAGCCAATATCTGGTCCGGTTTCTAAAACTTTTGCTCAGTAGTAATATAACTCTCCTGAAAATATGCTCAATCACCTCTTACAAGTCTATCTATTATTAACCAAGTTACAAACACTAGACTATTGTTGATTCTGATACTGATACTGATCCGGATGTTGATTCGGATGCTGATTCTGATATTGATTCCACGGTGTTCACACCATCAATTATTTCTACATGTACAGATGATACAGGAACTACAGTACTACTTGACCTAGGACTATTATTACCAACTAAATTTGTACTAACTGTTACTGCATTTTCTCTTCCGTCGAAATGCTTGCAAACTTCGCGCACTTTTGACCAAAACGTTGTATTGCTAGAGCTCGTTACGGTCCGAACAAAATATCTATTCTGGTACAAATACCTACACAGAAAAACGGCCACGCAAGTTGCTGTAATTCCACCCGTTACTCCAAAAAGTGTCCGAAAACTCTGTAATGGAACGCTGTTAGAAGCAACGGTCCCGTCGGACCCACCACTACACATCGGATTCTTAATCCACTGCCTCTCGATTCCCTTTATCCTCCCATTCTGCATTTGCTCGATTATCGCACGCGACACGTCAGCAACCAGCACCGATGCCTTAGGAAAAACCTGTCCATGCAAAACAAAAAAAAAAAAAAAAAGACAAGAATCAAGATTACAAAATACATATACATATATAATGTAATGTTGTAATATACTTACAAAAGCAAACCCCTCAGTGGGGTATGTTGTTCCAACTGTAGTGTACTTATTACAATAGTTGGATAAGAAGAGCTTTGTGTATGCCCTGACAGAGAAAAAGGCCGATATGCCACCTTTTTCGCTTCCTTCAGACAGGGCCTCGTGTACTTCCACAGGAAGTTCGTAAAGTTTGATCTTTGATTTATCGAACCCTAAATCTTGTAATAGATCGAAAATGAAAGAGCCCTTGTGGCATCCGACAAAGTCTCCCTTTCTAGTAAGTTGTAAAACATCGGTGACAGCTGGCTGAAGCCTCTGCACGGTTAGTCTTGCCGAAAGGCTCGCTGTGTAGGTTGAGCTCAGTATTAGGACAACAAACATCCACACAACAACTACTAATCGAGCTAAATTGCTCACTATTCTTTCCCCTGCAACGAAAATTAAAAGTTAAATCTCTTTTATTATTTTACTGTGTGACAAGAAATTTTATGTAGTTACTTACTTTGAGCAAATACTAATGACATGAAGGGGAAGTAGAAGATCATGCCAGCATGGTGTGAAGGGGGGCCTCTGTAAGCAGAGTTGAACCTATGCTCGAGTATCCACAGCGCGACACCTGTCAGGATGAACAAGGCTATAGCAGTTAGCCACAGATCTTTCGCGAGCGGCTTCAAGAAAATCCACTTGCTGTTCAGATCATCGTACGCGATTGGCACTATTATGTCAACCCCTCCTTCGGAAAAAGGTATGGTGAAGTCGACGTACTTCGATCGATTGTACGTGATAGTAATGTCCCCCACAGCAGCATCATAGTTCTAAAACACGAAAACAATTTATTAAAAAAAATAAAAAAATTAAGAAAATGAAGTTTTTTTTTGAAGTGTTGTATATTTATTTAACCTGAAGAAAAACTTGGTATGCTAATTCGTCGTAACTCCCAGCACTGGAACCGTCACTTTTTTCAAAGGCAACGAACTCGTATGGGACGGGATAAGGCAGCTTCGCCATGACATCATCGAAAGTGTCTATGTAACAACCACTAAATAGCGTAGCGTTATTTCGAGGGTCTTTTTCCACCTTAACGAATTCCGAAAAACCGGGTTGTACAGGCACTCCAATCCTCAGCTTATTACCGCCAGCTGGCACCACCTCCCACCCCTTTGGAACAACCGTACATTCTCCGGGAAATATAACACTCTTCAATTTTTTATTTATAATTCCTTCATTAGGTGTCCATATTCCCACTTCTCTATCTCCAGTTCCAACCACATTTAGTATTTGGAAAGATGACGGCTCTAATTGTTTATTTAGAAGACGGAAATTTCCAGCGAGCCCTTTGAATGTAACCTCCGAAATTGCCTCGAGCAATTTAGGACCTGTTAGTGATATTTCGGTATCGAAAAAACGGGTTTTTTGCGAGGAAGTTGGCAGCCGAAGCTTAACTCTTTCAGCAGCCATAGCCAATGCGAACAAAGTGTCGTATGCCCAAACACCATACAAACCAAGCTCTGCTTGCAGAGCATAATTGGGATTATCATGAACGAACTTCGTTTTCCACCTTTGACTTATAGAAGTAAGCTTTTCGGATCTTGGAATCAAAGGCTTTACACCAAGAACACCCTGCATGGACTCGATAACAACATGTGATTCGAACGAGTACAGTGAATCCATTAACACGCTAGTCAGTATCCATGCATAGCCATCGACCATCATTCCAGCTCGCCTCGCGTGTGGGAAGAATCTCGATGCGAGAGAACTCGACATGTGTACCACAAATACCCTCGTCTGCATGGTTTTCATCCTGTACAGCTCTTGGAGAACACTGTCATCAGTTGCTGATGTGGCAATGGAGTTTCTGTATGAAACTCGAGCATTGACTTCTTGGAATGCGTTGACCAAATACGGAATTATGGAGTTGCCGTAGTGAGAATCTTCGTACACGAGAACGATTTGATTCCACTGGAAGTGTTTGACAATCGACGCAATGGCACCGACTTGGGCCGAATCGGTTATGGCTGTCTGAACGAAATAAGAAGATGGGGGATGAACAGGAGCAGGACTTGTAACTGAAAAGGAAATGAATGGCACATTTGCTCTTTCTCCAAGTCGAATCAAGAAACTTGCTTGCTCCGATTCTTGAGGGCCAATTATTGCATCAACTTCTAAATCCTTCAGTAAAGTTAGAGCTGCATCCAATATCACAACATGGTTTGATAATCAAACAACAAAAAAAAATTGACAAGGGAGGAGCAGATATTATACCTGCAGATGCAGCATCCAACACTTGTCCGTTGGAGCTCCTTACATGAAGCACAAGCCTGGTAGTGTAATTTGAGTTGACTGAATAAAAATCGGATAGAGCGAGCGATAAGCTGTTGACTCCAGTACGGCCAATCAGAGAATCCAAATCAAGAATTACACCAACTCGAAAAGTGCTATTATTAGCTACTTCATTTTGTGCGCTGCACGTAATTATCAGTAAGCTAATTAACAAGGAGACGAATGAATTGACCATTTTCAGAATCTGCTGCACTATTAATTCGTCTAAAGAGCATATAATACCTGTTTATATAACAAGGGTATTGATATTGAACTGGTAAAAGTCCACTCTTGGTTACAAAACACATGCTTGTGAAATGTGAAGCCATAGAATGAAGTCATAAACTCGGATATTTTAAAGCCCGTGTTCAAAAAACAAGACTTGTGCATTATTTCCAAGAAAGCTGATTTTATATTGATTACGTAAATAGGATATCTGATACGAACGAGACTCTATGTATATATATATCCATGCCATGTTGTATTAAATTTTATATATGTGTAACTGTGCAAGTGTAACATTCAAGTGTAGCAAGTAGGTTTGACTTGAGAAGGATTAGTTTAATCATTGTGTATCTATGCAGGAAGAAAAAAAATGCGGTGCAACTGCCCGGAAGTTGCTATTATGAATTTGAGGATGAGTTGGATGCTCGTCATAGTCGACTTGCAATAAAATTATTCTGCCCGGAGTTGCCGAGTAATTCTTCACTTAGAAACTAGAACAAATTTTCAAAGTACAGTTCTTGTATTCAAAGTTTTCCTTTGTGTTCCATTGGAGAATGTACTTGAGTATTAAACTTCTAACTTACATACAAATACAGGGAAACAATATATATATATATATATATATATATATATATATATATATATATATATATATTCACAAGCAGACTTTTCAGATTTGAACATATGATCAGTCCCACACACTTCAGCGTGACCAGTAATTATTAATTAAAGGGAATTAACAGAACAGATAAATCAATATTAAAGAAAAAAAAAAAGAAGACAAACGAATTGTACCTTCGAATAAAAATCGGAGCTAGGGTTTGACAGAGAGGCGAAAGGAGTTCGGAGGGGGATTGTTGAGGAAATGGCGGTGACAAATCGGTAAATAATTAGAGGATTTACGTGAATCCTCCGTCGTCAAGGAGGCCGCCGCCGCCGTCTTCGATGCATTTGCTGCTCCAGACGCCGCCGCCATTGCTCGTGAGTCGTGTGTGTTTTCGAATCCGCCGGAGGAGGAGAGTGCTGGAGCAGGGGACGATGGAACCAAATGGGGGTAATATTGTAATTCGAAATGGGTGGGTATTGCACTATTAAACAATTTAACGTGGTTGAGTGTGAATAATGAATCTTTAGAGGGGGCGAACTGCAATTTGATTGTTCTTTAAAAACATTTGAAAGTAGATAAACAGATTGAGGGTAGAAGAAAGTGCAGAAAATAAAAAGAAACCCCTGAAACCGCTGCTTCGTCCTCCAAAACACGCACGCAGAGAGAGAGAGAGAGTTTTCCTTCCTTTTCGTACCACATAATTTTACTTATTTGCATTTTCAGTCCAACCCACCGCTACTTGTATGTATAACAATGGATATTGGAGGAGAATTTCAGAGGTGAACGAACTGCTTCCAACTTTTTATTCTTCATTACTCTCAGTCTCGCAAATGCTCAATTTTTTTTTTATTTTTCTTAATTTATCATTTTATTCAATTGTATAATCATTGTGTCTTATTGCAGAATATTGCTAAAAAAAATTGTGGCTCAATTAGTATACTAAGTATTGGAACTTGATGAGTTGGGGGATATTTATATGGAGACTATTGTTACAGTAGTACTTGAATAAAATTGCCTGTGTTTCCATTTTTATGATCCTTTAACGAGACTGTAAAATTATTTATGCTATTTATAGCTAGTAGAAAAGGAAAATTATACTGTAGTTTGAGTAATTTGATGCTTCTTCCCAGTTAATATACCTTATGATTTCAATATTTTCTTGTTAGAAGACCCCATGAAGGAAACCGAGTGTAAGTGTTTTGTAACGGAGACATGTGGACATCATCATCCGATGCTGTGTGGGGACTGCGAGTTGAATTTCCTATGCTGGCACATTCCCCAAGCCAAAGGAACAGAAAACATACGGCAAAGCTTAGATCCCGTACTAGGAGAAGACCGCCGGTTGCTCACTTATTTCAACGACTTAATATTATTCCAGCTTTGTTAAGAGGTATTACTTGTATTCCCGGCAGTCTTTTTTATGTGAAATTTTACTGCAATAGTTGCTGAATGCTCAAATGCTTCCAGTGGTTCTACAGATGAAGAGAAGATCTTGCATTATTGTGGAAGTGCCTCCTTGGTGTCGAATTTCTACCTAAGTGATTGCAAAGATTCTAGTGTTAGAAGTAAATCACGTTTTGTCGAGACTTTTTCGTTAAGTGACCAGATTGTCGAGGAGCCTTGGCTGTTTCAGTCATCCCTTGTCTCTCACCGTGTTGCAGATTTAGATAATTCAACTGATACTGTTAAGGAAAGAGATGTTTTGGAGTTTTCTGATGGTGATAATCCGAACGCAAAAATCTTGAGTCAATCCATATTTAGTGAGGATTTATACCACGAGCCTGATTATGATGTGAATGGAACGAACAGCCCTGAACAATACGAACCTGTAATAGAAAATTATCCGGTTGAGGAGCCGTGGATTTTTGAATCATCTGCCAATTTAGCCCGCTCTATAATCAAGATGGTTCCAAATGAGTGCATTGTCGAATCTGACAAGGATGAGGTCACTCAGTCAGCACTTACTGAGCAGCTTCAGCCCGTAACTGAGAACTTGCTGTACGAGGAAGGAAGCAATTTGATGACACAGGAGGACTCAGTTTCGACTGTTATATTGATCAATTCTTCCGTATGCACCGTTCAAAGGATTGCTGTTCTTGAAGATGATGAACTAGTTGAGCTATTGTTGGAACCTGTAAAAACCAATGTGCAGTGCGATAGTGTATACCTAGGAGTAGTAACAAAACTAGTTCCCCACATGGGTGGTGCATTCGTAAATATTGGCAGCTCAAGACCATCTCTCATGGACATAAGGCCCTACAGAGAACCATTTATATTGCATTCGTTGCATGATGCTATGAAGGGAAGAGAGGTAAATGGTTCCGTATTTGATAAACCTGGAGAACAGGTGGATTATCCTGAAAATGGAGCCTTCACTAATGGCGTTGACGAACCAGATGAGGTTGGTGATGACCAAAGTGATGATGAGTTTGAAGGTCATGAGAACGATTTTCATTTTGATGTTTTAGAAGTCATCAAGGAAAACGTAAATGGTGGTGTTGTCGGACATCAACCTGAGGTTGATCCACAGAGATTCTTGAAACAGCTAAATGGAGATGTTGACCAGTTGGAGACTAAAAGTAAGCACCCGGATGCAAGCATTAATGTTACAGGGACAGATGAAAGTAAGTGGGAACAAGTTAAAAAGGGCTCGAAGATAATTGTACAAGTTGTGAAGGAAGGTTTGGGTTCAAAAGGACCCACATTGACTGCTTATCCAAAGCTGAGAAGCAGATTCTGGGTAACTAATAATCGGTCTTTATGCTCCAAGATCTATATTTTCAAGCTACACAAGCATGAAAAGTTTTTTTTTCTAATTTTCCTGAATTATGCAGGTACTGTTAACTCGCTGCAGTACAATAGGAATTTCAAAGAAAATCTCTGGTGTTGAGAGAACACGATTACGGGTTATAGCAAAAACTTTGCAGCCTCCTGGATTTGGGCTCACTGTGAGGACAGTTGCTTCGGGTCATTCATTAGAGGAATTGCAAAGGGATTTGGAAGGTCTGCTATCAACATGGAAGAGTATAGTGGACCATGCAAAATCTGCAGCTCTTGCTGCAGATGAAGGTGTTGAGGGAGCTCTCCCTGTGTTGTTGCACCAGGCAATGGGCCAAACGCTCTCAGTTGTCCAAGATTATTTTAACGAAAAGGTGAGCGCATCAACTATGTTTCATGTTCTACATTGAACTTATCTTTTGCAGTACTTTTTTTTAACAACGTGTCAATCATGCGTATAAGTTTTTAATCTTGGCTTATTTTCAGGTGAAGAGTATGATAGTTGATTCTCCACGGACATATCATGAGGTATGCAAACCAGAACCCGTTTTACTTCTGAATGTAAGTTGTTGACTTCTGTCATGTTATTCAACAGGTTACCAACTATCTTCAGGAGATGGCTCCCGATCTTTGTGACCGGATTGAGTTATATAGTAAAAGGACTCCCCTTTTTGATGAGTACAACATTGAAGGAGAAATCAATAGTATTCTCAGTAAAAGGTTGATAAAATATTAATTTTTACTCTGTTCAACTTTTTCTCTATTTTCTTGCTCTCGTCTTCTGTATTTTTGGTAAAGCCTGTGTTATTTTGAAATGAAGAAACAAAGATTGATGTCATGCAACCGAAGCACATCTCTTTTAGCTTTATATATGCTTAATATGTCAATTTATAGCCGTGCTTGTAACTGAATTTCATATTCTTCACCTATCGAGCTTGGGAGTTGGGGAATATACTAAACCAAATTTTCCTTGATCTCTGTCTACAGTCTAAATCGTCTTACATCCACAGTCATTTTGACTTTGTCTCACATTTGTGGTCATTATTTTGCAAGTCAAATTGTTTCTGCCTGATGAGAGTCTCTTTGTTTTGCAGAGTTCCTCTGGCTAATGGTGGTTATTTAGTGATTGAACAAACAGAGGCATTGGTCTCCATTGATGTAAACGGTGGCCATTGTATGCTAGGTCAAGGAACTTCACAAGAGAAAGCTATTCTTGAAGTCAACCTTGCTGCAGCCAAACAAGTAAGTTCAATCAAATTGCCAGCCCTGCTCTATGTTCTCATGTATAGTTGGTGGACCTTGAAGGGCGTGTCACTCACTGCATATGTGCATGAATTTTGAGTTCACTTTGTTAAAGCAAATTCACTATCTCAATATGCCACAAATTTAGTACTTTATAGAACTATTCATACAAAACAAAGATTCCTCCAGGGTGTCATTCAGCTTAAAGTGAAAACTAGTCGTTATGTCAAAGTTATCGTACAATGTTTATTTGCCATTCGTACAGCCATCATGAATAACATCACTAGTGCCGTTTGGGGGTCTAAAGTAACTGTTGCTGTGACGAGATTTTCATCATTCAAATATCAAGAGAGAGAGAAAGAAAAAGACAATTCGTAACAAATTCAAATAAATGGAATTGCAGAGACAACATTGTCCTTCAAGTATCTAAAATAAAAATAAAACTTCCTAAACTTATTTAAACTTCCATAACCTGTATATACGCGATCTTTTAATATATCAGACGTGATGGCATACCTGCATATGTTTTGTAGGGTCATTAAAAAAGTAGGATAACATTGAATAACATGTTGTTTCAAAATGCCATAAAGAAAAACCCTTGATTGCACTCTTTTACCATATTTCTGCAAAGATTAGTTTAAAATATTGATTTTACCAGGAATAAAAGTGCTCTCATGAATACCTGAACATGGAAAGAACAAATTATATAAAAGAAAATTTGTGGGTTGGTCTTTATGTTGTTATTTCTTTTCACCAGATCAAAAGTCCTCAAACCCCTGTTTAAAACGTTCTCATACGTGTGAATTGTTTTTTTATGTTTGATGCTAGATTAAAATCCCTGTAAGCTTCATGTTGCCCCGTGTTTTGGAGTAATTAATATTGAAGTAGTGTTCTATGACTGGATTTACTTATTAAGTTGACATATTTTTTTGGTTTCAGATTGCCAGAGAACTAAGGCTGAGAGATGTTGGTGGAATAATAGTGGTAGATTTCATTGATATGTTGGATGATTGTAAGTATACACTTTTGGCCCTCTTTCTATTCATTCGGCATGTATCACGTACTTTTTCTGTATAGCTTTCCGGTCAATGATTCCATTGCCACGTAAAATCATTAAATACAAGTCATATTGCAAGTTCGTTCCTCGACGTGCATACTGTTGAGATTGCCCTTTTTGCATGTCAGTTATGCCTTTATCCAACTTAAAGTCCATCGTTTTCCTGCAAATGTCCTTCCAGCACCTTAGAAATATCCCCTTGTAATATTTGGAGATGAAAGGTTAACGAAGTATTTATTACGGCAAAATAGGACAGCATAAAACGGAAAGGCCGACTTGAAATGGAAATGGTGACAAAACATGTATGTAATATCCTCTTTCCATCTTCTAATGAAATTTTCATGTTGCAGCAAATAAGAGACTTGTTTATGAAGAAGTTAAAAAGGCCGTCGAGAGGGACCGATCAATGGTCAAAGTCTCTGAACTATCCAGACATGGGCTTATGGAAATAACTAGAAAACGGGTATGTCAATATTGTCACTTAGATTTGGTTTCATCATTCAATTTTCTTTATATTTTATAAGCATAATCCTACATTTACAAATCACCTGTTAGCATGAAGTACGGGCTAGGAGAAAGACAAAGTTGAAACAGTGTTAAAGGCTGCACTTTTACTGTTTCTTTTAGAATTAAAGGCTACTTTCCTTTTTTCTACAAGTCAGTTGTTTAAAGCCATGGATCAACAAGTTCCACTTTTCATTCTTGTTTAATCAATTTTGCGAGATTTAATTGTGTAAAGAGTAAATTGGGGCGGTGAATCAATGACTAAGTTTTGCATATTACGTAACCGTTTGTACCTTACTAAATTTACATGTGGTAAAAAACGTACAAGGACCAACTTGCTCTGAGTTGCTCATAACTTTGATGGTGATGCTCCATAGGTTCGACCTAGCGTCACCTTTATGATCAGTGAACCATGCACCTGCTGCCATGCAACTGGAAGAGTGGTAGCTTTGGAGACTTCATTCTCCAAAATTGAACATGAGATCTGCCGACTTTTGGTGAGTAGTTTTCTTAGGAAGATGTATCGTTAATTAAAGCAGTAACGTAATGACCGTGTTTAAATCTTCGTTCTTGCATTATACAGTGTTTTGTCTTTCGCTGGTTTTTTTTTTAATATTTTATCTTTTGATTTGATCAGTCAACAATCGACGAGAAAGCGGATCCTGAAAACCCGAAGTCGTGGCCACGATTTATTCTAAGGGTTGATCGGCATATGTGTAACCATCTGACCTCTGGAAAGAGGACAAGGCTAGCAATTTTAAGCAGTTCTCTCAAAGTCTGGATTCTCCTAAAGGTATGCAAATTCGTATTGCTTTCTAGGTAATAATTGTTGACCTTGTTGATAAAAATCTTTGAATTTAAAGATCGAATGTACAAGTTTGACTTATGTGCTTGTTTTATCTACAATGAGGGTGCTTATTTTTGGGCGCGTTTTTATGAACAGGTGGCTAGAGGGCTAAACAGAGGGGGGTATGAGCTGAAACTTTTGACAGGTGAAAACAACATAGACAACAAGAATCAAAATGAAGGTGGTGGTGCCGCCATCTCTCTATTGCGACCAAAAGAGGTAGTAACTTACTCCCCCGCCCGAAAAGCTACACTTTTCCCCATCAAAAAGTGGAAGACGGGTGGCAAGTCTTAGCTCTGTAAACAGTGTTTTTTCTGTTGTACGTTTTCGTTACTAGTAAATAGCAGTCATTTTGTGCTCTACTAGATAGGATTGAAAGTTGCATTACGGTCAAAATTTTGGTATAATTTGTTTGTTCAATAGAAATATGCTTTTTATGTTTTCTTTCCATCAATTTTTTTTTTTTTTTTTGTAATGAAAGAACCTACGGCCAACAGTGTAGGTGTACTGGGTAAATCTACACTCTTGTATAATTTCAAGACGCATTGCATTACAAATAATATGAACTTGACATCAAAATAAATTTCAGATTGTTACAATGGAGAATTTCAGCCATCTAATGTTGAATATTGTGACATGAATTCTGATTGAAAAACACCCCTCTTACAATTGAACAGTAGACCACACAGATTTACACACGACTAGCGGCTAATCGCAGTTTACATCTTTCGTGCTATTTGTAAATCAACACCAAGTATATACATAAAAAAGCATTGCAGAAAAATCTCCTAAACCATCATCAGCATATAACCAAGATCCTAGCGCCAATACTAGACGATTTTCCAAGAAATCCTCTTAAATTAAAAAAAGAATAAAAAAAATAGAACAACCTGCATAATATTTAATGATTTTCCAAGGCTCTGTAAAGATTTATGCCTGAACCCTCGGTCTGTATGTTTAAGTGACTACTTCCTACGGGTAAGTAATAGCGGTGACATCAATTACCATATATATATATGATGCCTGATGAGGAAATAAATGGTCCTACTCCTTGAAATGACAAAAGGGTCGTGTATGATAAAGATCTCGAAGTGTTGCCATAATATGACATGTCGTGAATGAAACATCAATTTCAGTTTTTTTTATGGAATGAAATGTAATGAATTCGTATGGTTGATCATTGATAAGCTTTCACATGCATCAACCAGGTCATGTGAATAAATGCAGATTTACGTCAAAAAAGGCACACAGATTGCACGTAACGGACGAAGAAAAAAAAAATGCACACGTAGATAATGTGAAAATCACAATTAAGGTTAATAGAATCACGAGATACGGCATCGCCTTAAATGCATGTCTAGTATATATAATGTATATTGTATGAGTAGACCAACTTTATATTTGCATCAGATATATGAGAAGGTAGATGCTAATGCTGATGACTTGATGATGATGGATGAATGGATGCATCCTATCATATGTAATTTGTCAGAGCATAGAAGAAACAGAATACATCCCCTTCCAGAGCTACTACTACTGGTAGCTCATTGATGGCGGTGCTCCTCCATTAGCATTGGCGGTGCCGCCTTGGTGGATCGAGTCCTTCCTTTTCCCAAATGGGTTCTTCGAATACGTTTCTCAAGTCAAGAAAAAAACATCACATATGTAAACCACAGACCTCACACCATCATAACTCAATTCAATTAAACGATAAATAGAAAGTGAAAAGGCCAACTCTAAATGTAACAAAACCATGAAGATAAAAGGATATTGAATACGCATGCCAATGGAACCAGAACTCGCTATGACGGCACCTTGCAAGTTGTGGTGCACGTTAGTCGCACTGTTCACATCCTGTGGGATGCAATGGGATTTCAATTAGTACTACTGAGAAATCTTAAAAACATTGGTGTCAAAATATGACAAGGCTGTTAGAGATCTTACTTCAAATTCAATGAAACAAACGGTGTGCCTATCCTGTCTTATTACTTTCATCTGCTTAAAACCAGGTTGGCTGCACCAGAAACGAGTACAATGGAGTGATCATTTATTAACAGCAGTGAAGCAGTCGATCGTATATGTTTATAGTCCAAAAAAAGGCAAAACGGGAAAAAGGGAAAAAACGTACGCAACAAAGAGACTCCGCATCTCTTCTTCATTAATGTTCTCACCAAGATTTCCAATAAATAGAGTATTGCACGGAGGGTTATCTTTGGTATTCTACAAGAAAGTAACACAACGTTAAAGAAACAAATATCGAAACAGCAGATAAAAAAAACAAGCAATCTACAAAAGATCAATCGATCAACTGCTCGCCATAGCACTGCATTGGGCTAATAATCAGCCACGAGGCAACTATAAATAACTAGCTAGTCCTGTAGACCCACATATCAATATCTAGACTACTGAAGTTAAAAGACTACATATATTTAACAATCCTTTGTTTTAACCCTGTTTAAATGAAACTAAACATAGTCTATACTACAGTTGTTCGAACATAACTGTTTTTTTTACAATTTGCAAAACCCTATCCCTAAAAGCTAAGCAGCAAAGTTTTGGTGTCTTGACCACTAAATTCTTATTCAGGCAACATATCACCCATTTCAATATGCACATAAATGTTGATGTGCACGTGTACACACACACACACACTGACACACAGAGCATAATCCAAGGATTCTCATTTGGTAAGAATGAAATATTAAATTAGACTTGCTGAAAGAAACAATCATCATTGAGAACAAAAGCAAGAACCAGAAAGCACACAATGAGTCTTCACCTGAACAGGTACATAACTACTTGGTGCAGGTACGGGAGTTGGAGCAGGCATTGGCATTGGCATTGGCACGGGAGGAACTGCATAACCTCCATATGGATCATAAGAGGGAGGAGGTGGGGCCATATACCTGAGCCAAAGTATCATGAATATCAGTAAATGCAGTCGGTTTTATAATTACAATCAGCACTTGTGTGGAAAATTAAGTTACGAGAAGCTGACGTACCCATGATGTGGTGGTCCCCACACAGGTGGTGGGGGAGGATGAAAAGGCGATGTTGAATAAGCGGTATGGGTATAATCACCCCCAGTTCGCATACGTTTACTCTGGTCATAGGTATTTGAATCAACAACCATCCCTGCATGCATATAACAGTTAAGACAAGGCTGAAACAAAATCCGCATCCAAATACTGTTGCCTAATTGGTTAGAACACAAAGAAATTCTAATACTCCCGTCGAATAAATAAACGTAAACCTCTTTTCACAAAAAGATTCTTCTTTGCCATCTCGGTGTGCAACACGGACTTAGAATCTGCATCAAACACCATCTCCTATAGTCCAAAAAATTAGAAATTTAAAAGATCAAATACGTAAACCTTTGTAGGAAATATGGTACAAAAAATAAATAAATAAATAGTAACCGAATGACCTGAAGCGCATCCCTGGCAGCAAGAGCATGCTGTGGGGTAGCAAAAAGAGCGAATCCCATTGGATGCTCCCCTTTGAAGTTCACCTGTGAAGCCTCGTATCCGGGCAGCCATCTTAGCAGATTCTGAAGCTCCCTCTCTTTCACATCCTCCGGCAAACCCGAAATAAATATCGTTCGCAACTAAAAAAGAAAATAGCATACATCCAGCATTGAATTATCAGTACAATCAACAAAAAATAAAACTAAAACCCTTGAAAAAGTAAACCACAAGCCACTATTTCTCGTCGTCACTTCAATTACTAATCATATTCAATAATTATCCAGACAAAAAAAAGGGAGAGAATTGAAGATAATTAATGACCCGTAAAAACACCAAATCTAGAAAACCTAGATACGGGGAAAAAATCGCACCCAATAATTAACTTCCAAAAACAACAAAAGAATAGAACAATTGAAAAAAAAGTGTTTCGTATCACCTCGTCGGATAGCATGCGGGCGGCGGGATTATCGATAGGAATTGGAGGTTGGTGGTGCGGGTGGAGAGACGGGGGCGGAGGAGCAACGGTGGGGAGTGGTGGAGGGGCGGCGGCAGGAGGCCACTGCTGGTGATAGGGATGCATTCCGGCGCCCGCCATTATCGGGAGATCAGAGCGGATTCTTCTA
This sequence comes from Erythranthe guttata, assembly GCF_056151865.1. Taxonomy (NCBI): domain Eukaryota; kingdom Viridiplantae; phylum Streptophyta; class Magnoliopsida; order Lamiales; family Phrymaceae; genus Erythranthe; species Erythranthe guttata. The sequence continues at coordinate 4,411,871 of NC_142536.1, forward strand.
GGTCTTATGAACAACGGAGAAATTCAGTAATTGGATGAATTGTGAAAACGAATTAGGGCAAAAGGGAGAGAGATAATAGAGGAGAAAAGGTCGAGGGTTCATAAAAGTACAACAATGGCTAACCTAATTTCTGTAATCAATCCTGCTCAAATTAAAACTTAGTATTAACCACGTGCGAATATATATATATATATATATATATATATATATATATATATATATATATATAGGGTAAATTCCACTTTACCCCCTTTACTTTGGCTGAATATCACTTTACCCCCTTTACTCTCAATTGCATCGATTTGCCCCCCTTACTTGAAAAATTGTCTCAATGAGGCCCTCGCCGTAAGTTTTCCGACCTTTGACCTTAACACCGTTTGATTTAAGTATGAAAATTACTAAAATGTCACATCTCCAGTTTAAATAATTATTAAAAAAATATATATAAAAAAAACAACAAAAAATAAAATAATAAAAAATTCAAGACAACGAGAAAAACATAGTCCACGACGCCTAGGACCGGCAATTGAGCCGGGCCTGCCCGAAGCCCGATGGCTCGGCCCAATTTTATTTGAGCCGAGCTCAATAAATTGTGAGCCGGGCCGAGTTTGAGTTTTTTTATTAAACCCGATTAAACTATGAGCCGAGTTTGAACTTACCATGGCTCAACCCGAATAAAGCCCGATTAAGTAAACAAGTTAACAACAAGTAGTAATTAATTCATAAATTTAATCAAATCCAAGTGAAAAGTTTCTTAATGTAAAAAATACTAACATTTTCTTCATTCATATAAATATAAAACCTAGTATATGCAAAACTTTAACGTTAACAGTATGTTGCAAAATTTAAGTTGAGGGTTTCTCTTGTCATCAATGGAGGTAATCTTAATTTATCACTATTTTTTTCTTTCAATGATTATTCTAGATATAACTTTTATCTTAATTTATCATTGTTTTCGACTTGCAATGAGTATTCTTAATTTATCATAGTATAAGTTGTTTTATTTAATATGTTCGGCTACAAAGTTGTAAAATATGTAATTTATATATTGTCCGATATAAGCCCGATATAAACCCGAAGCCCGAAAAAATACGTGAGCCGAGTTTGAGCCTATAGGCATGAGGCCCGATGGTATTTGAGTTTGAGCCTATAATAACGAGGCCCGATGGTATATGAGTTTGAGCCGACCCAAGCTCGGGTCACATGGCCCGATTGCCAGCCCTAACGACGCCAGCCACAATTTTTTTTTTTTTTTATTAATAATTATTTAAACTGGGAGGGATGGCTTTTTATTATTTTCAAACTTAAATCAAACGGTGTTAAGGTCAAAGGTCTGAAAACTAACGGCGAGGGCCACAATGCGATAATTTTTCAAGTACAGGGGGGCAAATCGATGCAATTGAGAGTAGAAGGGGGTAAAGTGATATCAAGCCAAAGTACAAGGGTGCAAATCGATGAATTGAGAGTAAAAGGGGGTAAATTGATATCGAACCAAAGTACAAGGGGGTAAAGTGGAATTTACCTATATATATATATATATTAGTTTAAAATTTAGGATTATAATCGACGAAATTCGGAAATTTATATTTTTTTTCTTGAACAAAAATTCCATTTTTTAGTCTAATTGTAATGTAAATGACATAATGATACACAGTGATGTTATATGTGTAATTCTTTTTTGGTAACAATCTGAATTATTGAAAATTAAAATCGAATCGGTCATCAAAAAACATATATGCATTCTAAATTTGTTCCGAAAGAATCAGAAAAATCGTAAATTAGAATTTTTGAAAAAAAAAAGATGTTTTGTTTTCGATAGAGCTGGAATTGCAGAACTGAAGGGTACTATGTTAATATAAATTTGATGAATGAATCTCCGTCCACAATTTTCATGGACTAAATACGTAGCTATATGTCGCCAACGGCTACTGATAAACATTATCGCGATAAGTTTAACAAGGCCAGAGTGACAATTATAAAACTAAATACAAATCTTCTAAAATATGGCACTATAAATTGAATTTATATAAATCAATGACATGAATGTTGAATATATCCTTAAGTTAAAAAGGTTCTTGCATGATTGCTTTTAATATTTTAATTTAAAGTAATTTATTTTAAGCTAAATAAAAAAAATTGCATTATTTTTTCACATAACTCAAAAATAAATTACTAATTAAAAAGGAGTTCATAAGCCATTTGCAATCAACACCATATAATTATACATTTGGGCTTTCAATCAAATATCCGCTCCTAGCAAAAGTTCGGCCCATCTGAATTACACCCTATTTACCGAGAATGCCCTTGGCTTCGCGCGGGAGATTATTTAAGGATTCCAGTAATTGAAAAATTGAGTTAGGGTTTCCGCCATCGAAGAGAAGAAGAAGAAGATACTGAAAGTTCAGAGAGACAATAAGCAGCCATGGCTAGTACTAAAGTCCAGAGGATTATGACCCAACCTATTGTAACTTCACAATTTCACCTTTCTTCTCCTTCAATTTCCCCCCCTAAAATATTTGATTTAGCTAACAATTTTTTCTCCTTTCTCTAATTTTTTTTTGGCAGAATTTGATTTTTAGGTTTCTTCAAAGTGTAAGTGTGCAGCTGACATCTCGATCTTTTGTTATCCTTTTTTTTTTTTTTAATTTAAACATCAGTGAATTAGATGAGTAATTGTACTTTGTGCTGTGAATTTTGTTCAGAAAGCTCGAATTCAGATATGGCTTTTCGAGCAAAAGGATTTACGGATCGAAGGCCGGATTATAGTAAGTCATGCTTTTCTATTTTATAGTTGTCTGTGAACATTTGTGATCTTTTAAATGTTCCGTAGAAGTAAGAAACGGAAGCGATGAGAGCTAATTTAGTTGGCGAAGATATTTTGTTAGTACGAGGGTTTGGTTTGGATTCATGATTGCATGAATTATTTGTATTTTCTTTGATGGATTATGCATATTGAAGAAGTATAAATTTGATTGATTTGTTATGTGTTCGTCAATCCCGAATTTCGATTTAAATTTTCGACAAAAGTGTTAAAGTCTGTTCTGGGCAGGGCTTTGACGAATACATGAATCTTGTCCTGGACGATGCCGAAGAAGTCAACGTGAAGAAGAGCAGCAGAAAGCAACTCGGTTAGTACTTACTACTCGATGATGGTTGGATATATATATTTAATTAGTATATTCGATACGAGATGCATACTTTCTTTTAATTTTTTTTGGTGAATCAGGAAGGATTCTTTTAAAAGGGGACAACATCACATTGATGATGAATTCGTAAGTTCATTCTTTGTCTTGTTTTTCGCCCGCGTGTGTGAGTAGGATTCTGCAAAATTATATTACTGATTTGTCACTTGCTTTCGTTTATCCAGGGGCAATTGATGAATGGAAATTAATGATGTGTTTGGATTGGTAGCGTTTCGAACTGTCGGTAGCACATTCTTGTATTTTCGATATTGATTGGTATTTTCGGTATTACGATTGCACTTTGTCAATGATGATTATCAACGGAAATATACTTGTTATTTCATTTAACTTGTATAAGTGGAAGCACCAAATGTTTTCCACAGAACTACATAATGAAACTACAACAAGAAAAAAAAAATCAAAATTGTTTTCTACTAAATCAATACGACGTAAATCGTCTTGAAAAAGAATTTAAATATCTAAAAAAATAAATAAATAAATCCATCAGTAAGCAACTTCAAAGATCAAGAAAGACGAACTCATCTACAGCAGGCACATCTCCAATTTGCCTAAGTGTAGCCTTATCAGGTTCTTCATCGACACCAATTGCCATAATAGCCTTCGTCCTCTTCACAGTTCTTCCAACACTCATAAAGCTCACATTCACATTACCCTCGGCGAGAATATTCCCTACTCGCCCGATCATTCCCGGTTGGTCCACCTGGCGGCACAGTATCAGATTCCCCTCCAAGCTCACATCCACGCCAAAGGACCCCACACTTGTCAAATGAGGTATTCCGTACTTTACTTTCCCCTCAATACTTATATTCCCATTTCCCAACAAGGCACTTTCGAATTTCGACTGAACGTTACTTATCTGCACCTGAATAGTCTCCACTGGATTCTCGGGCGAAGAGTCGACAAAGACTCTCTCTTCGCTTATTCTAATGCCTTTCTGCTTGGCTTTGTAATCTGCGTTCACAAGGTTTATATGAGCGTTCGATATAGGCTCGATTATGCCCTTTGTTATCATTGCTCGAAGAAGTCTCGTGTCTAGGTTATCTGGATCGCGAGCTGAGCAATAAACAACTTTCACTGATTGGATTCCACTGCCACCAGAAACTAACTGTACAGCAAGTCTACCGAGTTTCTCGGCTAGAGTTACGTAAGGAGCTAATTCAGACAAGACCTGATTATTACAAAAGTACAAAAAAAAAAACCCATCGTTGATGAAAAAAGTTAAAGAGAAAAAGAAAAAGTAGTAAAAATGGGTTTTGCTTTAACCTGTGGAGGAACCATGGGAGCGTTGACTGCAGTGGCGGAGAGTTCCCCTCTCAGCGCACCGACAACTGCTTCTGCTATTTCAACTGCAACTCCTTCCTGAAATAAAAACTCGTATTACTATGACGAAATATTTAAGAAAGCTACGAAGCTATCGATAGTTATATCGATCCAATAAAGTATGTTGATATCAACCTGTGCTTCCTTTGTGCTAGCTCCAAGATGAGGTGTGGCTATGACATTCACATGCTGCACTAGTTTGTTATCTTTGGGTGGGGGTTCCTTTGTGAACACGTCAAGTGCTGCCTATATATTGACAAAATTACGCTTTGTTAAGCACGAGAATAGTAGGGACTGTATTTATTGTGTTATAAGTTCATTAGAAGACGATATAAAATTCAATTCGACCGAGAAGAAACAGAACAATTCATAGTGTATATCAGTTCTAGAGAAATGCAACAAAAGAGCAATGTACCTGTGCAACTATTCCACTGTCGAGTGCTCTCATCAGAGCATCTTCATCGATAACACCACCACGTGCGACATTGATTATGCGGACTCCCATTTTCATCTTTGCAAATGTGTCATCGTTAAATATCTTGTCGGTTGCAGGAGTAAGAGGCATATGGAGAGAAACAAAGTCCGCGGTGGAGATGGCTTGATCGAACGAGACCAAGTCCACACCGATAGCACGTGCTCTATCGGCTGGAGCGTAAGGGTCGTGTGCAACAACATGCATTCCGAGTCCTTTTGCACGCCTTGCAACTTCGGAACCAACTTTTCCGAATCCCATCACTGCCAAAGTTTTTCCGACCATAGAAACACCAACGTATTTATTGCGTAGCCATTTTCCTATCAAGAAAGATCATCACATACAATCAATATGATATAGAAGAAATCAAGATTGTTACTCAAGATCGATAAACGGATAACGCCTTCATTGGTTTCTGATATAGATTCAATTTAACAACGGGTGGAAGTCTCTAGACAATGATTTTGTTGCCTTACAGTCGAAAGACGTATGCTTAATTGATTCGATATTTCTAAATCTGAGTCGAGGAAAAACATCATCAATCCACATTCTCTTTAATCATATTTTGCTTAATTTGTTTTCCTAGGATAGAATTAGTTAATTGCTAAATCAAACAAAACTGAATAACGCAGGAGTGACTGATTCACACAATTACCGTACCGTCTTTGACGGAAGCATCAGCCTGTGAAACATTCCGAGCCATGGCAGCGAGCAAAGCAATCCCATGCTCGGCTGCGGCAATCGTATTGGCGGTGGGGGCATTGACAACCAAACAGCCGAACTCCGTTGCCGCCTGGAGATCCACGTTGTCAATCCCAACGCCGGCTCGCCCCACCACCTTCAGCTTCCCCTTGGCGGCTTCAAAAACCTGGCGAGTCACCTTGGTCCCGCTCCGAACAATCAGGGCATCGCAGTAGGAAATCTTCGCGCACAGATCCGCCGGAGATAATTCGTACAAGCACAGGACGTTCCCGAAGGTGCGGAGCACATCGAGACCAGCTTCTCCAAGCTTCTCCGAGACTAAGATGGTCGGCTTCTGCGATCCGACGCCGGATGGATCCGAATCTGATCGTACCGAATCGGAATGGTGGACATTGGAGACGGTGCCGGAGCGGCGTGAAACGGCGGGGTTGTTGAAGATGGTGGAGAATGAGAGAGAGAATTTTTGGGGGAAAATGGAGGAGGAATTGGAGAAGGAGAGGTGAGAGAAAGGGGAATTGGAGTTTTTCTTGTCGGGAGGAGAAGCACTAATTGGAGGAGTTAGGGCACTGAGATTAGTCGTCGTTGCTGAGAAAATGGAGGTGGTAGCCATGCTAATTTGCTTTCTTCTGTTGTGTGTATATATGTATGTATGTATGTATGTGTGTGTATATATGTGTGTGTGTTTTAGTGTGTGTGTTAGAGTTGCAGAGTTTGAATCTGCGTAGAGGAAGCAGCAAACAAATATATACACGCTCATGAAAAGGGAAACGCAGAAAATGGTATTGCCGCGAATATCCGCTTACCACTAATCTATTTATAGTTTTCCTCTTTATTTACTTTATTATTTTTCAAAAATATTTTTTAGGGATTATATTTAGTTTATTTATTATTTATTTTTAAATATTTTTAGGGATTACATTTAGTTTTCATCAACCACTAATATAATAGTAACCCCATATATCTTAGAAATTTTGTTTTAGTGAATGTAGACGAAATATCGAAAAATCAAATAAATTTAAAAAAAAATCCGGAAGTAGAAATTGACTTACAATTTTGATTTAAACAAAAAATGGAACATACCCGAATTTTTACAGCCCGAAGTTGTAAAAAAATCGAAACTTTCCAGAAATCTTATCACATTTATAATTTTCGAATATGTTGAATTTTTATTTGAAAATGTTTTGAAGATATACAATTATTTATAATATGAAGGCATTGGTATATAAATTATATATATATCATAAAAATTAAAAAAATATAATAATAGTAATGCCATATGAAACTTTTTGGAATATATATATAATAGTGATTAGCATTTGAATAAACCAATGCTAATCACAATTATCACTAATCTCAGAACAAAATCCCTGTATACACACACACTTCTCAGTCTGTGTGTGTTTGTGTGCAACTTGTAAGCAATGTGCATCACATAGAATCCAAACAGGGCAGATGAAAGAATGAACAAACAAAAATTAACTATTGGAATCAAATGTTTATTTAGAAGTCAAAAATATAATATGTGCAACAAAATGTGTAATCACACAAAAACCAGCTAATCACCAAATGCTAATCACAATTATCACTAACCTTTGCTTAATCACACAACAAAATGGAAGCTAACTACTACTCTTCTTCTTGCAGCAGAAAACCATCTTTATCTTGCTCTCTCCTTAAGCAGCTTCAGACCAAAATACCTGCACCAAACAAAAATGTTAATCCTTTTTACAAAAACACCCATCGATGCTAAAAAGACTAAAACACCCCTCGAATCGAAAACCATACTACATACAAACTCACTCACCTCCCCATCATCAGAAGAGTCGCCTGAGGGTTCGTACCGGGCGAAACCGTAAAAACCGAACCATCAATCACCCTCAAAGAATCAATCCCAATCACTTTAAGGTCTCCATCAACCACCCTCCCCACCAGACAACCACCATGGTAATGCCATATGGTGGTCACGGTTCTCCGGCAGAACTCCCTCAGTCTTGCATCGCTGGACAGATCGCGTGGCAGCGGGGGCCCCACGTACCGAAACTCCCTCCCGCCGAACCACTGATGGAACCTGAAATCCTCCATAGCCCTACTCCTCAGCACATGGCCGATCCTTCTAGTACCGTTCACGCACAGATCGAGATCGCTAGGGTTACTGAAGTAGTTGAATCGAACGCGAGGGTTCGCCCTCGCGTCTGTCGAAGCCAGCCTTAACGAACCGTGAGAAGCGGGCCCCACTATTTTCTCCATTAGGGTGGCTACTGTGATGTAGGTGGAGGAACCGCCGGGCGACCGCGACCGGATGAAAGCGGGCCGGGCCGGGGAAGTGAAGGGTACGATGTTCGAGGCTGCTTCGAGGTAAGTGCCGGAGCTTGTTATGCCGACGACTTGGATCAGCGAGTGGTCGAGTGGGACGGGTGGCACTATCGAGATCCCGTTTCTTGGATTGTCGTAGAGGAACTGGCCCACGTAAGGGGAGTGGTGGGCGACGGGGATACCCCACGAGGCGAGGTAGGGGCGGGGCCCGATCCCGCTCAGGAGGAGGAGCTGTGGGGTGCCGAGTGCACCTGCACAGAGCAAGATTTCGCCGCCGTCTCGAACCATGGCGTGGTGGTACTGGCCTGTTCGATCTCGAAAAACGACTCCGATTGCTTCTGATTGTGTTCTGGGGTTGGAATTTTTGGATGCCAGGAGGATTCTTTCTACGGTGGCGTGGATGACGATCTTGATGTTGGAAGGGTTCGAGTATCCGAGGAGGTCGGCGGCGGTGTGCCTGTGGCCGGAGTTGTCGAAGGTGGAGCCGCCGATTTTGGTGCCCACAATGTGGTCCAGGGTGAAGCCGTTGTACGGGTAGATTCCGGCTTCGAGCAGAGCGTCTCTGACGGCGGATTGCCAGTTGTTCAGATCGGGCCTGAAAACGACGGCGTTTTCGACCCATTTGTAGGACTGGTTCACCGTTGGGAGATCCCAATTGATTCCCGATCTGGCGTAGAAATCTGGGTCGGCTCTGCTGTAGAAACCGGCGTTTATGGCGCTGCTGCCGCCGAGGACTCTGCCTCTGGCGTTCGGAACGCCGTCCTCGGAGGTGAAAGCTTGGGCGGGGGATTCGTAGGCGTCGACCTCCGTTAGGGCTGTGAGGAAACCGTCGCGATTCATCAGATTAGGGTCGCCGAATGGAACCCCGCCTCTTTCGAGAACGAGAACCCTAAATTTCTCCGACAGCGTCGCCGCCAAGGGGCATCCGGCGGTGCCGCCGCCGACCACGATGTAGTCGTAGTAATCTTCCGCCGGGAATTCCGTCGCGTTCGATAAGAAGCCCATATACGCCGGACCTGCAACGCAACACAACACACACACACAAAACAAAAACAAAAAAAACACAGAAAATCAATGATCGGAATCGTCGACGAGAAACAAATTGAAAGGAAATTGCAAACAATAAAGTACAGAAACGTAATCGGAAGAGCAAGATCGTTACTTTGTTGAGAATACGTTGTGCGTAGAGAACCGATTGAGCTGAGAATCAATAGAATCAGAAATGGAGGCCAGAGGGTGAAGAATTTTCCCCCCATTGTTGCAGAGCTTCGAGTTTTCTTTGTGTTCTTCTCTGTGAAGTATATTTGTGTGTGGCAGAGAGGGAAAAAGAGGGTTTGGGGAGGTTTCAAAGAGCGTGTTAATGGCGGTTATGAAGAGAGAGAGAGAGAGAGAGAGAGAGAGAGAGAGAGAGAGAAAGAGTAGCAGTGTATTTGGTGGGAAATTCAGTTGAATAATGGAGAATCTTTTTTTCTTGTTTCTTTGCATAACAATAATTTTGATTTAAATAAATTATTATTATAATTCTGTTTTTAATCATTTTTAAATTATTAAATTATTATTGTCATTTTGAATTTTGTTCTTTAAATTGCCTATCATGTATGGTAATATTCAATAATGTCACCCAAATATTTTACCTAAAATGTTCACAAAATTAAGATTTCATCTAGCTGTTATTATAAGATATATTTAATAATAATAAAATGATAAAATCTAAAGAGAATACCAAGAGTTTTCACTTTTAAATTTGATTATTTTCAAAATTTCACTAAAAAAACACGAGTTCAATGGAATATAGAATAATGATATACCAAAAAAAAAAACCGATCCAAACAAAAATGCCGAATAATTAGATTCGAAAGTAATACAATTGCTAGACATACAATTCACGATCCATCCCAAAAAGACTAATAATAATAATAATATGTAAGTAAGACGCACACGCACACATGTAAGAAAACGGTAGATATAATCTCGCAATGATTATGATAATATAAACATAGTAACACGGCAACGCTTTAGATTAACTAAAATGAGAGCTCTCTAACTAGTTGACACTCGTCTTCTGATTTAAGTCGAGTTCGACTTCGACTTCAAAGAGTATCGACTGTGGATTACAACGAACAAAACGATATTTTGAAATTTACTTAAGCAAACGTAAATGAAGAAAAATGAATTCCTTGAATTTTTACTATATTAAAAAAACACATAAAAGAGAAGACAATGGATAAACATAATTCATAAATAAGGTAAGAGAACAACCAAAAAAGGTAAAAAAAAGAAAATGAAAATAATATTAAATATATATTTACGAATATAGTAATATATACAGGTGCGTGTGTGTATATAATCGCCCCCTCCACCCCCCTCCCCCACCCCCACCCCCCTCACAAGTCACAACGGCCAAACAAAACCCCTTGCTCTCCTTTCTTCCTCTTTGTTTGTCTGCTAATTTTCATTTTCCTCCATTGTTCGAAGAACCTTCTTCTTTCCCCTTTTCACACAAACCCTAGAAACAGAAAAAACGAATCCCGATTTCCATGATTGATTTCTTAGATTCCCCCATTTCAATCAACATCTCCTGAAAATTAATCGCTTGAACATTTGCAGAATCAGAGATTTTAGGAGTTGTGTTTCGGGTGATTGATTAGCTTCTCTGATTTCTCGCATTTTTTTTTGTGTTTGTTTTTAATTCAATCAATCAATCAATCATGACGCCTCTCCAACCACCGCCGGCCGCCGGATCCGCCGCGAATCGCGCAGTCCGTCCACGGCGGCGCCCTGGCCTAACCCTCCCTCTACCCCAGCGCGACCCGTCCCTCGCCGTTCCGCTTCCCCTGCCGCCGAGCTCAGCTCCCCCAACCTACCCTTCCTCCGTCGCGCAGCTGGATTACTCCGAGCTGGAGCGGGTCAGCCGAATCGGCAGCGGCGCCGGTGGCACCGTCTACAAAGTCCTCCACCGCCCTACCGGAAAAATCTACGCCCTGAAGGTGATCTACGGCAACCACGAGGACGCCGTCCGGAACCAGATGCGCCGTGAAATCCAGATACTCGGCGACGTCGACAACCCTAACGTCGTGAGGTGCCACAACCTAATCGACCACAACGGCGAAATTCAGGTCCTCCTCGAGTACATGGACAAAGGCTCCCTCGAGGGCACACACATCCCCCATGAACCCTCTCTATCTGATCTCGCCCGCCAGATTCTCTGCGGACTGTACTACCTCCACAAGCGCAAAATCGTCCACCGCGATATCAAGCCCTCCAATCTACTGATCAATTCCCGAGGAATCGTCAAGATAGCCGATTTCGGAGTGTCCAGAGTTCTAGCTCAAACAATGGACCCCTGCAATTCCTCTGTGGGAACAATTGCTTACATGAGTCCAGAGAGAATCAACACAGATCTAAACCATGGCCGTTACGATGGATATGCAGGGGATATCTGGAGTTCGGGGGTCAGCATTCTCGAATTCTACTTGGGGAAGTTTCCATTTGCTGTTGGAAAAGGAGATTGGGCAAGTCTCATGTGTGCAATCTGTATGTCGCAGCCGCCCGAGGCGCCTCCTTCTTCGAGCAGAGAGTTTAGGGATTTTATTGCTTGCTGCCTTCAAAGGGATCCGTCGAAGCGTTGGACCGCTTCTCAGCTTTTGAAGCATCCATTCATTACGCTGCACGCCCCGCAGGCGAGGGGGAGCAATCAGGTGCATCAATCTCATCAGTTATTACCCCCTGCTCGCCCACATTTTTCGTCTGCTTGATCGTTACCTAGTTTTTGGGAATATTTATCGTTCTTTTTTGTTTCCCCCCTAAATCTTGTTTTACTTGTCGATTCTATGAGGTCGAAGTATGCAAACTTGAACTACAAATAGATCCTGAATTTTGACGATAAAGTGTTTTCGTGGCAATGAAATGAATTCTATTTTCGGTGATCATTTTCCTTTTTCCGAGTCTCGATATGGTTTTTCTTGTTTGATTGCTTCAAATTAATGCTCTAAAGTTGGAAAATAGATATGACTTCTTGGATCACATTGCATCCAAGAGTTTAGTATCTGTGTCTACATATATGTATAGATGTTGGGTTCATAATATATTCCATGATGTTTAGCTACATTTTGCTATGATGTGCTATTGTGGAATTGCCTTGAAATTGCAGTATGTATGGGACAAGCCTAATTGCTTTTTTTCCATGAAAGTATTCTTCTTGTCTGTAAAAAGGTACCTGGTTTGCATCATCTCTCCCATTCTTGCTTTTCAGATTCTGGATTCTGTCCCCTTTTTCTCAGATTTGGCTGAATCAATTACTTTTTTTTTTTTTTTTACCAGTGTTCAAATTTCTTCACTTTTTATTTTACCAAAAAAAGAAAAAAAAATCATTATTTTTTTACTTTATGAGTTAATTTTAGTAATTGTTTTTTTTTTTTTTTGCGACAAATTAGTGTTTTTTCCATAATTGGGCTGATGATATATGTATTCCAATAAATACAGTCTGAGGTTCAAGATTCGATTTTTTAGGCCCATTAACATTCTTGATACCTAATTATGTAGTTTTTTCCACAATTATTTATAAAATTTCCTTAATTATATTATATATATATATATATATATATATATATATATATATATATATATATATATATATATATATATATATATATAAACAGTGTGCTCATATGTGCTGTGAGATCATGTATTGATACTAACCTGAGAAGGGTTCGAAGAGGTATTTATTTGGAAGATGAAACATACAGTGAGTGACGTGTCTGTTTATTTTGTAGAAATAAAAAAATAGAGATGGAAGGAGAGTAATAATAAATTAATAATACATGTTTTGACTTTACACAATAAATAGTTAAAATATTCATAACTGTTAAACTCATTATCTATTCTCCAATTGGCCCGATCATTATTTATTTTAATATTCCCACCAATGTTATAAGTGCGTTGGAATATTCATTCTTTAAATCTTCATATCCTGGAACAACAAGCATTTAACCATGGTTGACTGTATATATATATCACAATAATCATCAAAATAAATAAATAAATAGTAGTAATTAAATTAAATAAAAGAAAAAGTCCACAAGACAGGCGATCGGAAAAAAAGTAAACGCCTTTGATGATTGTTAATTTGTTATAATAAATGTTTATTTATTTCCATTGTTAAATTTTTAAATTATTTGTTACATGTTTGAATGGGCAGAAGAAACCCCACATGAGATTTGAGTGGGAGTATCTTTTACCTCCTTCATCTGTCTTCTTCCTCTTATGTTCTTCTTCTTCTTCTGTTACATTCATCATATACATATATATATACACAATAAAATCCAATTTATTAGAGCACTACTTATGCTCTTGATTTTGATGTCTACCTTTATTCATGCATCTTCTTCCTTATTATTATTATTTCTAGTCACAGTTTCTTGCTTTTCCTCCACCACCACCGCCGCCTGCAATGATGCCGATCGTAGTACTTTATCGACGTTCAGTCTGAGCATCTCCGCCTCACCTCCATTGAATTGGTCTCCGTCAGTCGATTGCTGCAGCTGGGAAGGAATCTTCTGCGATGAGAACTCCGGCAGAGTCACCGATCTCCGGCTACCATCTCGAGGCCTAGTGGGGCCAGTCTCCGCTTCCATTCTCAACCTCACCGCTCTTTCTCAGCTCCGGTTTCTTGATTTGAGCATCAATCGTTTATCGGGTTCCCTAACAAACGATCAAGACTTGCCCCCCAACGTTCGGACATTCAACTTGTCTGGGAACAACTTCCACAGCACAATCCCGTCTTCGTTTCTCGAGCCAGCGTCGAATTTGGAAGCTTTTGATGTCAGCAATAATAACTTCTTCGGATCAATCCCTTCGTCTATCTGCAACTTTTCGTCAAACTCGTTGCAGCAAGTTGACTTTTCCAACAATGACTTCTTCGGCCCGATTGATCAAGGGTTCGGTCGGTGCTCGAATTTGAAGTCTTTACGAGCAGGCTTCAACAATTTCTCGGGTGAGGTTCCGTTTGATGTGTACGGTTTGCTGACATTGGAAGAACTGTACTTGCCAGCAAATAAGTTATCCGGGGTCATGGATCGAAGGATTGTCAATCTCGTCAACCTTAAAAAACTCGCACTTTTCGGTAATGAACTGACAGGTACGATCCCTTCGGATATTGGGAGGCTCTCGAATTTGGAGCAGTTGCAGCTCCACATAAACAGACTATACGGCGAAATCCCATCTTCCCTCACAAACTGCACAAACCTCACATTACTGAATTTGAGGGTCAACTCCCTCGAAGGTCAGCTCTCTTCCTTTGACTTCTCGAATTTCGTCCAGCTCAAGACGGTCGATCTTGGCAACAATTTCTTCAGCGGCAGTCTGCCGGCGAGCCTGTTTTCTTGCAAGAAACTGGCGGCGGTTCGGTTGGCCACCAACAACTTCAGCGGAGAGATGCTGCCCAATATAGCAGCACTGCAGTCCTTGTCTTTCATCTCGATTTCCAGGAACAACCTAACGAATTTCACGAGTGCTCTTAGGATCTTGTCAGGCTGCAAAAACCTCACCACCTTAATCCTGTCGAAAAATTTCTATGACGAAGAGTTGCCCGAAAACGAGAGCTTGATCGGCCCCGGCGAGCTAGAGAATCTCAGGATACTGGCTCTCGGCGGCTGCAGATTCACCGGAGTTGTTCCGCTGTGGCTGAAAAAGCTAACGAGTCTCGAGGTTCTAGACCTGTCATACAATATCATGACAGGGTTCATCCCAGGTTGGATCGGTGCTCTACCGAATCTATTCTACTTCGATTTGTCCAACAACAAACTGAACGGATACTTCCCCGTCGAAATCACTAGACAGCCAAGGCTGTCGTCTCAGCAAGACTCTGCTCAAGGGGACATCACTTATCTCGAGCTGCCCGTTTTTGTTAGCCCCAATAATGTCTCGATCCTGCAATACAATCTCGTTTCGAATTTACCACCGGCTATATATCTAGCTAATAACAGCTTCAATGGAACTATCCCGGTCGAGATTGGTCAGCTGAAGTTCATCATTACCCTTAGTCTCAGCGGCAATAACTTCTCCGGCACCATTCCTCAAACACTGTCCAATCTCGCCAACTTAGAATTCTTGGACCTGTCAAAAAACAACCTCACTGGCGAAATCCCGTCATCGCTCCAGAATCTCAATTTCTTGTCGTTTTTCAGCGTTGCGTATAATAATCTTCGAGGCATGATTCCCACAGGAGGGCAGTTCGACACCTTCCCTAGCACGAGCTTCGAAGGGAATCCACTGCTTTGCGGTAGAGTCTTACAACGCACGTGCTCTATCCCGCCACCAGCTTCCACAATGGAGAGAGGAGGGTTACTAACGAAGAAAACCATCATTGCGCTTAGCTTTGTGATATGTGCAGCCATTTTAGCCATCACTATTCTGGTTTATTGGGCATTTTCGAACCGGAGAATCCAACCGAAAGACGACCCCGAAGAAACAGCATCTTTCGACTCTTCATATCCGGAAGGCTTAAACGAAACCAGCCTGGTCGTACTGTTTCCGAACAATAAGTACAAAACAGAGGATCTCACAATAATAGATATCTTGAAAGCCACAGACAATTTCAACCAATCAAACATCATCGGCTGCGGTGGTTTCGGGTTGGTGTACAAAGCAACCCTCCCGAATGGGAGTACTCTTGCAATCAAGAAACTCTCCGGCGACATGGGGTTGATGGAACGAGAGTTCAAAGCGGAGGTCGAAGCTTTGTCCACGGCCAAGCACAAGAACCTCGTAACCCTACAAGGCTACTGTGTCCACAATGGGCTGAGGTTGCTGATATACACTTACATGGAAAACGGCAGCCTCGATTATTGGCTGCACGAGAAGCCAGACGGAGCATCGCAGCTCAGCTGGCCAATTCGCCTGAAAATCTCTCAAGGGGCGAGCTACGGGGTTGCGTATATGCACCAGATCTGCGAGCCGCACATAGTCCACCGTGACCTAAAATCCAGCAACATCCTCCTCGACCGCGAACTGAACGCGCACGTGGCGGATTTCGGGTTGGCGAGGTTGATCCTGCCGTACCAGACGCACGTCACGACGGAATTGGTCGGCACACTAGGGTACATTCCGCCGGAGTACAGCCAATCGTGGACGGCGACTCTGAGAGGGGACGTGTACAGCTTCGGGGTCGTGCTGCTGGAGCTGGTGACCGGGAAGAGGCCGGTTGAGGTTTTCCGGCCGAAGGTGTCGAGGGAAGTGGTGGCGTGGGTGCAGCAGATGAGGAGTGAGGGGAGAGAGGAGGAAGTGTTCGATCCTCTACTGAGGGGGAAGGGGTTCGAAGAGGAGATGGCGGAGGTGCTCGATGTTGCGTGTTTGTGTGTTGATCGGAACCCTTTGAAGAGACCGGCGATTCAGCAGGTCGTTGATCGGCTCAGGGCGGTAGGGCTTGATCGGGAAACGACGATGATGATGGGACAACAAGACGATTGAAGAACAAACACATCTCTGAATTTTTTTTTTTCAAATGTTGATTTTTCATTTTACATTATGATGAATGTGAAAAATAGTTGTGCAGAGATACTTTTTTTTTCTTTCTTTTTTTTTGTTTTTGTTGCAACCAACAGAAATTCAAACAAATTGTAAAATATTGATGGTGATTTCAAGGTTTGAAACTCAGTCAAGAAAAAGGACTCTTTCCCTCCAAAATTTTGCTTTATTTACATTTTTGCCCAAATTAGAATTTCCGGCGTAGTTTTTATCGGAATTGCTATTTATCCGTCCACGCATTTGAGTCATTTCATTTTTCCCATAAAAAAATTAATATACAAAGAACACAAACCATTTTACTAATTCGAGAATAAAAAAATTAAGGCTATTTTGCTTTTTCAACACGAGTTGTGCCTAATGTGCTCCAAAAGTTGTGAGAACCTTCAATTGTTTCTTCGATTAGCAGCTATTACAGTGATTCATCATTGAAATGACGCAAATGACCTTCATTGGACGGATTCATGGCAATTATGGCTAAAAATACGCCGGCTATTGTAATTTAGTGCAGAATGCGATCATAATGAATTATTGAAAGGAATGAATCTCTTTTTTGTTGAATTTGTCGACGGGAAAGTGCAAAAAATAAAATTTTATAGGGTGCGAAATGCATTTTGTCATTTACGTATATAATTGAACCATTCATACCCCCCTATTCCAAGTTCGATATTTTTTTTACAAATAGCACTTAAGCCCCATATGATTGACCATTTTGCACATGATCTCCTTCTACTTTCAGCATATTCCACTTGACAAATAATCATGCTCATTCGAAAATTTTGAAAGTACAAGCAGGATTATGTGCTTATGTTAAATACAATAGGGTCGTATTCTTATATCGAAAGTACAAGGGGGTCATTTGCAAAACAGTGAAACCACAGGGGGTTTAAGTGCTATTTACCCTCTTGGAAAAGTGGGCCGGCCCAATTTATATTAATAAACAATTTCCTAAAAAAATAATAATTTAAATTTAATTGAATAAACTCAATATTCAGAGATGGTTGAATACTAATTGATTAGAACTAAGAATCTGAGAAGGAAGGAAGAAAAAAATGTGGAAAATGAGTGTGTTTCTGAGCATAATTTGGGCTGTGAATTTGCTTTACGGAGAGTGGTTTGCATTTCTGATTCCTTCACTATCGACTTGTTCATGGCCTCATCTTCAACCCTCGTCTTCTTCTTCTTCTCTGGTAAAACCCCCATTTTCTCTAACTTCAATTTTTTTTCTTACAGTGCGATGAATTCGAATCTAACTATCTAGCTTTCTCATCTACTGTGTTCGTCTTCGTTTATGGATCCTGTGTTCTGATGGATCACTGTTTCATTTGATTTCAATTTGTTACCATCTTTGATTTTTTGTTTTTGTTTTGATAATTATGCATCTGCTTGCAATTTGATAAGCCTGGGATAGTTGATTAAATTTCAAGTTGCTTATATGTATTATATGTATAATGTATGTATCTGTTATATCCATTGGTTGATGGGCTTATTTTGGATAAAATGCATTCTCACAGTTAAGTTTCTGAAAATCTCAGCTAAATGAAGTTGAAAATGGGAGTGATTATGTGAAAATTGCTGTTGTTGCAGATCCTCAGGTAAACTTTTCGAGGGAAAATAAATTGTGAATTATGTGTTGTGTTGTGTTTAACCAATTGCTACTGATATTGATTTATTGATGATAGCTCATGGATAAAACCTCCCTTCCTCTTGCTCCGAAATCGCTTGCTCTCGAGATTGTGCAGTTCTACACAGATTTATACATGCGTAGGGCATTCGTCTCATCTGTATTAGCCTTCAATCCCGATGTTGTTTTGTTTCTCGGTGATTACTTTGACGGGGGTTACATTCTATCGGATCAAGAGTAAGTTGCAATTTCATAACTTCGAAAAAATAAAATAATAATTAGTTCGCGGAAGCTATTTGTAAATTTAAGTGATCATTGAAATCTGATACGGTTGAATATTGTTTTTACTTAATAGATGGGAGGAATCTTTGGGCCGTTTTAAGCATATATTCAACCTGAATATACTTCGGAAAAACTCAAACATAAAACTATACTACATATCCGGAAACCATGATATCGGTTACGAAAATGTCAACTCTCGAAATCCAGAGGTATGTATGAACTCTCTGTAGCTTTTACAGTTTTTTCCAGTAAAACAGAACGCTCTCTGCTTCGGTACTAGCATTTGGTTTTCTGAGTGTAGGTGTGTATAATCTTTAATATCGTATTTTCACATTTATGTCGAGCAGATTGTCAAACGACACGAGAGAGAATTTGGTGGGAGTAACTTTAAAGTCACACTTGGAAAAGTGGACTTCATTGCAATCGACTCACAAACTTTGGATGGTATACAGCCTATGTCTCTAATGCTGCCTTTATATCTCCAAAAACACACAATGCATTCCTCTAATTTAATCGGGAGTTGATTAATTATATACGTGTAACAGATAGATTTTTTTATCTGCAGGTCATCCACAAGGCAAACTCACATCAGAAACCTGGGATTTCGTAAAAAATGCCTCTCAAGGTACATGACACCGGTTTCAACTTTCAAGTCATAAACGTTGTATTTGTTTTTTTTCTTTTTTCAGAGATTTTAATTAATGCCCTTGAAATTCTTTGAATTTATCCAGATATTTATTCAAATCCAAGGGTTTTATTGACTCATATCCCTTTATATCGGCCGGATTTCACCCCTTGCGGCCCTCATCGTTCTTCACCAATCGTCAATCAGGTAAACTGGTAAAGTCATTCATATTACTTTCAGTAAATTTTTTCCCTTTATTATCCATTCCTACATTGTAATTGTATAATAACTCATATGTTGCATGATTTTACATTTGATTCCAGCGAATTTACCGTGACGGTCAGAATCAAGAAATATGGTAAAAACAGAAATCCCTTCTTTCTGTACTTGCGTTATTTAGTTGCAAATGTAATATTTTTACTTTATCGTGTGGTTTTGTAGGTACCAGAATTACGTCACTAAAAACTCAACAGAAGTCCTACTGGATCTAGTCAGACCTGTACGCATTACCTTAATTTTTCTACCGAAAAAACACAATAACTGAAAAGGACGAGAGCTTTATTTAATTTGTGTTTCTACAGGCACTAATTCTCTCTGGCCACGATCACGATCAATGCACAGTTACCCACATGTCCAAGAACGTTCCTGTGACAGAGGTAAACTCCTCTTTTTTCGCATTCGTGTAATAAAATCATACGACTGAAAACTTTGAGTTGATTATTACAAGGGATCATGCAGCAAACTGTAGGAACTATAAGCTGGCAACAGGGCAACCTGTATCCTTCTTTTATGCTAATATCTGCCACTAATAATTCCACAACTACTCCACAAGATGCAATTTCCACTCAACTCTGTTTTCTTCCCATGCAAACACATATCTACCTATGGTACGTACTTCTTAGCATAACGGTTTTTGTTTTATTTATTTAATAAATTTAAATTTTTCGATCTCAGGTATTTATCTCTCTTCGTAATGACCCTTATTACCGTCCTCGTTTGGCCGGCCAATGAAGTCGTGATATCCAGAAAGCTAGGCAATATAATGGGTAATATAAAGAATATATATAGCAGCTTTAGGAGTGCGATAAAAGAGAAGAACGAAGACGAGAATTGCGAATATGAAGAGATTTGGGATGCGGAAGGGTCGATGCACCTTATCAAGAAAGCCAAAAAGGTTTCCTCAACATTCGTAAACGAGAGCACCTCTATAGAGAGGTAAGGCTGATGATATTCGTAAACGGAACTTCTTTTTTTTTTTTGGCAAAATATTCAGATATTCGTTTGTTTTTTTTTTTGCAGGGGCAATGCTGTGATGAGATCGAAAGTTCGAAAACAGGCGGGACCTGAAGGAGATGCCTCGACGAACCCAGATGTAAGTATATATGTGGGGTCCGTTAGAGCGAACAGATCGAGGGGTAAAATGGTAATATGGAGATTGTTGAGAGGGTTACGAGCAATAATCGTTGTTGCTGCTATAAATGTACCTCTTTACGTGTTGCTGGTGTTCAAAGATTGGATCGACAAATGATTTTTTTTCTTTTTTCAAAAACTCTTCTATATGATATAAACTAATCCCACCAATTCAAAAGACTTGTAATTTAGACAGGTTTCTTGATACATTAGCAGACATTGTACTAGGTCAACATTATGGAAAGACAGAAAGTTAACTTACATCTTACATTTGATCAAATGGAGGCTTTTATTTTATTTATTTACTTATTCAATTATTTATTTAATTAAACAATGTATGTATATATATATATATATTATATATATATATATATATATATATATATATATATATATATATATATATATATATATATATATATATATATATATATATATATATATATTGCCCCCTTCTTTGTCTACCACCAAAAGCCAAATTGGACTTAGGTCATACGATTATATACACACATTCACGAAATCTAGTAATGAAGACAATGACCTAGCTAATTATTATTATGGGAATTTAATATATATATATATATATATATATATATATATATATATATATATATATATATATATATATTGTACAAATTAAAACAAATCAGCCTTACTAAAAAACATCTTAAATATAACATCACATTATTCCAATACATATATAATATTAACGTGTACGTATTTCCTAAACTCCTCTTATTTAATTCACACCTTAATTTAACCAAATACTTTAAATTAAATGAGGAGGGGAAAATAATTATTACACAAAACATTAACTTGCATTGATATACATATACGATCGATACATACATACGTACATACATACATACATACATACATATATATGGAGACCCTTTTGCATTCAAAATCCATCACCATTTCTTCATATACCCATTAGCTCTTCAAGATGCCCTGTTTGTTAAAAAAAGAAAGAAAAAAAGGAACGAAAGAAGAAAGAAAACAGCTAGCGTATATATATATATATATATATATAGCCTCCATGTATGTATATATAAGTCTCTCCTTTGCCCAAAAAAAAAAAAACCTAATGGAAATAACCAATTAGGTTTTAAAAAAAATAATGGGTTTTAAGGAGAGAGATATATAGATTACATATATTTATATTGGACTATATCACTATATATACTAACTGAATCAAGGGGAGGAATAAAGGAAAACGAAATAAAACGAACAAACAAACGGGGACCCTCTATCTTGCTGATGAAGATATGCATTCTTGGAATTTTGACGTGGTAGAAGCTAGTGTAAGATTATTAGGGTTCTTCGTTGAATACGGAAAATATATATATAGCTATATAAATATATATATATAGGGTTATTTTTTGTTTTTTTGGTGGAGAAAATTAATGAAGGGTTATTTTAGTAGGTGGATGGGAGGGATATATATTATATATATATATATATATATTATATATATATATATATATATATATATATATATAATTATATATAAATATAGATTATGAGGAGGAATCATCGTCTCCTTGAATATACCAGCAGAGCAGCATGGTGGCGCAGCGGCGCAGTATGTAAATGCGGGCTCGTTGTTGTTTAACCAAAGAAGCACACTTTCTTGTGAATCCATTATTATTATTCGATCTCTTCGAAGACGACGAGTAAACTCCATTGTTGCTGTTCTTCGTTTTCTGTTTCATCTCAGCCATTTTTTTTTTTTGACAGAAGCTTTCTAAACCAGGTCGATTACGAAACAAGACGACGAAGACGAAGACGAAGAAGAGAGAGAAGAAAAATCCCTAGAGAGAGAAAAAATGAAATGAAAGATTGGGAAAAAAAGCTCACAAGTAAATGGAGCTGGACCCTTGGGGAAAAATGGAGGATTAGGGTTTGGTTATTTATACAAAGAGATAATGGAGTTGACCTTTGACTTAATTATAAGATTAATGGGAATTGAGGGAGGTGAACATGGTCAAGTTTCAGAGATAGATCTGCATGGGAATTTGTAGCCCTTTTTTTTATTTTTTTTTTATTTTTAATATTAAAGTACACCTGGCTATATATATATATATATACATACACATATACATACATACATCGAGTGGGGGTGAATTTGGGGGGGTTGAACGTGGGGGATCGGTTCTTGTTTTGAAAATAAATTAATTGGGATTGAAGGGATGTAATTAATATGGATTATGGGAATAATGAGGTGCATTTTTTTGAGTGAGATTAGGGTTATAAAAGCTGGCAAAAGTTTCAATTCATCGGATCGGAATTAGTATTTTCGATTTTTTTTTAATTTTATTTTTTGGTTCTAAAGTGTAAACCTAATTCTTATTCAACTATGTATCTTCGGATAAAATATCGAAAATCGAAGAAAAATATATACACTACTATTGTTTGATGAGGACAAGGCAAAAGCACTTATTGTGGGAAGTGTGTGTCGGATAGCAGCTGGCGTACTTTAATTGGTTCTCTATATTTGCACACTATTCTAAGTTTTTTTTTTTTTATACAATTACTAGTGACTTTTTTCATTAATAAACAAATTACTTAGGGTTCAAATCCCCATTTTATTTATTTATTTTTACTTGTTCTACAATATGTAATTCAAATTAGGATTTTAAATACCCTCCTTGCCCTAGATTTTCAAACAAATTCAATTATATATAAATATATATACGAGATGAGATAACATTATTCATATATTGAAGTGACTAGTCGCATTAGATATATGACGAGTTCAACCTAAAAAATGCTGACCAATAATTTCAAACTCAGGTCAAATGACACTAAAATGCATGTTAATTGGTTATCTTGATATAGAGTTTGTTATGTGGTTCCTATAAACAAAGGGATAATTAGTAAAAAGAACAATCTCGTTTTGAAATTGTATTGAGATAGGTCCACCCTTTAAAAACAAGTAGTGATAATCATTTCCTTATGTTTTTCTTTTTGGCAATTCAGGATTGAACTGGACATAAAAGCATATATTAGACCTAAAAACAATAAATTAATTATAAAAGAAACATAATTGATTTATTAATTGACTATAGTTGATTACGTATCCTGTCACACAACAATACTGAAATCGATGAGAGAAAAATCGGAGTGTAACGGACCGATGGGAGAAACTTTGTCACGTGATGCGTTGGTCGGGGCCGTAGAGGAGGGGTGTTTCAATTCTGGCGGTGGAGGTGTTTGATGTCCAGGCGGTGGTGTCTCGACGGTGGTGGAAGTTTTTTATGATCAGATGGTGGTGCCTCGGTGGCGGTGGAACTGTTTGATATCCAGATCGTGGTGCCTCGACGGCAGGCGTCGTTGAGGATGAGGTAACCGTGGGGATCTAGCTAGGGTGAATAGGAAGATACTATTAGAACTACTCAAATAGTAGAACTTTTGTTTAATGAGAAAAATCGGGTTGGACCTCTACCTATTATTGTAATGTCGGGGGTATATCGGTCTTTGAGATGTTATACCTTGTGTAATACAATGGGTAATTATTAACCGTTGATGTGGTGAAATAACTTTCCACTAAACACACATACACATGGGTGTGTGTAATTGTATGTAGATCAACGGTTAATAACCACCCGCTGTATTTCACCGGATCGGATGTAGCAACAAACAAACCGGGATATATCTAAATAAATTATAAAAAATAATCCAGATTGTTAATAACGGTTTTGTCCCGAAACTTTGTGACATATCCCCTAACTTCTGTCCATTCTCTTCAATAAATAAGCTGTCGGCCTAATTTATTATTATTATTATTATTTTTTGAGAAGCTAATGTAATTATTTTTTTATAAACGAAAGTAAATAGTTTAAATATTCAATATTCATTTTATAATAGTCTTCTTTTATTTTTTTTTAAATGTAGGACGTAAGCAAGAAGAAGATTGAAATTCTGATATTTGACATGTGTAGTGTGAGATTTGATGATCTTTGTGTTATATTTCTGACCAATTAAACCAAAGTTATTTGATCTTCAGACAGCTTCAAATCCCTATAGATTCACTTGTTCAAATATATATTCTTCTTTTATTTCTTAATCTTAAGATACTAATCCAGCTGTGAATTAATGCTAATCAAGATCATGATTCTCTCTAATGAGATATTAATTGTGTTTTTCAAGGTATTTTGACATAATTAATTACTTTTTAATGTCTTGTAGAAGCATTCGAAATTAATTAACTAACAAAGTTTTATGATTCCTTAATTAACTTAAGATGGTTGTTGAGTGACTCTTGCCTCCAAAACCCTTGAAACGTTACGGTTCAAGCGACGCCTCGTTTGCCTTCGATCTTCAGTTGAATCGACTCATTTACAATTAATTCAACATATTTAAATCATTTTACTCGATCATAAATTAATTGATCGACCCCCGTAGCGTGATAGAGTGACTCGACTAAAATTAATTGACTTGAGGGTGGTGTTTTGCTAAACTTATTTTAAACACCTGATAAAATCTCGCATCTGATAAGTTGTTACGTAAAGACTATTTGCGGAGTGTTTGGATGGCTTGTAAGTTAATTTTTCTTATAATAAAATATTTAATAAAGAAAATAGTAAAACCCTACTTGAAAAATATTAGAATAAGATTTTTCCACTTGTATATTAATTTAACTATTTTTGATTAAAAAAAAATGAAACTTGATGAAACCGGATCGCCAGTAGATCCCATCAAACAGATATATTTTACATGAAAATTAAAATGCAACAATTTCGAAATTAATAAGATAAGATTAATTAACGAAACACTGTCAGACTAATTTATCCAATTTTGGAATCATAAATAAATAATAAATAAATAAAAAATAGTAAAAAAACCCTAGTTGAAAAATATTAGAATATGAAATATGGTCGGTGATTTTGATTCTTACTGAGATATTTTCCATGATCGTCACTTACATTTAAGCAAACGAATCCCAGTAGATTTGGAGCTATCAACTTTTTTTTTTTTTTTTTAATATCAGAAGTGAACTCGCAAATTATACAGATGTTATTGATCGGTTAATTATATGCGACGAACTCAACCTAAAAAAATGTCGGTTAATAGCATCAATATATATATATATATATATATATATATATATATATTTATTTTCTTTTTTAATATTCAATCAAGTGGAGAGTCTGTTTCCAGGAACATTCCATCAACTTTAATTTATTAAGACAATTGTCTTGCTAACTTAATTTCATTATTAGGACAATTTATTAGGAAGTTGATTTAATTTGTGTAATAATTTGGTATGTATTAGTACGATTCGTTAAACACCAAACCACGTCGTATTAATTACATTGTGTTTTACACATTTTTTTCGGTTTTGTAGATGCTACACATGTTGGTGTGTGCATAATGAGTGATTATCAATATACACAATAACACATTGAAATTTTACCTGAGTGCATCAACATCAAATAAATTCACATTTTCAGTGTTCATTGATGATATTTCTAGATATTAATAAGATAAAACATTAACAAAAGCACATGTATTTTCCCATTAAAAGTCTAGATATTTAAATAATTAGTAAGCAAAATCAAGAATGTGACCAAAAAAAACATATGTGAATATGCGTGTGACAGGACCTGCTAAAAAGTACATGATCGATCATTATATTCGTGTTCTTCAGTTTTCCGTCGAACCTAAAGTAATTAAATTTTAATAAAAAATAACCGTCAAATTAGATGGAAAATAAACGAGACTAACCATATGCGAATATATACTAATAACCGGAACGCCAACTACTTAATTGAATTTCTTGAAATACTGAATCTCTTTCAGCACATCAATTAACATGATTGATAATAATGGTGAAATCCACATTATGAAGTTCGTAGAGAGTTTTGAGAGAGAGAGAGAGATCTAGAGAGAGAGAGAGAGAGAGACCTGGAGAAATCGGTTCAAAGCAAATCAAAACACATTGCACAGAAAGCTGGTTGGAGTTTACGAAGTCGAGTGCCTTATTCGACATGGAAATGAACACTTGAGCAGTTTCTGCTACAAAATAACAATATAATACTAATGAATTATTACCAGTAATTCACAATTTATAAATTTTTATTTACAATTTCCAAGTTTCTCATTTCACTCAATATTCCTTTCTCGTTATTCCAGCAACCGGGGAAGAAGAATCACGAAGTTTGTATTACAAACCGTACAAAATCACACGAAAAAAGCAAAAGGAGAAATCTTTATTCAAAACCCACAAATAACACATCAGTAACTACATATCTTTATTTTATTTTATTTATTTATTTATTTTTAGAGCCATTCAAAACGACGTCATTTCAACGCTTCTCCTTCTTCCAAGCCTTATCGAGTTCACATAATCAACCGGACTATGATCAGAAAGGCCCGGAATTGCTAATCCCACCACCCTCAGCATAAACGATTCCCAGCTCTCCCTGTATTCCGATCCGTACACATATCCCGTTACAAAACTCCTCACCAATTCCCACACCGAATTCAAATACTCCGGAATCAGAAACCTCCATCCAAAGTAATTCCTATTCGGCTCTTCTTCCACTTTCTGCATGCAGTTAAATATAAATTAGTATACATTACATAATTCGACCTTTTTTTTTAATTAACCAATAACGTAAACATTGCTTACTCTCTCGATATAGAGGCTGTTGTAGTATATGCACACGCCGAAATGCTTATACAAGAAGGTTTTGTCATCGTAAGGCAACCTCGGAACAAGATCATTACAGTACACCATTCTAAAGTATTTGGGCTCGGGTTTTTCGAGATGGGCTTCCATGTATTTACCGAGCTCACCATTACCAATCCTAGGTTGTCCGAAAGTGTAGACACACGAAAACCGTTCCATCAGTTTCTCCTCTCCATGCAGAACTAGCACCGTGGGGAATAATATTGCGAGGGCCCCACCCAAACTATGGCCCGTGACGATAAATTTCGCGTTCTTGTTTTCTTCGAGCAATTCCTTGAGCTTACTTTTAACAGCATAGTATGCAGTCATTTCTCCTCCCATTACAGGCACGAGAGCCTCCTCCTCCTCTGTTGCTGAATCGGAAGACTGGCTTGATCCGACGGTGGGTGATGAAAGATGAGATTTAGAAGAATCGCCACCGTTTAAATTGGAAGGTTTGACTTTTCTTGATTGAAGGTGGGCTTGGAATGTTTGGGCGTTGAGCCTGTTGCCTAAACCTAGAGCTTCTAGAAACCCCATGTGCACTTTACCTAGTTTAGGTATTTCGTACCATGAGTAGTCGAAATCGGTGATCCAGTCATCAGCATCGAACGGCTCTGTGCCTCTGAAGCTAACCAGTATAAAGTTCGCATCTTTTGGCTTATCGCACATTATGAAAACTTGGGTCGATCTCTCTTTTTGATAATCTGAAAAAACATATTAAAAACAGAGTTTTTTTTATTTTGCGTCCACCTCAATAGAAAGTTAATGTATAAGTTCTCACCATTCCAGCAGTTGTAGAAGTCCACGAAATGCATCTGCTTGAAACAAAATACGAGATTGTTATTACACATTATCTACAACCGTATACATGGTGGTGCATTATTTACGGAGGCATAAATATAATCTAACCTTCCAATGAAGATCTACGATATTCTTGACAACCTTAGCATTCTCATACGATAATTTGGAAGCCATCATACAGAGGTCCATTAGGGCCCGATTTCCGGTCATTATATCTAATTCATTTTGATTAATTTCGTTCGAGGGTGACTCCATCTTGAACAGGTCTATACGACCATCTAAATGCCCTATTGCACTTATGAATGTATCGGAACCCCTTTTCGGCATTACAACTTTTCCTGTATGTTAAACAAAAGTCATCGAACACCCAATTAATAACACTCTAAAATTAATTAATGCAGCATCAGTAAACTGTAAACCACTAGCCGCAAGAATCTCATTATGCACCAAAGTTTAGACAGACACACACAAAAAAAAAAAAAAAAAAAAAGAGAGTAATTTGACACATGCAACTTTGGTTGGGGATTATAATCAAACAGTTGATATGCATGATTAGACATGATGAAAAAAGGTGAGTCAATTGAGGATTGGTACCATGGAGAAAATTGGAGAGCAAACCGAGGAAGTTGCCATTGAGAGACAAGAGATTGAGAAAGAACTCGACAACATAGCCGAACCACTCCATGGGTTTGCCGAGAACCTTAATAATTTTCCTGACAATAATAGAAACAACTATCACCCACCTGTGATCGCCATCGCCAAATAGTACATCTTCCTGCACCACCGCCCTACCGCCGCCGCCGCCGCCGCGAAAACTTTTGAGAAACTTCGCACCACTATCTGGGTTGTTAAAAGCCAGGAACTTGAACAGATCAAGAATCCCACCATTTTCATGGCTCACGATCAGGAAATCGAAATCGCCGGACTCTTCCGCCGCCGCCGACGCCGCATTATCATCAATACCAGCCATTTTGGTGGCGATTGTGGTGTGTAAATTGTAATGAGTTTCTCTTTTTCTTCTTCTGGTTTTATATATATATCAACAAAAAAAGAGAGAGAGAAACAAAAGCAGTAGTAATGATGGATTTATGTATGTAATAATCTAGAGAAGAATGAGTGCGAATTTATAGGGAGTAAAAAGAAAAAAGAAAAGAGTTGGAAAAGGTCACGCGCGCGCGTGCGAACTTTGGAATGTGTGTGCATGCACATCTGTAGTAACAAGACTGGAGTTTCAGGGTTACATGCGTCATTTTACTTTTATTGCGTCATCGTGGTTTTTTAATTTATGGGCTTAATTTGTCATTTTGGCAAATTGCATTATGGGCTTTGCTTATTACACAACCTTGGGCTTCTATTTACGCAACTGAAACTACTTTTTTTTTTTTTTTTTTTTTTTAAATCGATTTGTTTAAAATTTTGGTAATAATATTTTTCTGATTTTAAGATTTTTTAATCAAATTGAAACTTGATTTACGTATATAAGATTCAAATTTGTGATCTAGTTTTAATTTTCAAAATTTTATTCTGAAAATTACAATTTAAATAACAATTTTATTTATTTAAATAGACTTTTACATAGGTAAAGAAAAAAAAAAGTAATTTAGAAACGTGAAGAAAATAATTGAGTTGGTTAGCAATTTGTGGAAATCCAATCCAGTTTTGCACACGCTTTTTGACCGGATGCACTACATGTATGGTCCAAACTCCAGAGTTTGGATTTACACAAGTATTTTGGAAAATAATACATATATATTAATTAATATGAATACAACAGAGTAAATTACGGTCACCCCTAAGTTAATGTCAAATTATAAAAAAAAAAAAAAAATCCTCCTAATTGGGTAACTACACCTCTCGTTTTGTGTAAAAATGCAGTTTTTTTAAAATGTGGAGCTCGAATAGTATAAAACGGACACAAACTGAAGAATATTCCACATAATCTAGAAGATTACACTAATTTAACCTTACTTCAAGGATTGCTGCTTGAATGACCGGTAATTTACCCTATAAATATATATGATGGTTTATTATGAAGCAATCTATTCAAAAACAAAATATATTTTTCCTTTTTATTTAATATTAAATCTTAAATTGAAATATAAACAAATTAAATGGCTTATGGTGTAGTTTGACTACATCACTTTCTTAGCAAATTGCAAATTACCATAAACTGATTCTGAAATCAACAAACATCGAATAATAATAGATTGAAAAGGTTTAATTGAAACTGAAATAAAAAAATCAGTACAAGAAAAGTTTGCAACTGAGAAAACAAATGTGTTGCAGTGTTTTATCAGGTAAACAAACAAGTGACAAAATCCAACCTAATTACTGCCATATTACAAACACGAAATTCAATATTCAGATACAACGGAAAACGGTAAAATTAATTGTAAACCATATATTTCGGAGTTGCGCTGAATTTCTGATACCCTTTGATCACTTTATTCACGGCATCCAAGAAATCTTTCTCCGTCACCGTTTTCCTCCTCGCTCGAATTGCATACATTCCTGCCTCAGTGCACACGCTCCTTATATCCGCTCCTGGTTTTAGAAAAAACAAAACGGAATTATTTTTCGAAAGCTGACTAAAGTTCGTATAATGTGTGACAATTGTAAAATGTGAGAGATTTATTTACCAGTAGAGTTGGGGCAAAGACGAGCAAGAAGTTCAAAACGAACATCCCTCTCGCAGTTCATTGTACGTGTGTGAATCTTGAATATTTGTGTCCTGCTTTCCAAATCAGGTAGTCCGAACTCCACCTTACGATCCAGCCTTCCAGGACGTAACAGTGCCGGGTCAAGAGTATCGGGCCTGGAATAAATTTAAAAAAAAAAATTGAAAACAACAAGCAAAACTGTTTTTAAAAACAAAAATTGATTCGATAAAGACAGCAATATAAAAAATGGAAATACATTCTCACGAAAAGGAAACAGATTGCTCAACCCTATCAAAAATTTTAAACGTAAAAATAGGCTAATCGGAAAAAGTCAAAAGTCAAAAGTCAACCTGTTGGTCGCCATTAGTACTTTGATATTTCCACGCGCGTCAAATCCGTCGAGCTGGTTAACAATCTCAAGCATGGTGCGCTGGACCTCATTGTCTCCACCCACACCATCATCAAAACGTGCACCTCCGATGGCATCCACTTCATCGAAAAATACGATGCAAGCTTTTTTCGAACGTGCCATCTGCCACATAACAAATAAGACATATGTCAAAAATCAGTTATACTGTAATTAGCACTCAAAAAACATACGAACCGAACACTGAAAAAATGTGACGAGGATTACCTGAAACAGTTCACGAACCATACGAGCTCCTTCACCGACATACTTCTGGACAAGCTCACTTCCAATAACACGAATAAAACATGCATCAGTTCTATTAGCCACAGCTCTGGCTAACAGTGTTTTACCAGTGCCAGGTGGACCGTAGCACAGTACACCCTTGGGTGGATCAATCCCTAGCTTCACAAATTTTTCAGGGTGAAGCATGGGAAGCTCAACAACCTAGTAAAAAAATCATATATCAGCATTCAAGAAATTTATAAAATAATTTGAAAAGTAAAACTAGATAAACTTAACACACCTCTCGCATCTTTTCAATCTGCTC